>NW_026693576.1:0-600000 GCF_021218885.2 Marmota monax
CATTTCTCTGACTGCTAGAGATGGTGAGCATTTTTTCATGTACTTGTTGATTGATTGTATGTCCTCCTCTGAGAAGTGTCTGTTCAGGTCCTTGGCCCATTTGTTGATTGGGTTGTTTGTTCTCTTATTGTCTAATTTTTTGAGTTCTTTGTATACTCTGGATATTAGGGCTCTATCTGAAGTGTGAGGAGTAAAGATTTGTTCCCAGGATGTAGGCTCTCTATTTACCTCTCTTATTGTATCTTTTGCTGAGAAAAAACTTTTTAGTTTGAGTAAGTCCCATTTGTTGATTCTTGTTATTAACTTTTGTGCTATGGGTGTCCTATTGAGGAATTTGGAGCCCGACCCCACAGTATGTAGATCGTAGCCAACTTTTTCTTCTATCAGACGGCATGTCTCTGATTTGATATCAAGCTCCTTGATCCATTTTGAATTAACTTTTGTGCATGGCGAGAGAAAGGGATTCAGTTTCATTTTGTTGCATATGGATTTCCAGTTTTCCCAGCACCATTTGTTGAAGATGCTATCCTTCCTCCATTGCAAGCTTTTAGCCCCTTTATCAAATATAAGGTAGTTGTAGTTTTGTGGATTGGTTTCTGTGTCCTCTATTCTGTACCATTGGTCCACCCGCCTGTTTTGGTACCAGTACCATGCTGTTTTTGTTACTATTGCTCTGTAGTATAGTTTGAAGTCTGGTATCGCTATACCGCCTGATTCACACTTCCTGCTTAGCATTGTTTTTGCTATTCTGGGTCTTTTGTTTTTCCATATGAATTTCATGATTGCTTTCTCTATTTCTACAAGAAATGCCGTTGGGATTTTGATTGGCATTGCATTAAACCTATAGAGAACTTTTGGTAATATCGCCATTTTGATGATGTTAGTTCTGCCTATCCATGAACAGGGTATATTTTTCCATCTTCTAAGATCTTCTTCTATTTCTCTCTTTAGGGTTCTGTAGTTTTCATTGTATAAGTCTTTCACCTCTTTTGTTAGGTTGATTCCCAAGTATTTTATTTTTTTTGAAGATATTGTGAATGGAGTGGTTGTCCTCATTTCCATTTCAGAGGATTTGTCGCTGATATACAGGAATGCCTTTGATTTATGCGTGTTGATTTTATATCCTGCCACTTTGCTGAATTCATTTATTAGCTCTAATAGTTTCTTTGTAGACCCTTTTGGGTCTGCTAGGTATAGAATCATGTCATCTGCAAACAGTGATAATTTAAGTTCTTCTTTTCCTATTTTTATGCCTTTAATTTCTTTTGTCTAATTGCTCTGGCCAGTGTTTCGAGAACTATGTTGAACAGAAGTGGTGAGAGAGGGCATCCCTGTCTTGTTCCAGATTTTAGAGGGAATGCCTTCAATTTTTCTCCATTCAGAATGATGCTAGCCTGAGGCTTAGCATAGATTGCTTTTACAATATTGAGGTATGTTCCTGTTATCCCTAGTTTTTCTAGAGTTTTGAACATAAAGGGATGCTGTACTTTGTCGAATGCTTTTTCCGCATCTATCGAGATGATCATATGATTCTTATTTTTAAGTCTATTGATGTGGTGAATAACATTTATTGATTTCCGTATATTGAACCAGCCTTGCATCCCAGGGATGAATCCTACTTGATCATGGCGCACAATTTTTTTGATAAGTTTTTGTATCCGAGTGGCCAGAATTTTATTGAGGATTTTTGCATCTAGGTTCATTAGAAATATTGGTCTGTAGTTTTCTTTCTTTGAAGTGTCTTTGTCTGGTTTAGGTATCAGGGTGATGTTGGCCTCGTAGAATGAATTTGGAAGTTCTCCCTCTTTTTCTATTTCCCGAAGTAGCTTGAAAAGTATTGGTATTAGTTCCTCTTTAAAGGTTTTGTAAAACTCTGCTGTATATCCATCCGGTCCTGGGCTTTTCTTAGTTGGTAGTCTTTTGATGGTTTCTTCTATTTCCTCAATTGATATTGGTCTGTTTAGGTTGTCTATATCCTCCTGACTCAATCTGGGCAGATCATATGACTTAAGAAATTTATCTATGCCTTCACTATCTTCTAATTTATTGGAGTATAAGGATTCAAAATAATTTTTGATTATCTTCTGTATTTCTGAAGTGTCTGTTGTGATATTGCCTCTTTCATCCCGTATGTTAGTAATTTGAGTTCTCTCTCTTCTTCTCTTCGCTAGCATGGCTAAGGGTCCGTCGACTTTGTTTATTTTTTCAAAGAACCAACTTTTAGTTTTGTCAATTTTTTCAATTGTTTCTTTTGTTTCGATTTCATTAATTTCAGCTCTGATTTTAATTATTTCTTGCCTTCTACTTCTTTTGCTGTTGTTTTCCTCTTCTTTTTCTAGGATTTTGAGATGAAGTATGAGATCATTTATTTGTTGGTTTTTTTCTTTTTTTAAGGAATGAACTCCAAGCAATGAATTTTCCTCTTAGAACTGCTTTCAATGTGTCCCATAGATTCTGATATGTTGTGTCTGTGTTTTCATTAATCTCTAAGAATTTTTTAATTTCTTCCTTGATGTCTTCTATAACCCATTGATGGTTCAGTAACCTATTGTTCATTCTCCAAGTGATGTATTCTTTTCCCTTCCTTCTTTTATCGTTGATTTTCAGTTACATTCCATTATGATCAGATAGGATGCATGGTATTATCTCTACTCCTTTATATTGTCTAAGAGTTTCCCTGTGACATAATATATGATCTATTTTTGAGAAGAATCCATGTGCTGCTGAGAAAAAAGTGTAACTGCTTGATGTTGGGTGGTATATTCTATATATGTCAATTAAGTCTAGGTTATTAATTGTGTTATTGAGTTCTATAGTTTCCTTATTCAACTTTTGTTTGGAAGATTTGTCCGGTGGTGATAGAGGTGTGTTGAAGTCTCCCATGATTATTGTATGGTGGTCTATTAGACTCTTGAACTTGAGAAGAGTTTGTTTGATGAACATAGCTGCACCATTGTTTGAGGCATATATATTTATGATTGTTATGTCTTGTTGGTGTATGGTTCCCTTAGGCAGTATGTAGTGTCCCTCTTTATCCCTTTTGATTAACTTTGGCTTGAAATCTATTTTATTTGATATGAGTATGGACACTCCTGCTTGTTTCCGAAGTCCATATGAGTGATATGATTTTTCCCAACCTTTCACCTTCAGCCTATGTATGTCTTTTCCTATCAAATGCGTCTCCTGTAGGCAGCATATTGTTGGGTCTTGTTTTGTGATCCATTCTACTAGCCTGTGTCTCTTGATTGGTGAGTTTAAGCCATTAACATTTAGGGTTATTATTGAGATATGGGTTGTTCTTCCAGCCAAATTTGTTTATTTATGTTACTAAACATGGTTTGTTTTCCTCTTTGATTATTTTCCCCCCTTTAGTGTCCTACCTCCCACTGTTGGTTTTCATTGTTATTTTCCATTTCCTCTTCCTGTAATGTTTTGCCAAGGATGTTTTGAAGAGATGGTTTTCTAGCTGCAAATTCTTTTAACTTTTGTTTATCGTGGAAGGTTTTAATTTCATCTTCCATCCTGAAGCTTAATTTCGCTGGAAACACAATTCTTGGTTGGAACCCATTTTCTTTCAGTGTTTGAAATATGTTATTCCAGGATCTTCTAGCTTTCAGTGTCTGTGTTGAAAGATCAGCTGTTATCCTGATTGGCTTACCCCTAAATGTGATCTGCTTCCTTTCTCTTGTAGCTTTTAAAATTCTCTCCTTATTCTGTATGTTGGGCATCTTCATTATAATGTGTCTAGGTGTGAGTCTCTTATGATTTTGCACATTCGGCGTCCTGTAGGCTTCTAGGATTTGGGGTTCTGTCTCATTCTTCAAGTCTGGGAAGTTTTCTCGTATTATTTCATTGAATAGATTGCTCATTCCTTTGGTTTGAAACTCTGTCCCTTCCTGTATCCCAATGACTCTTAAATTTGGTCTCTTGATGTTATCCCATATTTCTTGGATGTTCTGCTCATGGTTTCTTAACAGTCTTGCTGAGCTGTCTATGTTCTTTTCAAGTTGAAATACTTTATCTTCATTGTCTGATGTTCTGTCTTCTAAGTGTTCTACTCTGCTGGTAGTATTCTCAATTGAGTTTTTAAGTTGGCTTATTGCTTCCTGCATTTCTAGGATTTCTGTTTGTTTGTTTTTTATAACCTCTATTTCCCTGTATAGTTGATCTTTTGGTTCTTGGATTTGTTGATGTAATTCATTGTTGAAGTGATCTTTCATTGTCTGATTTTGTTGTCTGATGTCTTCCTTGAGACTCCAGATTATCTGAAGCATGTATATCCTGAATTCTTTATCTGACATTCCATCTGCTGCAGCTATTACCTCTTCTAACGTTGAGTTGACCTGCAATGCTTGTGGTCCTTTCTTTCCTTGTCTCTTCATACTGTTCACGTTCCTTTCTACTTGGTGAAACTGTTGTGCTATTGAATTTTCCCCCTATATATTTATATTGGTCTTGTATAGTTGCAAAGTCTCCCTCGCAGGCGCGGGGCGGCGGCTCTGTCCCTCTGCGGGCCGCTAGGCTTGTTCTGTCGGTGGTCACAGTTCTGTCTACTTTGCAGGCGCAGGCAGCGGCACTGCCCCTCTGCAGGCCTCTGGGGCTGTACTGCCAGTGGGTTGCAGGTCCGCCTACCTTGCAGGCGCGGGGGGGGGGGCGGCTCTACCCTTCCTCAGGCCACTGGGCCTGTTCTGTCTCTCGGTTGCAGGTCTGGCCTGTTCTGATGGTGGTCACAGTTCCGTCTACCTTGCAGGCGCGGGGGGGAGGGGGCGGCTCTGCCTCTCAGCAGGCCGCTGCTCCTCTTCTGCCGGTGGGTCGCAGGCCCGCCTACCTTGCAGGAGTGATTGGAAGCTCTGCCACTCCGCGGGCCACTGGGCCTTTTCTGTCGGTGGTCACAGTTCCACCTACCTGGGAGGCGCGGGGGGTGGGGGGCGGCTCTGCCCCTCAGCAGGCCGCTGGGCCTGCTCTGTGCGTGGTCACAGTTCCCTCTCTTCATTTATTTTTTAAATCACTTTTCTCTACTTCAGACTGAATAATGCCTATTGATCCATCTCCAAGCTCACTGAATTTCTCTTCTGTCATATCTATTGCTTGGATATGTTTCTCAGTTCTAAGATCTCTACTTGATCCTTTATGTATGTTGTCCTTTTCTTTTTGGGGTGAGTATTGTTTTTAAAATTATTTTGAACATGTGTTCATTATTTAATATAAAATATCTACCTTCAAGTCTTTGATCATTCAAACATCAGAAAGATTTTGTGGCTACACTCTGTTCATTGTCTTTCTATTCTTATTTTCTTATCTCTTAATATGTTAAACAATTCTAAATTGTATCCAGGACACTCTATATCTGTGACGAAGAGGTGCAGAGTTCTGCCATTTTCTTTCAGAATGTGTTCTGTTGTTTTAGCAGGCGATTCATTGGGTGAGACTCAGACCAGGAAACTTGTCAGCCCTTGGCAGATGAAGTCTCTCTTCAGAAAGTTTTTGGCATAACCTGCCTGTGTGGCTCAAGGACTAACCAGTAATTTGGGTAGAGTTTATTCTAGACTTTGAACTCCATGCTCTGTCTTTCTCTTTTCTCATCTCTCATATCACTCTTGGTGGCTCTGGTTACTGTGACTCCTACACTAATTCTTCTGGCATAAAAAAGTAAACTGCTTTTATATTGAAATTTTAGCTGACCAGTGGCATGCCATGTCTGACTTCAGCTATCCCAGGAAACACAGAACTCATTGTGTTCTGATCTTTTTCTCCAAATTTTTGCTTCCTGGCAAAAAAATATCCATTTGCTCTTGTGTATTTTATAGAGCCTTTGGGAAGATATTTATTTATTGTTTGTATTTTGTCAAAGGTTATTTCTACTCTCCAACAGTGGATAGCTAAAGAAAATTTTTGATAGAAAATTTTAAGTTCAAACTACTTCTTTCTTATACCTATGAAATAAATGCTTTCATTTTAAAAAAGAATTGTGAATCCAAAAGATGTAAAGCTGAATCTCATTGTATTAGAAGTGTTCGTCTACTTTACTTTAGAAATTTCTATATACTGAGGAATAGCCCAAAGCCAGAATAGAAGTTAGTCATGACTTTTGTTGAGTCTGACAAAAGATAAGTATGTCAAAAAGCAAAGGGATGCAAAATTATTGTCTACCATGGCTACCAGGCAAGTATTATGGTCACAGTTTTACATTTTATACTTTAGGGATCAGTTTTTAGTGGTTGCACTTGCTGGACAACAACACTGTTAACTTTGAAGGTAAATGATAAAGGAGCAAATATCTGAATTCCCAGCAAAGGAGCCAGTTGCTTGCCCTAGCGAACCTTTCTCACTTCCCTAATATGAGCTACATGGAGCTGTCCCTGGTGAACAAGGCTTCTGAAGTTGATTTCTATAACAAGGTAGCAGACAGTGATTGCCCCAAGGAGGTACCAGGTTCATGGATATCAAACTATCCGTGTACTTCACATTCAGACAGCAAGAAACTTCAGATGTTCATTGTTCTACTCATATATTTTCTGCTGTCTGTTGTTTACCCTCTGCCACCCTCCAAAAACTGCAGTGGGAAAAACAACAGTGTTGGACTACATCTTCTTCTTTTTGCCATGGGCAACTCTTTCATCATTAAATGGTTATTAAAAAAAAAAAAAACACCTTTGCTTGTTTATTTTGATTTCATTCATTATATATCTTCAACATGCCACTTTACAATTCACTCACTAAGCAGTTGTTCCATGTAGCTGTCTAATGGTGTGTACTTGTGTAGTGTCGTAATTGTGCTTTCAAGTCTCGGGTCTTTTCATGTTTTTACTTATCCCATGAATAAAAACTTTATTCTGTTTATATTATGAAGTAAAATTTAAAGAGGAAGAGTAGATACTGAATTAAAAAAAAATCACACTGCTACTAAATGTATTGTGATCTAAGTCTAGTTGTTTCAAAAGGTGCTTAAATTAAATCTACTTTTCTTATGCATTTAAGAACTATAAGAGTTTTAGTTCCTCACACAAAGTATTCATGAAAATTAAATTAGAAAATATCTCAATTACAACTATATGAATGCTTTTTTTTGTCCCCACAGATATAGGTTATTCAGTGGGTTAGATTATTGCCCTGAGGCATTAGTCATTTATAATTATGTCTTGCTTATAGAATTAAAAAAAATGGAAAGTTGTTTTTTTAATAATCCAGTGATGCAGTAATCTTTTCTTTTTTAATTAAAAATTAATTTGCCTCCTAATGAAGACAAATAAAACATCAAATCTAATTAAGATTGTGCAAAAGGTGGTGTTAGCCTCAGTTAAGAACACGAACAGACAACACACTTCATAAACACTGAAGCTGAAGCTCATCTTGTTCTTTCTCCTAGGAGGTCCTAAGGGTAAAAGCAGCTGCAGAACATTATTCCTCCTTTTGTTTTAATTGCCTTTAATAGATGAGTTAGAAAAAGCATTATACATAATGCATCATAATGCTTTGCATAAAGGTAAACAGAACAATATTCCAGGTGACAAGTTTTTGACAGTATGTTTAAATAATTTTTAATTATATCTTATTTCTCTCTATGTCACTCAGCTGGGAGAAAGGGCATTACAAAACTGACCCAGAAAAATGAACTGCAGAGAATTAAGAAGATACCAATAGTAATTAGGAAACAATAACAAAGAAAGCCAAGACATGACCAAGGGAGGGCAGTCTAATTGTATTAAATATTACATGTGGTTGGGATTTGTAAGGGGAAGAAAAAAGGATTGCCAGTGTCGATACAAAGTAGGATCCCCTTATCCACAATTTTACTTTCTGTCATTTTTGTTACCCACAGTCAACTGTGGTCTGAAAATATTAAATGGAAAATACCCCAAATTGGCATTCACAAATTTTAAATATGGCATAATTCTGAGTAGCATGAAGAAAACTTTCACCATCCCAGTCTCTTTCATCTGGAATGTGAATCGCTATTTGTCTACAGCATCCATGCGCATATGCTACCTGCCCATCTGTTAATTCCAATCATCAGGCCAACTGTCACAATATCAAGTAGCCTTATTTTATTTAATAATGGTCCCAAAGCACAAAAGTAGTGATGCATACGAAGTTCCAGGGCATAAAACTCGAACAGTCAGGTTAACTCTGGTACTATAGGCAATGCTGTGGTACACACAAAACCAAGCCAAAGGAAACAAAAAACTGAAATCATATAAGATTCAATATTCTCCGTGGTTTCAGGCCTTCACTGGGGGTCTTGGAACACACCCTTACATATAGGTGGGAAATCTGCAATATGTATACAGGGTAAAAATGGGAGTTCACAATCTGCTTGAATCAAATGTATGAAATATGATATGTCAAGAGCTTTGTAATGTTTCGAACAACTAATAATAAAAAATAAATAAAATTAAATTTTAAAAAAGATTTTATTTCTTCCTATTTTCATCAAAAGCACCCATTAAATTTCAGTCCCTATGTTTAGTTGGTATAGATGATTAATAATGGAACCCTGACCTTAAGAATGTTTAGAAGACAAAATAGAAATTCTAAACAATCACCTCATTATCAAAATGTCACGGTAGAAAATTGTTCCAAGTGATGTTGGAACTCCGAGGATGCATGGCTCATTCTGTCTTGGGCAATAAGAAGATGTTTAACAACAAAAACAGAAGCAAGTTCCTGAAGAATAAGGATTTCAAGCAGAACAGATTAGGCAAAGTACACATATATGAAGATCCTGTGATGTTGTGTGATTATAGGAACAATATCCACAAGAGGGTATGGTGTGTGGTTGGATTTGAAGGCTATTTCTTTTATCAGATTTCAAAGAGACACCTATGCCATGAGGTTGCAACAGTGTAACAATGGATAGCTTTTAACATTTTCAGAGCTATAACAGTTGATTAAATGTTTTTTTTTAAATTATGAAAAATTATGAAAAAAGATGAAATACAAGAGTGAAAATACAAAGACAAAAAAATTATGAAAACATAAAAATGTACACAAAATATCTTGACAAATGTATGTAATGGGGTTTTTAATTCTCTGAAATTCTCTAAAATCCTCTCTGATTTTGTTATTTGACCTTACTTCAGAAGGAAACTGTGGACTTTGCTTGTTACAGGAATAGATAATTTGTGTCTTCATAGCTGGTGTCTCGCACAGAAATAAAGTCACCATAATCATTAAGATTTTCACAAATTTTATGTGTATCATATAATTAAAACATTGTGAATTTTGAAACATTGCATCACACCAGAAAAAAAAAGATATCATATTGAGATATCTAAAATATAAAATATATCTAAATCAACTTTTTTCCAGGTAAGAGTTTTACTTATTTATATATCTTTATTATAACTTTGTATTTATACATAGTAGTTAGGTTCATCTTGACAAACTCGTACATGCATGGAAATCAATTTCAGTTTATAATTCCAAGAGTGAGTTGTTCATATCTCTACGCTATCTTCACTGGAATAAAGATCACCCCATAGCTAAGAAATTATAGTTGCCTTGGAAATAGGTTATAAAAATTAAACCAAATTCAAACAAACTTGATTTTTATATTTGTTATCATGCTTATTTGGGCATAACATAAGATTAAAGGTATGTGATTGAATCTGGTCAAATTTTAAAGAGCTTTGGAATTATGCATTGTGATAGAATAAATCAGAATGGAATATAGGTCTATTTTATCCATTTCTTCATGCCGATGTTTCTCCAATGCATATTCTTGGCACCTTTGTCTAATATAAGAATTGTGATTTTGTGGGTTAGTCTCTGTGTCCTCTATTCTGTATCATTGGTCTACCAGTCTGTTTTGGTGCCAATACCATGCTGTTTTTGTTACTATTGCTCTGTATTATAGTTTAAGTTGTGGTATAGTGATGCCACCTGCTTCACTCTTCCTGCTAAGGATTGCTTTAGCTATTCTGGCTCCCTTATTTTTCCAGATGTATTTCATGACTTATTTTTCTATTTCTATGAGGAATGCCATTAGGATTTTGATCAGAATTGCATTAAATCTGTACAGTGCTTTTGGTAGTATGGTCATTTTGATAATATGAATTTTGCCTAACCAGAAGCAAGGTATATCTTTCCATCTAAGAGACTCTGTGTCTAACAGAAGAAAAAGTAGGCCCTAATCTTCATAATGTGTAATTAGGCCCCAACTTCCTTAATAAGACTCCTATAGCACAGAATTAAAACCAAGAATCAATAAATGGGATGGAATCAAACTAAAAAGTTTCTTCTCAGCAAAAGAAACAATCTGTGAGGTGAATAGAGAGCTTACATTTTGGGAGCAAAGTTTTACCTGTCACACATCAGATACAGCATCAATCTCTAGGGTATATAAAGAACTCAAAAAGGTAAGCACCAACAAAACAAATAACCTAATCAGCAAATGGGCCAAGGACCTGAACAGAAACTTCTCAGAAGAGGATATACAATCAATCAACAAATATATGAAAAAAGGTTCATCATCTCTAGCAATTAGAGAAAGTCAAATTAAAACTACTCTAAAATATCATCTCACACCAGTCAGAATGGCAGCCATTATGAAGACAAACAACAATAAGTGTTGGCGAGGATGTGGGGAAAAAGTATACTTATACATTGCTGGTGGAAGTGCAAATTGTGCAGCCAATTTGGAAAGCAGTATGGAGATTCCTTGGAAATCTGGGAATGGAACCACCATTTGACCCAGCTATCCCTCTCCTCAGACTATACGCAAATTATTTAAAAACAGCATACTACAGGGACACAGCCTCATCAATGTTTATAGCAGCACAATTCACAATAGCTAAACTTTGAAGCCAACTTAGATGCCCTGCAGTGGATGAATGGGTTAAAAAAAAGTGTGCCATATATACACAATAGAATTTTATTCAGCAATAAAAGAGAACAAAATCGTGGCATTTGCAGGTAAATGGATGGTATTGGAGAAGATAATGCTAAATGAAGTTAGCCAATCCCAAAAAAACAAATTTTGAATGTTTTATCTGATATAAGGAGGCTGACTCATAGGGAGGAGGAGCATGGGAGGAACAGATGAACTCTAGATAGGGCAGAGGGGTGGAAGAGAAAGGGAGGGGGCAGGGGATTAGCAAGGATGGTGAAATTGTGATAGACATCGTTATCCAAAGTACATGTATGAAGACACAAATTGGTGTCAACATACTTTATATACAACCAGAGATATGAAAAATTATGCTGTGTATGTGTGATAAGAATTGTAATTCATTCCGCTGTCATTTATTTTTTTTTGAAATCAATAAAACAAAAGAAAGAAAAGAAACAGAAATTGCCCCAGTCTCCATAAAAATCCAATAGGAAGATCAAACACTAAGTCAGCCACCACACTAAGATACACAATTAAGTCATGCCGACTACTAAAGAATAAAAGGGCAGGCTACTGTTTAAGAATAAACGGTGGTTGAATTTATGTTGAGAGGTGAGATAAGCCATCACTGTTGTGTGTGTTAAGACCTGAAAATCAAGAGGCTGCTAACCAAAGCAAATATGCTTGGGAAAGGCGAGCACAGTCCAAATTAGAGAGGCTTCTTCAGCTACTGAGTCAAGAATGGATAGGAGAGAAAAGCCAAATGAAAGAAAGTAGTGTTCAAATTAAAGTTGCCCTTTCAGGAATGAAAATGTCTTGACTTTGTAGACTGGATTCTTATCACTGAACTTAGTCATTCATGTATTCTCCTAGATCTCTGCCGTTACCTCCTCTGCAAATCTTATACTATCTTCATCAAAGTAACTCCTATATATTTCCTATTCATTGAACAAGCTTGGAACATAGTAGGTGATTAACAAATGTTTGTCTTTTGAAGGATAAATCCATAAAATAAGAAAGAAAATGCTGAGAGTAATTTTCAGTGGTGATATGAAGTTTTTCATTGTGTATATGTGATTGTGTTTGTATGTGTGTGTGTGTGTGTGTGTGTATCCACAGGCATGTATACATAGCTTTGTAGATTACCTAACTCAAAGCAGATGCTATTAGTTATCACTTACCTCTACATGTCATTCTAAACATGTTTTCAAGGAGAGTTTATTGGCTAACTCCTTAAAAATATGAAGTAAGAACAAGTTGCACACTTGATATCTTGAAAAACTTCCAAAATATAGCAAAATACACAAGTTGTTTTTTTTTTTTTAAAAAAAAAAACACCAAGACTAAGTGGAAGAAGAGGGCTGTTAAAAAAGAGGGTGGCCTGGACAGTGTTAACACTAATTGTTGTACCTAAGCATGGTAATTGTTGTACAAAAGTATGGTAATTATTGTACCATGCTTTGGTACAGCAATTACTTTATTCAGTCCACAGCTTGGTTTTGGTAGCAACTTAAACCAGCTAAAGGAAACATGGATCAATAAAACAGAGTAAGCTAATTGTCCATTTTCTTTTTCATCATTTTCCTTTACTATGATAATTCTAAGAAATTAGAATTGCCTTGGGAAAAAAGTTGTAAATATCAACCCAAATTTAACTGGACAAGGTTGCACAGCTATGGATTCATTTTATCAGATTTTTTTTCTTATTATTTTAAAGGTAAATGTGTCTAGGAGAAGATTCTGAATCATGAGTATTTGTTATATTCTTCTGACATAATCAGCTATCTGGAGTATTGATCTGTTTCTCTAACCCAGTTTGATAAAAATCCAAACTAAGTTGCTGTCACAAAAAGACTCTAAAATACTGCAAATTACATTTCTTTTCTGTGAAGTCATTCAGTGTAAGAAGTCTTCAGTTGACTGGTTGGCTGTGCTGCAATGATCATTCATTGGGTTCATTGTTAACCCCGATTCTTCTTCTTTTTGATATTTCTCTCTCCTCTTCCCACCCTCTTCTCCTTTCTTTCCATTTCTCTCTCTTCTTCTCTGTGTCTCTTTCTCTCTTTTCCTCCCAGACCTAAAAATTAATTAAACATCTATAATGAGACTCTGTTGAGTCTTAATCCATCTCTAGAATTCCATGAAGACTGTTTTTTGTTCACTTCCAGATCTGCCTTCTAGCCTGTAAGAAGAGAACAGAAGTCAAAAAACACACCCAAAAGTGAGAATTAATATCATAAGTAGGAATCAGTAACTATATTCAAACAGATAAAAGGATTTTACATGTATACAAACAAATCTTCAAGATGTGATAGGTCTTAAAAACTTCATCACATAATCTATGGCCTGATTAACAAAAGAGACGTCATTGAAAAAAGGAACTAGGAAGTTAGAAAATCAACTTGAGGAACTTCTTCAGGATTCAGCATATGAGATCATGAAAATTATGAAAGAATATTAAAAGAGTTGGAAGATAGAGTTTTAAAATCCATCTAACAGGAATTATAACAGGAAAATTAGGATGATGTAAAGACAATGTTTGGATACAATATTGAGGCAGAGACAAATAAAGCCAAATGCTCTTAAATGGAATACAGTTGAAAGAATTAATTAGGCAAATATGTGACATTTTTGTTAGTGCTTCACAAACAGTAACATTGCTATTATTGTAACTAAGCTGGGAGAAGTCACCATCAAATTGAAAGGCAGCACTCTGTAAATATATCAAGCTCAGGATTTTGAAATAATTATTTTCCTATGTTTGTGAATGGAAATAAATATATTAATTATATAACTGAGTTTGATTATAATTAATGATTTAATTTGACAAAAATCATGCTTATATGATTGTAATTATATTTTAACAATAAAAAACATATTTTGAAATGGATAATTGTTGGTCTCCTGTTGCTGATTCTTGGCTTGATTTACATGCTGACATTGCTAAATGACAACTATACTATAGCATGTGTTTCATATATTCACAAAAGTAATTATTGCTAATATGACAGACTTTTTGGAGACGAATTTCTCCTTGAGTTAAATGAGCTTTTGGCCAGAGTAAGATTTGCACAATTAAAATCTTTATACAGAAAAAATATAAAATTGTCCTTGTACATAAGCAACTGTTCTGCTTTCTCATAACGTTTCAAAAATTTTCTCTTCGGTTCTTCTTTCCCCATGGGCTTTGTACTTGTAAAAGGAAAGTGAAGTTTGATATATTATTATTGTTGGTTTTGTCATTAAAACAACCAATTTACATAGAAGATACTTTTCATTTAGTGTTGTTCCCACACTAAAAGAAAAAGTAGAATACATCTGGGTAGGCAATGTGCAATTATAATAAACAAGAGGCTAGGGGAAGAACAATCTGGATTTTTGTCGCAGGTGTAAGCTTTGATTCTGTCAAATACCATCTCTGGATTTCCTTATTTGTACATATATTGTAGGATCCTCATACCACAGACTATGTGTACAAGTATGTGTTTGTGTATTTACATGTAAATATAGTGTATCATTTTTTATTCTACTTGCTTTATAATCCTTTAAAAGCTGTCCTCAAAACCCCAAAACACACCAATAAAAATAGTTTATATGTGAATTATGTTATGTAGGCATTTTTTTTTCTTTCTGGAAATATGATGTGCTTTCCATGTCTCTCTATACTGGCATTTAAAAAAATCCCTAGAAATAAAATCTAAGCATCTGTTTTATCTTCCAGCAGGCAAGTTGTTAATTTATCTGACTGACCTGTGAATTTCCATCATTTTGAGAAGCTTTTCTCTTGAAATACACATGGAATACAGTGTGTCTCTACTATTAAGCAAAATTTACTGACTGCTCATAGAACAACCTTTGTGTTATTTATAACTAAACTTAAAAATAAATTTTAATTTTTTGGGGGGTGGGGGAGATTATTTTGAGAAAAAAATTACAGGGAGATGTTCACTAATGATTAGCCAGATTCAACAGACATGTATGGTCTCATAAGTGAGGCAGATCTGTTGGTTCAAAGTTGCATAAACCAAATCATTTATGCTGCAGAATAGCCATGAGCTTATTCAACTAATCTGCCATTTTGGAAAAGGAGATAGAGGAGATAACTTCACAAGACTTTCTGGAGCTTCAAAGATCTAAGGGACACAGAACATTTTTCACTGGACTGCAGGAAGAAATCTTCCTATACTTGGATGTAATGGGGAGTGCTTTCAAATGTCACTTCGCTTCAGACAATTTTAATATTGAAACATGGATTCATAGTCATATTCTTGCTGACGAAGCCATCAATGGCAAAAACCTTGCCAAATACTACCTCACCCACTTCAGAACAAAGTAAATGTTAGAACATAAATTCAACACTAAATGTATTGAAGAATCGTGGTTTTATTTGACATGAACCTATCATTATATAGCAAAGTCAGCAACAAAAGCCCATTTTCTGTTATATACCTTTGTGAGTCAGAGATTTCAGCACTATATTGCCATGGAAACTAAGAGTCAAAACTGGTTGGGTTTAAAAAAACAACTGACTAGTGTCATATCACAGATCTTCATACAATTTCAAAATTATAGTTTTCAAGTCAAATATATAAATTTCAAGCCACATATTAATAATCTAATTTCTTTAGATTTAAAATGAACTGTTCTTTTATATTTGCTCAATTAGATGTGGGTTGTTTTGTGGGTTTTTTTGGTAAAAACAAATTTTACATTTAAAAACTCAGAAATTTACTTTATAAATGTATAAATGCAAGATATAGATTTCCACTTCAGTCAAGTATATTGCAAAAATACAATGTTTTAAATACACTATCATATGTCATTTTCCATAAAGATTTTTCAGTTCTTATAGGCTCATTAGCATCCATAGTCCGAGCATACTTAAAAATTATTTTAAGAAATATTTCAATGTGTATATTTTCTAAACTTATTTACTATGAATATGCAAATATTTATTGAAATTTAAAATATTTATATTATATATATCCTCACATTTTTGTATATTCGCAAATAGAGTGCAATTACCTGAAGTCCACATTTGTTGTAAATAAGAGATATTAAAGTTTGTGTGGTCCTAATCTACCATGAATTCTTATGCCTTTTCCTAGCCCATTTGTTCTATTGAATAATTAAGTTCTTAATATCCCTGATTGATTATTTTGTTATAAAACCATAGACAATATCTACAAAGAAAAGGAATGGGAAATGATGAAAAATAGAGTTTAAGTGAAGTTATTTAAATTCTGTAAATTGAGGAAAGATAAGATAGAATAGTAGAGAGAGACAAGTAAGAAAGGGGCAAAGAGATGGAATTAGAAAGTGTTTGGGTTGAAAAGTTAAATAATTTAACACATGTAAAGCACTTAACTATCTGTGGTAGAGTGAGCATCTCATAAACGTTCCTTCATTATGCTCTTTCTTGTTATTTACACGTGCATGATCATGGTCATCATCATTGAGAATTTGGGTTTAGGATGTGAGAGACTCGAGGGAAGATGCAAGATGTCAGAGGATGAGAGAGGACATTGTGGACAGGAGCATCTTAAAGCTACTATCTGTAGTATATATTTTGGATCCCGTTTCACATTCTTTGAGACATTAAAATAAAGGGTAAATTTCCTCTAACTGTTGACTGCAGGTCTTTGCACACTTGTCTGAGCAGGTGTCATGCCCTGGGAATTCCCATTTGTTATTAGATTATATATTTGAAAGCAATTGAACTAGATTTGAGATCTAAGCCTCAATATGGAGGAGTTGCAGTGCACATTGAAGTCATTACCATGTCCTGAAGGCAAAATTGCAGGTTAGAGAAAAGTCACACGTAAGAACCATTATGATTCCCAAAAGTCTAGATTCAAGTTAAAGCAATATAGTGGAGACAGAGTTTAGAGAGTTAGATTTTTTTTCAGCAGTATAAAGTTTACAAAAATTGGCTCATGAAATTACACACTGGAATTCAAGGTTTCTTCTTTCTTTCATGGAAATTTAGTTGCTAAAAATTTAGTATACTTTCCATATTCAGGAAGGTGTATTCATTTGGGCTCCTATAACAAAATACTGAGACTGAGTCACTTGTGCAGGAATGTATTACTAACTCAATATTCTGGAGGCTGGAAGTTTAAAATAAAGGCATCGGCAGTTTTGGTGTTTGATGAAGACCAGTGTTTGCTTCCAAGATGGCATTTTATTGCTGCTTTCTCAGAAGGGCAATAAAGAAGTCCCTTCAAAATTGTATAAGCATTCATTAATCCCATTCATTTTACCTTCATGATATCTTCACCACCTGAAGGTCCCACCACTTAATCTTATCAGTTGTGTCAGTTTTCTAAGTATAAATTTTGGGGGACTCTTTTGTACCATAATGAAGGCAAAATCATTTCTTTTTCTTTTTTATTAGTTATAACTAGTTATATATGACATTAGAAAACTCTTCAGTTCATTGTACTTTGAATGGAACCACCATTTTGACCCAGCTATCCCACTCCTAGGTCTAAACCCAAAGAAAATAAAAACAGCATACTACAGTGGTACAGCCACCTCAATATTTATATAGCAGCACAATTCACAATTGCTAAACTGTGGAACCAATGTGGGCAATATCATTTCAGTGCTCAAAGTCCATAGCTGTGGAGACTGTTTCTCCTAAGGATATGACTGCTAGAGTAGACTTTCACTTGAAATGCTTTATAACTACGGTGTGAAGCTATTCCCATTAAGAAATTAAACTGTCAAGTCAGTGACAACAGTAGAGAATTTTGAATTGTGGTGACTTCAGCGATACAAGAATGGAGCTTCAGGATATGAAAAAAAAAAAAGAAGCCAAGAATTACAGAATCCCAAAGCTACCAATATTTGGTTTCTATGAAAGAGTATCTCCTTTCTCTAGATCCTGTACAGAACTCTGCAGATGTTTGGAAAATACACATCACATCCATAAGTCTGTGCCACCAAATGCATATAGACGCTTAATGACTGTTGATCTGAAAGAAAAGCAAGTCACCTGTTTAGACTGGAACATAAAAGATGGTGAGATGTATTTTTTAATTCAAATAACTTAGAATAAAGGTTTAGTAAATATTAGAAAGATTATTTACTCAAGAATCTTCACTGATGAGATGGCTATCTTGAAAACACACTCTGAAAATTATAGACATGAGCAGTTGGAAGTGAGGAAAATGTAACTTTCCTTCTTGAAATCTGACCTGTTTGATGAAAATCTTTTGTTTGAGACAAAAATGTTGCCCACATCTGACCTCTCTCCCCAGGGCCTTCAGGGACTGAAGTTGGAGAACACAGCAACTGATTTCTTTGGTGGTCTGAGTTACAGGTAAAAATCAGCAAAAAGCAGTTGCCCATATATACCTAGATGTTTATATACTTCAGCTGAAATGGGACAGATTGTTTTTGCCCTCAGTCAGTCTAGTGTCTTGATGGTTGTGTCTTTTTTTTAACAAGGGACAGGATGTAGTTGAACAGCTCTCATAAAGAATCTGCAGAGCACATAGCAATCCTTATTCAGCATTTTAACACTCAGTAAATCATATACTGATTTCCCATCCAAGTTCTAAATCAGTTTAGAAATAAGAAAAAATAAAGACATGTAGGAGCCAAAATATCACTTTAAATAATGAAAAAAACAAATATTAGATAAAAAAGCATATGTTCTAAGGAAGCTGGGCTTCCTAATACCAATAAAATGTCACCAGAGTCAGCTCAGCCTTCCAACAGCACAACCCAACCTTGGAGAGTCTAGCTGCATGCATCTTCTAAGTGGACAGCTCATCTTGTGACAAAGGGAAGAATTAAAGACTGATATGTATGAGAGGGCTTTTCAAACCCAGCAGTCAGAATTTGCAATGCTTCCTCCCTAGAAAAGTAAAGAAGAAGAAATGAAAAGAGGGCAGTATAATTATATAATTAACAGAACCAAATATACCATAATATTAGGTCACTCTCATGCCATGGGCATCCCTTCCCTCTCAGAGAAACAGGTCTTGAAAAGGGAGTGAAATAAAATGCAGAACATTTATTCCTTTTGCAGGAAATAATCCATTTACAAGATTCAAAGCCTTTCGAGATAGGCCATTGACGGGCATGACAGAGTTGAGCTTCGCTACAAAGATCTCTTGATTTCATCCCTTTGCAGAGGTGTGGACAATTGAACCATGAAGAGAATGTGACAGGAATACGATATTTTAACATAGGAGCTGTCCAGCCCTCCCACCCGAAATGAAGTGCAGAGACAATTGACTTATTTTCCAGCCACTCATACCCAGTACACAGCAAGAATAATACTGATATGCATATATTTTGCTCACAGTTATTATTTTTTTCACTAAAATGATAGGTTTATCTAGTTTCTTTAATTGTTTTCTTGACTCGCCAAATCTTTCTGAGACAGGCAGTATAGTAGCACAAGACATGTAGATACGTCATCACATATGTCTGATTCAAGAATTGATTTGGGTATGAGAAATGAAGAGCAAATTAAATATCATTTGCAGTGATGTTTTTTCCTGAGACCAAGGGAAGAGAGTTCTTTGTACTAAAATGAGTGTTCTGGGATACATATTAGATGAGGAATAGGAATAAGCCTGTCAAAACCTGAGATGTATGGTTCATACCTCCACTAGGGGATTGGAGAGCCTCACTTGGGTGGTGCCAATTCAACGTACCATCTGTCAAATGCGCACAACTCCCAACTTCTTTTATTAAAAGATAATGATCTCTCCTTCACTCATTTAATATTCAACATTCACATAACAGCCAGGACAATTTTTCATCTGTTTATTTGGGAAAACTCTGACAAAGGCCACTCCTTTCCTTCTTCCTTTATTGCTCTTGAAAGTCTAATTTCCCCTGATGAAAATCAGTTTTTCCAATGGCAGAAAAAAAGTAATTAAATATGTTCGGTTCACAGCTAACTTATCTCATTGCCAGCCATCTAAATAGCTGAATAATTGGGTGAGTACAGCAGCAATAATATAGTGATCTGAGTAACAGGAAATTAGGGGCATAGGATTTATCCTTCTGGAAACAGCCTGGTATTGACATTTATGTGACTAGAATGGGTATAATGATTCATAATTATGGCCCTGGGAGGGCAGGGGTATTTCCTTTCCCTGTCACAAACTGATGCAAGCAGAGTTGAAATAATCCAAAGCATGTAAAAGCACCATGTCCATCTGTTTGAACTGAAAAACCACAGAGTCCAAAGCAGTCCACAAATATGGCCCTGCTGTGGTTGGGACAAGTGTCCCATGATGACCATGTGGTAAGGACCTTGGTCACCAGTCTATGTTGGTAGTGGGAAGTGATAGAATCTTTAAGAGGTAGTCTAAAAGAATGAAGTTAGGTCACTGAAGGTACTGCAGATACTGGGACCCCAGCCCATTCTCTCTCCACTTCCCAACCACCCTGAGGTGAGGTGAGGTGCTTTGTTTTATTATGTGTTCCCCACCCACCATGATGTAACTGGACTAACACAGGCCCCAAAGCAGGTCCGCAGAATATGAACCAACCCTCCACAACTATGAGCCAAATTTAGCCTTTCCTCTATTTAAATTAATTTATCTCAGGTATTTGTTGCAGTAATAGAAAGCTAATACAGGACCTAACCATGATTTTTGTACTTTGCTTCCAAACTTTCATTTTTACTGAAATTTCTCCATGGAAGATTTTGTTTAAAATAAAATGAGGGTTTACTTGTGAAGTTTAATGAAAAGCTGAAGAAAAAATGACAGTTCAAATCATTGTAAAGAAAATTGGCTAATTATACTATGAGGTCTTTCAATCACTGGGTTTCATAATTGGATGGAGAACACTCAGAATTGGTAAGTGGATAAAAAGATCCTATTATCTTGACTCTTCACCATGTAGAGAACACAATAGTACTCTATCATCCAGCAATGGCCTTCAAATAAGGTGGAGTGCTTGTACACACTGGTTTTCTTCCATATTTGAATCACCTTCATTGAAGAATCAGATAAAATTATGCATTCTCTCTTCTCATATTATCTGTGATCTCAACACCATACCATTTGAATGGAATTACATGCACTTTACCCTTCTTTGGGGGCTATATGAATTTTTCCTGCTGAGAAAAAGCAATATATATGAATTTTTTGTTACAAAGATGTCTCTTTAGTGTAATTATTCACAAATATTTGGAATTGTTGAACACCCCACAGGGGACATGCAATCCCGATAAGCTTTTCTCAAGAAGTATGTTCTTAATTGGGATGACTTTTGTAATGGCTTCTTTTTTTCTGGAAAACATGCGCAAGTCAGTATAAGGAGAATAATTGGAAATATGAGAGTGAACTATAATTTGTTTTTAAGTGTTTAAAAAGTATTAGCATATAAAATATTATCAGAAAGGATTCCTTGCAGCATATCCCACATCTCTTAAAACATAATGTAGTAAGGCTATCAAGGAAATCATTTATCTTCTTTTCTGGGAAGCATTAGATATACTTTTTTTTCTCTCCTTTGGTAATTCTGCTTCAAAAAATATGTAAAACCTAATAGAATATTTCTACTCAATTTATTCAAGTTCACTATTACTCCCCACTTAAAAAATGACACTCCTGGGAATTCAAAAATTCATACCTCTAACTCATCCTCTTTATGGGTTTTTCTACCATTGTTAAGGCTAATCACAACAGGTACATGGTAATGATGCATTCAGTTTAGATAAGGCAGAGATACTGAACTAGCAGTGGGGAGAAATTCATATCCAAACCAGGTCATGTTTCAGAGTGAATGGGTCACTATGCTAATTATACTGGGAAGTGTATTTGTGGCAGGGGGAATCCAGTGATGTCCTGGCCCCACTCTGTGACCTAGCTATTAGTGGTCTCAAAATCCAAGGTCTTTGGAGTTAATCTTCTATGAATGACTTTATTAAGGTGTGCTCTCTCTCTCCTTCTCTCCCTTTGTTCTGCTATTTTATGGCTTGACTTCCTCCGTGGCTAGATTCATGGACTTATAGCCTGTGTTTGGGCTTTATCTCACATCTCTGGCAGTCACCTCTGTTTGTTACTGCTTGGTTTCATTTCTCAGACAAAGTTACTACCAACATCAAATCTTCCAGCGTCACAAAGAAGGAAGACAACTTCTCTCCTCTCATAGCCTAATAGCAATCCCAGACAGGACTAATTGGCACCGCTTGGGTCACTTTCACCTGTCTGAATTAATCAAGGAGTTAGGGGTTGCGTTCCCTGCGTCATCGCCATTATATCAGAAGGGTGGGATGCATGGCCAATTGTCACAGGAGGACCAAGGAGGAGGTAAGGTGGGGCAGGAGTGAAATCAGATATTCCCTTCTTAAATTGGCATTAGTAACTTCCATGGATGGGATTTAAACCCAGTTTATGCCCATAAGAGCCTTGTACTTTTTAATATACCATGCTTCCTATTCTACACATAAACATAATAAATGATGACAAGTTTTAGGCAACACATTTTTTTCTTAATAGATTTCAATTTGTTCTGATTTTAGTGTCCTTATTTCTGTGCTTCTCCATATGCTGTCTGACAGTGATGTATTGGTTTATTAAAACACTTTTTTGTTCCTTTTTTCTCTTCTGTGTTAATAGCTGGACTGTTGTCAAATCACTGGCTGCGAAGGCTTTGGCAGCACTAAGCTCTTCAAGTTAAGTGTGTAGTCATTTCCAACTATGGACGATGAAACCGGAGTTTCTTTGATCTTCTCAGTACTGGGTGGTAGTGGAGGCTATAAAAAGTAAACAAAATGAAAACCACTGTGCTGCAGTGACTGCTATGTGGTTCTTACTAACGTGAGATGGGGGTGATGACACATTAACACATTAAATGTTGAATCAGGGGAAAAAGTGAAAAGTCTAAAATTCAGCAATAATAATAAATATAACACCAGCTTGTTTGGGATTCTCAATCTAATTCAAAGATGTGTGAAACACCCTAAGTACCAATATTATACTTAATTTTCTAAACTATACAATAGTTGCATTTTTTACATGAGGAAGCAAGAGAAATTAAGAAACACATCCAGACTTACACAGCTGAAAGTGGCAGAGGCAATATGCAAACCCACAACTTTCTAATTTAAGAGCCACAAAGTTTTAGTCTGAGTCCCACCTACACCATGGAGCCCACTTGCTCCACAAAAGACCCAGACTAATCAGGGTGCTACCCCATGTTATTATTAGCTGATTACCCTCATCGCTCTTTTTTTACTTTCTAATGGCAAGATTTGTGCCTTCATCTCTATATCCCCATTCTGCCCTATTACCTACAAATAAATGACTTACAGAATAAAAATTATTAAAATGTTCAAACATCCTGAATACTCACACATATATTACTTTGAATGAAGGATTGCATAGTACATACTTAAAATGCCCTAAGATTAATTTGCAATAGCAGATATTGATCTGATATTTAATTTAAAAGGTACAGTTCAAGAATAATATTTAACTATGCGTCTCATTAAACTTAAAATAGGAAACAACCCAGCATATAGATGTTTTTTATTAATAATTTTTGTTAATGGTCAGATCTGTCATGGAATTGTATCATAACTTTTCAAAATGATCATTATTTAAGTGTTCAGTAAATCGGTGGGTTCTCTTGAGTAAAATGAGAAGTTAATTAGAGACTCTGGGAAAGGTGGTCCTTAATTTGAGAATCTGAACTAGAAGGCAATTCATTCAGTGCAAAGGATAAAAATAGATGCATGCCTTTTTTTTTAATTACTTAGATCTCCATTTCCTCTAAAGTAGACCCAGACCAGACCAAGGGTGATAGTCTCCAACAAGGGTCAGCAAACATTTTCTGTAAAGATGCAAACATTCAATATCTTTGTTTCCGTGAGTCACAGGATGTCCATCCCAAGTATTCACCTCTCCTATTGGCGGTACAAAAGCACCATGTGTACATGCATTACTGCTGCTGTGTTGCAATAAAACTGAAATTACATGAAACCCATGGTGGAGTGCATTTGGTCTGCAGACTATCATTAGCCAAAGTAGCCAAAGGGTAGATTGTTTTGGGGACTCTTTTGTCCCCCCTCCTACTTTTGGTACATAGAACTGCTTTCCCACATTCTAGAATCATCAAGCAGCCACAGAGCTGCTCAGCTTTCTTCTAACATCCCATACCAATTATTTCATCCTCAGCTAGATTTCCTTGCCTTATATACTGGTCTTTTCTGTTTCTCAGATCTCTGGACTTCATTATGTGCAAAAGTGACTCAATAGAAACTGCCTTTCAAATTTTAAGTTTGGACCTTTTCTTGGATTATCAATATGCAGTACAATCCTCCCTAATGATGGAGGCAGAAGCAAGAGCTGCATCCCCTAGTCAGTCCGGAGATCATGAGAGCAAATAACCAGCAGCCATCAGTGTACTGTGTTGCTGTGCCATGACATTTGGAAGGTTAATTGCATTAAATGTATTTTCAACGTGTTGAGACATAACTCAATCACGAATCAAAAAAAAAAAAAATCTGTCCTAACAGGAAAAGATGATAATAATATAGAAGATGGTCTATGTAATTGTTTGAAATATTCAAGTGGTTTTCCTTGCCTATCCTAATTTCTGCTCATATAAAGATAGCCATTAATATCAAATGTTAAAGTTTAGCACATTTCAAGTTCTTAGATGATTATTAATTTATCTATATGACATCAAACATACTGGACATGCACTACCTGTTCTCCACTTAATTGCTGTAATTACATCATTTAAATTTAACTATAGTTCATGGAGCTCTGAACACTATAATAAAAACTTCAACTTCCTCTGTGATTTTAAATTTTTTATTTCCTTTTTAAATGTATATTTAAGGTGGGAAAATCAACTGTTGTTTTCAAAGAGGAATTTAGACGTCACCCACTTCAACTCTTTCAAATGATCACAACATAAGTACAATTATGCCAGCTGGAAAGCAGGAGGCTTCCAGTACCCAGTTTCTATTTTTGGACATCAGTCAATTCTAACTTTGCAAAATTCAATGTGGGCCCTTCTCGAGTATTCACCAGAACTCTACTTAGACCTTTAATATGTAAGCATTTCTTTTCAGAATCATCAAACCTCTAGCTATCCCCTGAAAAGCCTGATTTCCATTTGGGCATTAAATGGATGGTTTTGCTGGCTGCAAATTTGGACCAGCAAACTTCATTATCAAAATATCTCTTATATTGAATCAAATGCATCCTTAGAGCAGGCACAGTGACACATGCATGCAATCCCAGTGTTCAGGAGGCTAAGGCAGGAGAATTGCATGTTCAAAGCTGACCTCAGCCAAAGCAAGGCACTAAGTAACTCTAAATAAAATACAAAATAGGGCTGGGGATGTGTCTTAGTAGTCGAATGCCCTTGAGTTTAATCCCCAGTACCCTCCCCCCCCAAAAAAAAAACATCCTTAGGTTGCTAGAAAATGTCTATAAAATAGAGTTTTAAAGATTTATGTATGCAAAATATTTTGTAAACTGTGAAGCATCTTATAAATATTATTAAATATTATAATTTAATGTTATTAAATATTATCTCTTGTGAAACTGGGAAACATTGTCACATAGATGTCATTTGAAATTTAACTACACACTTTTATGTATCTCATTTTTCTACTTCAAAATGGGATGTTAAATAATATTTGATTTGTTAAACTTCATTCTATGAAAATGGAAACAAGAAAAAACTTAGGGCCTGAAAATATTATCATTGGTCTGCTTTAGCAATGCCTTGAAATATGTTGAGTGCAATCATCATTGAAATAATATTTTAGTAGTTTCCTGGGATGAGGCTCACACATTTTGTCACTGAGCTATCAAAAATACAAATACTTATCTAATGACCCAATATTCCACTAGACATTGTAGAATAGAAAGCAGAGTAGATGGCATGCTGTCTGCCCGAAGCCATACTCTTTGGCGTAGGACAAGATGAATGTAAAACAGCTTGCAAAGAACACATGGCAATAACTCACAAATCTTGTTATTTTTTCTAAAAATTGTTTGAGGTTATGTCATATGGACTTGCTAATCAGTTATGGTCCTTTTATCAAGAGAAGAAAGTGTTTCCTGGATGCAGGTTATTTTGATCAAGGAAGAAGACACTCCCAGAACTTCATCTCTCCTGTGGCAAGGACTGCTGTTTGGGGATGGCACTCATTTTAGAATTTTAACATTCTTTTATCTACAGCTCAAACTTAGCCAATAAGACCCTTTTCTAACGGGAGAGCCTTACTGAATAAATATCTTTATACTAACTTGTGAAAATTCACCCTGTAAAACTACTTTAGTAGTTTGTAATTAGATTGCAGCAATGGTTGTTATTATTATTTTTTTTTTAGAGAGAGAGAGAATTTTTTAATACTTATTTTTTAGTTTTCGGTGGACACACATCTTTTTTTTTTTTTAATTTTTTATGTGGTGCTGAGGATCAAACCCAGCGCCCTGCACATGTCAGGCGAACGTGTTACCACTTGAGCCACATCCCCAGCCCAATGGTTGTTATTAACACTACCCCAGAAAGCCCCATATTTCTGGTAATTTAATCTTCATAATAAAATGTAGAAACTATGGGCCAGGCACAGTGTTGCATGCCAGTAACCCGAGCAGCTCAGGAGGCTGAGGCAAGAGGATCTCAATTTCAAGGCCAGCCTCAGCAACTTAGAGAGGTCCTAAGCAATTTAAGAGACCCTGTCTCTAAATAAAATATAAAAAGGGTTGGGGATGTGGCTCAGTGATTGAGTGTCTCTGGGTTCAATCGCTGGTTCAAAAAAAAATGTAGAATCTATGATCTGAAGACATCTTAACTTTACAATTGTAAAAAACTACTATATTATTATTTAGAAGGTATCCTAATTTTATACTCTGTATTTTTCAACAAACTCCAAGTTTCTTGGTATTTTATTTTAAATATTAAAATGAGAATATTTTGAATTTAGCTGGCTTATTTTGAGTAAACTTGTATTTTAGATGATTTATTCCTGAAGTGGGGACAATTGAGTCGATAATGATTCAATATGGAAAATTCAGATAATTGATTTACCCTATCTGATATAACTGAACAATAAATACATACAAGTATAGACCAGACAAAAAAGGAGAGAACAAATTATAAAAAAATTAGCTTTATTATAACATTGAAATAGTCTGTTTTTATTCTAACATTTTGAAATTTCTACAAGATTTTGAGAATCAAGCATAACTCTTTTACTAAACACCCATTTGAATATACACATCTCAATTATGCTTGTTTCTGAGACCCTTCCAATGGATTATTTTTTTAAAATCCTAGTATTGCTACTTCTGTCATGCATATCAATTTTCACATTCAATATTAATTTTAGAGAAAATTATGATAAATATTAAACCACAAAATATATATTTAAAAAAAGCTGTTCTTCTCAGGTCATTCCAACAATGGCAAAAATTTGAAAATTTGTGGCCCCATTTTTGTGCCTCTGCTACTAACACATGATGGCAGTAAAATACTCATCACTCTCTTAAAATGGTCTCTTCCCCTGTCTATCCACTACAACATTCTCTTCTAGTTCATGCCCAGTTTTTTTTTCTTGTTTTGTTTTGTTTTTGTTTTTTGTTTTTAAAAGGTTTCCCCTACAATCATAAGTTGAGTGTTATTCTTACACCTGCCTCTTACCCCTTATACCCTGGATTTTCTTAGGGTTTTGTTCTTACACCACTGGTGTTTTCATTTTATATACTTTCTTAGGTAGTCTCATCTACCTACTCTCCTGATTTGTACTGTTCCATGAAAATAAAATCCAACATTTTCTCCAAATAATTTCCTCATATTTCAATACAGGAAACACAGAGATGGCTGTTGGTTGTATTTCTAAGCCACAAATTCCTACTCCAGGCAGGAAGTAGAAGGAAAAATGCACCTATATAATTTCTGCTCATGTTTTAAGACAGGAATTGCATCACATGACCTTTCCTTTGGCAAATGGGATGTGAACCCATAGTTCTTGGCTGGGAAGGTATGACTTTGCAATCACACTAGCCAAAGGAAGGGGGAGCCACATTTTGGTAACAGCAGCTTCTACCATAATTACAGTGTCCTCATTCTGAAGTTTTAAAGCCAGGAATTTGCATGCACCCAAATTTCTTATTTTCTGAGGAAACCAGATACCTAAAATTTTACTTAGTAAGACTAATTTTAAAACTCAGATTTGTCTATGGTCTAGCTAAGCTTTCATAAAACCTACCTTTAGTAAAAATCTCCTATAATGAATTTTGCCCAGGTTCCATATTTTTTTAAGTTTGATCCATAGCTCTTTCTTGTTATTTCTTCTTTCTTTTGGCCCCAGAAAATACAAATCCCCAATTTTTTTTTCTGTATTTTATCCTATGAAAATGTTTTAGTTCTTACCCCATATTTCTTCTAACTCTAACACCTTAAGGCCATCATAAGGAAGTTGAAATATTCTTTTGTGCCTTTATGGGTCAATGCAGAGAATAGTTGGTCTGATTTCAACTGTCAGCAATTCTCATTACAGGTGGCCCAAGGCACTTGAAAGATGTTTTCCACAGAAGCTTGAGAGAAAGAAAGACATTCTGCATTATTTCAAAGGTCTCACGGTCAACTCACAGGTCCTGATGAGAAAAGTATTTGAGTCTGTGACATTAGTGTGAAAATCAAGCTGGAGAATCTGATCAGAATTACAGTACAGCCCAAACTCACTTCAGTATATGCAATGTGGATGGCATGGAGATTTGCATAATCCTGGAAAGTCTATGAATGCCTTTCATGACACTCTTTCAAACAAAATTAAAAGAAATAATTTTAAAATTGACTTTCACTCTTAAGAAAAACTATTGCACATTTTGCAAGTTATTATTTTTCATTAATTAATTGATTTATTTTAATTTAGGTATATGACAGCAGAATGCATTTTTATTCATTGTAGACAATTGCAGCACAAATTTTCATTTCTCTGGTTGTACACAATGTGGCATCGCACAATATGTACAGTCACACATACACCTAGGGTAATGATGTCCATCTCATTCCACCATCTTTCCTGCTCCCATGAAACCTCCCCACCTCTCCCTCCCCTTTGCCAAATCAAAGTTTCACCATTTTCCCCATTCCCCAACCCCTGCCCCATTTTGGATTAGCATCCACTTTATCAGACAGAATATTTGGACTTTGGTTTTGGGGGATTGGCTTACTTCACTTAACTTGATATTCTCCAACTCCATCCATTTATTTGCAAATGCCATAGTTTTATTCTCTTTTAATGCTGAGTAATATTCCATTGTGTATATGTACCACAGTTTCTTAATATATTGTTCCACTGAAGGGCATCTAGGTTGATTCCACAGTTTAGCTATTGTAAATTGAGCTGCTATGAACATTGATGTGGCTGCGTTCCTATAGTATGCTGATTTTATATCTTTTGGGTATACCAAGGAGTGGGATAACTGGGTCAAATGATGGTTCCACTCCATGTTTTCTAAGGAATCTCCATACTGCTTTTCAGATTGGTTGCACAATTTTGCAGTTCCACCAGCAATGTATGAGTGTGCCTTTTCCCCAACTTCCTCACCAACATTTATTGTTGTCTGTATTCTTAATAACTGCCATTCTGACTGAAGTGAGATGAAATCATAGAGTAATTTTGGTTTGCATTTCTCTAATTACTAGAGATGTTGGACATTTTTTCATATATTTGTTGATAGAATCTCCTGAGAAGTGTCTGTTCAGCTCCTTAGCCCGTTTGTTGATTGGGTTGTTTTGGGTTTTTTGTTTGTTTGTTTTTGGTTTTAAGTTTGTTTTTTTTTGTTGTTGTTGTTTTTGTTTTTTGAGTTCTTTATATATCCTGGAGATTGGTGCTCTATCTGATGTGCTTTTGGCAAAAATTTTCTCCCAAAATGTACGTTCTCTTTTCACCTTATTGATTATTTCTTTTTCTGAGAAGAAGGTTTTTAGTTTGAGGCCATTTAATTTATTAATTCTTCATTTTATTTCTTGCACTTTAAGAGTAGGAGCATAATTTAACATTATTGAGATTTGGGCCTACTTTTTCCTCTATTAGGCATAGGGCCTCTGGACTAATTCCAAGGTCCTTGATCCGCTTTGAGTTGAGTTTTGTGCATGGTGAGAGATAGAGGTTTATTTTCATTTTGCTGCATATGGATTTCCATTTCTCCCAGCACCATTTGTTGAAGAGGCTATCTTTTCTCCACGGTATTTTTTAGTGACTTTGTCTAGTATGAGATAACTGTATTTATATGGGTTTGTCTTTGTGTCTTCTATTCTGTACCATTGATCTACATGTCTATTTTGGTGCCAATACCATGCTGTTATTGTTACTGTAGCTTTTGTAGTATAGTTTAAAATTTGATATTGCGATGCCTCCTGCTTCACTCTTCTTGCTAAGAACTGCTTTGGCTATTTGAGTCTTTTCCACAATGCTGGAGAGTCTCTGAGTGCCTTTCATAACACTCTTCCAAATAAAATGAAAATAAACTCATTTTAAAATTTACTTTCACTCTTAAGCAACACTATTGCATATGTTGCAAGTTATTATTTAAAAAAAATAATTGTTAGTTTCCCTTATGAGTCTTTAGGTGAGAAATTATCTTCACACTCTCTGAGGACAAGCTCTGTCTAAATCCTTTCATTTTTCAACCAAGCTCCTTAGTAATATTGTACATTTATAATTTTATGCTATAGGTTTCTCAGCTGTTATCCTCAGAACTGACTTTTCACCAAAAGTTTAATTACAAAATGATTTCCTAGAGTTCCATCACAGATGGATTCCTTTCTGTAACCAGATCCAATCTTTCTCACCTGCTTGTTTCCCCCAGTGGCCACATCCCCAGTTCTTTTTATTTATTTATTTATTTTTTATTTTGAGATAGGGTCTCACTCAGTTGCTTTGGGCCTCACTAAGGCTGGGATCAAACTTGTGATCCACTTGACTCAGGCTCCCCAATCACTGGGATTACAGGAGTACACCATCAGGCCTGACTTTGAACATTGATTTTTGACCACCCAAACTACTTCATCTCTTGGGCATACCCTTGGAATAAATTTCCTGTTTTAATGATGCAAATTTGAGGCCCAGGTGTCTTGTTAGAAAATTGGGACACAGCAACATAGGAAGAACTTTTTTCACTTTCTCACATAGGTAGTTGGGTACCTAAGTCTTCTGGTTTTGTGAAAGATGAAAGACAGGTAAACCAATTCTTACAGAATTTATCTCCTCTAGGAGTCATTTTTAATATAATGCCCTTTTAACTACACTCTTAATTCCGCACCTGTCTGTTCTTCTGCTTGGCATGTAAAAGTCCAACATATGGAGTGTTTCAACCCTTTTATTACATATGCTGATGTCTAGTCATACTAATATTAAGCCCTTTCCTAATTTCTAGTCCCATGCTCCCTTTTTGTGAGTTGTACTTCCAGAACACAAATATTGCACTGTCGGAATGTGTTTTCATTGGTTATTCTCTGAACCAAATTTACAGTAATAATGATAGTGACATTAACTTACAAGGGCACTAATCTTTGGGAATAGTATAACTACAATTTAGTCCCAATAGAGGTAGGTGAAATTATAAATAATCCATAACTTAACATCCTATTATACTTAGTATCAAATTTAAGCATTTTTCAGAATCATTTGCCTATCTGAGTTGCAAATCATCATGACGTACTAAGCTTATTTATAAGATAATGCTCTGTTCCAAGACAAATGTCAGTGTCTTATAAACTAAATTTTAAAAGTTTTAGATACAAGCTGTGCATGGTGGCACATGCCTTTCATCCGAAAGCCTTGAGAACCTGAGGCAGGTTGATCACCAGTTTAAACCCAATCTTAGCAACTTACCAAGACTGAAGTTACTTGTCAAGACTCTGTGTCAAAATAAAATTTTTTTTAAAAATTAAAAAGGGGTTGGGAATGTGGCTGGGAATGTGGTTAAGCACTCCTGAGTTCAATCTCTGGTATCAAACAAATTTTTAAAATAAATAAATAAAATTTAAATACATAGAAAAAAATTCCAATAAGTACCTATGGATAGTTTGATAGATTTCTGAACTACAGTTACTACTAATTAGTAGATTACTAGTATCATAGAGAAAATAAAAATTTGACTCGCAATTCCTTAATAACAGATTTACTGATGGTCACTAAGTTTACTGAATACCAAACTGAAATTAAGTCTGAAACTTATGTTGACATTCTACCAACCTTTATTTTTCTCCAAAACCAAAAACAAAATATTTAATCTCCCTGAATTTGTCTCACTACTATTTCAATGTTCAGTTTTGATCTTTAACACATTTACTGCAATTCTAAACATTTGACAATACTCTTTGAATTTGTTATATTAATAGTATAATGTAGTTATACTATTCCCAGAGATTAATGCCCTTGTAAATTAATGTCACTATAATTATTACTGTAAAGAATTATAGAGATACATTTAGTAGTAAGTTATACACTATGTGCTATTTGTCAAAAATCATGATATTAAGTTGTTTAATAAAGGAGAGTAATTGGGGCCTTTTAGGAAAATAATCATACAGTCCTTGTCAATATGACTTTAGTCAAATTTTGCTGAAGAATTGTGGAAATAGAACAGAACATTTAAGATAAGACTGTTTTCTTTAAAAACACCTCTAGGGGAAACAACTGTGCCATAACCTTAAATAATGTATTTTTATAAGAAGCAGAAAGAGTAAGAGACCCGACTTGAAGTTTTCTTTCCAATTTTCTCCAAGGTGCAAGGGAATATCATTCTCTTGTGTGTGCACTGATTCGACACCAAGGAAGCAGCATATTGGGTGGAACTTCTTCAAATACTGAACCATATTATTTATCACATGTTGGGTGTTAATCTATTTAAACAGTACACTGCATTTATAGGCTGCTTCTTAATATGGTGCATTGTTATAAGAATCTTACATGGGTGATAATGTATAATTAATAAGATAACCATACTCAGTATGAAGTACAGCAGCAGAAAGCAACTTTTGAAGATGCTCTTGAACAGTGCTGATGTGAAGCACATTCTTTACTATCAGGAGGCCAGAATCATCTTGATGCTTCACTCTCCTGTAGTTCTATTCTATATTTTCAGACGGTTATCCATTTTTTTTCCTTTTTATTTCTCTCCCATTTCATATTGTCTTGTATATTCTATTCAAATCTCCTCATCTTTCATGAAAGCTTGTTGTATGTTGGGCAGAGGAAACAGGAAAGAACCCTTAGCCAGAACTCCTTTCCCTTGGGGGTGGTAGCTGGTCCACCAGGTTGCACCTTGCACCTATTGCAGTTTCTGCACCTCTTGACTACATTGTTCCTGATGATTCCTAAACAGAAATAACTCAAGTTCTTTCTTGATTCAGAATTATTTTGAAGACCTAATACTCCAGACAGAGAGATAGAACTCAGCAGGAATCTCACTTTGTTCTGTTTGCCTAGCTTCATAACATAGATCTTAAATTCATACCATCATTTTCTAGAATTTTTAAAAATGATAAGTCAACATATGACAAACCATCTATCTGCAAACCAATTATCACCATTGGTAGTAAGATAACATGCTTAGGTACAGATGCTACAAATTTATCAATTCAATTATAGGAATAGGACAATATTACTGTTAGTTATACATGCCAACACACCATGTATACTACATTTTGCTATCCTTATTCTACAGGAATAGTTGTTCTCATAGAGAATTCTTTGAACAAAGGGATATAAAACCAAGTATAAAAAGTTCTCCTTTTTTGGTTGGCTTTTAACATATGTATAACCCCAATCCAAGGATTGCAGGCAGGCATTTCAGTATAGTAGGGGAGTCACAGCATGGGCTAGAAGCATGCAGATTTGCAGGAATACTCAATGAAAGATCCCTTAGCAAGTTGGATCTTCTGCTACAGATAAAAATGTGGGTTCACTTTGAAATTTCTACAAAGTGCATATATTATCTATCCAAATAACTACCTTCCCGTGTACCTGTGTAATGAACCAACTAAATACATGTAGCAATTAAATAATTAATAAAACCAAGTTAAGTGCATAAGTTGTAGAGCTGAATAAAATAAAAGCAAAAGGAAGGAAAGAGCAAGAAAGAGTTTATTTCATACATTCATCAAAACATAGCAAAAATAGAAAAATAAAATAGTAGATAACTTTGTGTAGGTTATGAAGTGGTTTAGAGCAAGAAATAATGATAAATAGTTCTATTATCCCCTAAATTCATATTTTGAGATCCTAAGGCCTAAGGTGATGGTATTCAGAAATGGGAGATGGGAAAATGTATAGATCATAGAAACAGTACCACTGACCTTGAATTTAGTGTGCTTATCTATAAACCAGAAAGTGAGCCTTACAAGGTGTCACAAGAGCCATTGCTTGATCTTGGACTTCCATGACTCAGAAAAATTCATGTCTTTTTTTTTAATCAACCCAGTTTGTGTTATTCTGTTATAGCAGCCCCAATGGACTAAAGCATAAAGAAATGGCTTGTTGAAATCCTGTGAAGGTCATGATACAAAGTCTAGTTTTGATCTCAACTATGGTAGATGGTAATTGAAAGGCCAAGAATATTTTTATAATATTTCAAGTATTTCAACTGTTGTGAGCAAAAAGATGAGTTGAAAATCTTGAGGTTGGCACACCAGCCCCAAGATCTTCTTGTTTTGCTCATACCAATTAATTGTCCATTTTTATTAATATATTCCTCTTTTTTTAATGTTCCCAAAGGAAATTCACCACTTTCCTATTAACATCTGAATATGCTCAGCATTGGAAATATTTCCAAGATCTAAGTCACAGTTCATTTCAATTCAAATGTTTGGAGGACTCTTGGAAATACATGACATCCTATGCTCTTTTAATAAATTCTAATTCTCAAGGGGAAAATGTTATAACAATTTTATTACATGAAGTATTTTTATTTAAAAATGTTGCTGATCAATAGCATAAATTAAAACGGTATTAATTCAACCACATTTAGCTTCTGATAAGTATAAGAAGTTATTTATTTCTCAAGATGAACAATTTTGCATAAAACTCAAATAATTATGACAGTCATGACAGGAGCACCATTTTTCGATGACACTGAACAAGTAGCCTCAGAAAATTACTGACTGAATTTACACAGAGTAATCATCTGCATAATTTTTGCTTTTTTTGGACAGTCACAAATAGAATTAAACTGACAAACTTTAAAGCATCAAATTTTAAAAAAGTATTGACTTTTTTATATTGCATGAGACATTTAGGAAAAATTTTCCCTGCTACTGAAGGATGATGGACACTCTGACAATTATAATTGTCAAGAAAATGATGGTAGCATTTGTACCCAGAATTGTTACATCTTTGTTTATGATGATCATGGCTATTGGCTGGTACTCATATGAATAGAAACCCTTGAGTTTCTCCAGGAATAGAAGCCATTGAGCATTGTTGTAACTTTTTAAAAGATTCTGAGCTGCCAAAGAAATTCCCTGTAGCTTGCTTCCTCAGCTGTGTGCCTTAGACCTCTAAACAAGAACATATAAAATGAAAGACCAGAAAGCTGAGGGGAAGATAAGAAAACAATGAAGAAGGGGATATCAACTAAAGTTTTGAGGGAAAAATTGTATTTAAGTGTATTAAAGGATACGAAGAAAATTTAGCCCTCATAACAAATACACATGCTAATTTGTATAAGTCATACCAGTTATGCATTAATGATATCTACAGAGAGTGCAACTTTTTAAAGCCTATGAATTGTCATTTTAATCAGGGAAATTATGATCATGGATTAAAAAAAATATTTTAATAATTATTGTTCTTTAGACCTTAGCACTAGTGAAATTCCATACTGTATAGCTATGCAAAATGGTTCTATATTATGCAAGAATAAGGTGCAGTTAGGAGTAATATGTTCAATGTAATATTGCATAAAAGGGTGGCTATAGATAATAATTATATACTGCATATCCCAAAAAGCTAGAAGAAAGAATTTTTTTTTGTCCTAAAGTGATAAAAAAGGAGATATAAGCATCAAAACATCACATGGTGCCCAATTAATTTGTGCATTTTTTGTGGGTTTTCATGTATCTGTTTAAAAAAGTAAATAAGAGCAATAGAAAAGGAAATCTTAAAAAAGACTTGTTATTTTAAAAAGAAGTTTGAATAATATAACAACACCTATAGTAAAAGAATAATATGAAAAGTTTAAAATTAGTCCAATAAGGCATAAGTATCCCTTCATTTGGCATTAACTCTAAAATTACAGAGGCTTGGCAAAATGTATACCTAAAAAACTAATTCATGCTCTTGGAAGAAAGAATATAGAGAATATGACTGTCACATCAGGTTTGTCTTCTGCCACAAGTCTCTGGTAAACTGAGTATAACCAAAACAAAACAAAATTATGTATTGTCTTCCTTATACAGGACTTCACTATCGCCCTACTTAGGTGCCAATTTCACCTGCATAGTTCTCACCTTGGGAACATACAATAAAAATAAATCACCCTTGTGTCCAGTTCAAGAGCTTTATTTTATTTGTTTCTCTCTGTTGTGTTGGGTTTTTGTAAATATCAAATTCAATAGTTTATTGCTATATTTTGAAACCATTGGTTAGACAGCTGCTACTCCCATTTTCCAATTACTTCTATTTTTCCAGAGTTTAAAAAGAAAACTGAACAGTTTTGCCTATTCCGGAATGTCCAACAGTTGTAATCACTTAGTCATAGCCTTTCACACTGACTTCTTTTAGTTAGTATTATGCATTTAGGTTTTCTTTATGTCTTTTCATGGCTCATTTCTTTTCAGCACTGAAGAATATTTTGCTTTGGATAGAATACAATTTGTTTATCCATTTTCCCACTGAACAACATCTTGCTTGCTTCTGTTTTGGCAAGATGAAAGAAGCTGCTGTCTACATGTTTGTGCAGGTTTCTTTTTTGTGGACACGTTCTCAGCCCTTTTGGGTAGATACCAGGAGTGCGATGACTGGGCCATATGGTAAGAGAACGTTTAGTTTTTATAAGAATCCATAAAACTGTCTTTCAAGTGGGTTTTACTGTTTCCCAATGGCAATAAATAAAAGGTGCTTCCATATCCTGTGAGGATCTGATGTTTTCCGTGTTCTGGATTTTGGACATTCTTAGGTCCATATCGGTATCAGTTGTTTTAATTTAAATGGATCTGATGGCATGTAATGTGGAGCATCTTCTTATATGTTTATTTGCCATCTGTACATCTTCTTTGGTGAAGTGTCTGTTAAGATATTTGGCTCATTTTTTTATTCTTTTTTTTTCCTAAGAGCTCTGAGTAGGAAAACTTGAGTGTGTATGTCTGTTGTAAATGCTTTCTCCCAGTCTCTACCTTTTCTTTTTATTCTGTTGGCAATCTTTCACAGAGCAGACATTTCTCATTAAAATGATGTCTGGCTTGTAAATTCTTTCATAGATGTCGTTAATGTTGTAGCTAAAAAGTCATCACCACACCAAATCCCAGATCATCTGGATATTGTATGTTATCTTCTAGTAAATTTATAGATTTGCATTTTATAGTTAGGTCTGTGGTGTATGTTGAATTTCTTCCTGTAAAGATTGTAAGCTCTGTGTCTAGATTCATTTATGTGTGTACATGTCCAGTGGTTCCAGCATTATTGGTTGAGAACAGAATGTCTTTGCTCCATTGTGATTTTCTTTACTCCTTTGTAAAAGGTTGACTCTATTTATGTGGGTCTATTTCTGAGCTCTCTCTTCGATTTTATTAATCTACTTTTGTATTCTTTTGCCAAGTCACACTGTCTCATGATTACTGTGCCTTTATTGTAAGCAACCAAGTCAGGTAGCATCGGCCCTCCAATGTTGTTCTTTCTAGTTACCCAGGACCTTTTGCCGCTTCATGTAACTTTCAGAATACATTTGTTGGTACATACAAAGTAACTTTCTGAGCTTTAAATTAGGACCACATTGTCAAATCCAGGTTAGAGACACTATAGTTTGTTCCTTTTCCTTCCTAATACTTCACTTTGATCACTCACCTATATTACTGATTTATCTTTTCACAGCTGAATTCATTCTGTGCTATTTCAATATTATTTCCCTATCTCTCCATCAACACATACTCAAATTCAACTCATTCCATCTCAGATAAGAGATTCAGCACTAGTTCATAGCACTGGTTTCCCATGCTAAACATTTTCATTTCCTGTATGATATACATTAATTGCATACAGGCTTGTATGAAAAAAAATGTAGAATGTTCAGTGTATGTGAAAAGGTAGGTATTTAGGACAGTTGAGTAATTTATAATTTCAATGTCCAGAAAAATTCATCATTACTTTTTTTGTCCTTTAATAGCATTTTAATATTTATTAATGCATTATGGTTATTCCTAACTGTGGGGTTAATTTTGACATTCATAAATGTATGTGTGTGTGTGCATATATATATATATATATATTACAGTTTATTTTTTATGACTTTCTATTTTTTATTAATTGCAGTAGAAATTTTTCTAATTTGCAAACAGTTTCTGTGGCAAGTAAATTGTAATTCAGTGGGGTAACCCACAGTAACTATTCTTTATTTTTAAAAAATCTTGTCAGAGTAATTTTGACATCATTAGGAAACTCTAGATAGTGTTTCTATTCTTTTGTCAAAACTCCACTCTGTTTTTGTTGTTGATTAGTTTGGGGTCTGAGTTTTTATTTTTAGTACCTTGTAGAACTAGAAACATGAATTTATTTTAGAACTAATATTTTAGGATGTCGTAAGAATTGTTATTGTAAGAGTGCCTACTACATACTAGTAACCCATCAGGAAATTCTGGAACTTATAAAGAAATATGCAGAAATTAGATGAAAGCAATTTTTTTTCTACTTAATGCTATTTTTTTCTGACAAAAGAAAGACTAACTATGAATAAAATGTTTTGATATCACAATTTCAAAAGTTGTCAAAAGATGGCACAGCTTCAAAAATTTCAAAATTCCATTGTAAAATTAAAGTAAATTTAGAGGTATGCTGAAGAGAATGAATTCCTATGATTTCTTCCTTGCATGTATTTTTTAAGTTCTTAGGAAGGAAACAATGTCACTCAATTTGTTTGTATTTCATATAATTTCACTGGAATAAAAATAAAATTTGTTCTCCAGTACAAAAATTTCAAAAATGTGCTCTTAATTTATAATAGTAATAAATTATTTCCACTGTTCAAAGCAATTGTAAATTATCATGAATAATTTTATAATGAACTTAAATGTATTTTCTTCAATTTTAATATGCAGTACAAAACTTTATAACACTTCTTTTACTATATCTAATGTTTATAAAGAATATAACACTTATTCCATATTATATCTGTATCATTACTTACATACTTATGTGTTTTGTGCTATAGGAACACAATAAAAATCTATCAAATGTTGTAATACACCCACATTTTAAAATGCTTAGTATAATTTTTCAATCAATAATAACTAATGACTATCCAAGAAAAATAGGAGACTGAAAGAAAGAGCAAAGAAAAAAACATATAAGATATCCCTCACAGTCTCTGTATAGTTGTGTATATATATATATATATCTCACATTCAGGTTTATTTTGATCTTCTCATATTCTTTAGTTTTATATTGTCTTATAAAATTCAATTGAGAAGCTGAATTTTCAACAAGTATAGTTGTTGAAATATAGTCCTACCAAAGCAATAAAGTTGTGCTTAATGAAAAAAATATTTTACACTGCTGAAGGTTTTGACTCTTTTTATTGGCACAATGTATACATATAGTTTTATGTAATTTAACTTGTCACATGAGGACGTTTATGTAACCAAACTACGGCAATAATGATACAGACAACTTATCACAACTATGTTGCCCCATACTCTACCCCTCTACACTCACACTTGCCTCCCTGACCACCTCAATGCCTGGCAGTCATTAATTCATTTTCTATTTTTACAACTTCATCATTTCACAAATTTTATGTCAATGGAATTATACCATAGGAGACATTTTGAGAATGGCTTTTTTTTTTCTTATTCAAAGTCACATCCTGGAGGTTACATGCATCATTGATTCATTTGTTTTCATTGGTTAGTAATATTCGATGGTATGGATTCAACATTCAACACAGTTCATTTGTGAAATTAGGGACATTTTGGATATTTTCAGTTTTTGCTTGTTACAAATAAACAGGCTGCACTGGTTTCCATGTGGTCATAGTTTTTCCTTCCTTTTAAATAAATATTTAAGGATGTAATTTCTGGGTTGCAGGGTAAATATGTATTTCGATTTTAAAGACACAATTATGTTGTTATCCAGAGTAGTTTGCCATCTTACATTGTCCCTCTGCAATGCATGAGATATTCAGTTTATCTGCACTTTGCTAGGAATTGATATTGTCACTTATCAGTTCTGGTAACTGTGCAATAGTACCATTATATATTTGGTTATTTGGTTGTTGGGTTTTTAGGTTTTATATATATTGTACTTAAAGTGAGCTTCTTGTAGAAAATGTATAGTTGGGCATTTTTGTGTCTACTCTGTAAATCCTTGTCTTTTACTTTACACATTTAGACCAATTTTAATTAATGTAATTATTGATATGCTATAATTTGTGTGCCATTTATTTTTTAAAATTTTATTTCTCTATATCTTTCCTGTTTTCTCTAGATTATTCAGACTGTTTTTTGAATTCTAGTCTGATGAATTGTAATGTTTATAAGTATATTTCTTAGTATTTTTTTTATTATTGGTTGCTCTATTATTTTACCACTTTACCAGTTTGAGAGGAAAATTAGACACCTCACCTCCCTTTTTTTTCTTTCTTGTTTTATGACTTTCTTAAATATTCTGTCTGCATACATCGAAACCATATTACATGGTGTTCCAAATTTTGTTTCAATCATGAAATGTAATTTAGAAAACTCAAGATGAAAATAAAAATTTATTGTATCTATCAATATTATTACTCTTATTACTTTCTTTTATTATTTCCATATGTTCCAAGATTTTATTTTTGAGCATTTTTCCCCCTGTTTTAAGAATTCCTACTAGCTGGGCACAGTGGTGTGTTCCTGTAATCCCATAACTCAGGAGACTGAGGGAGGAGGATTGCCAGTTCAAAACCAGCCTCAGCAACTTCATGAGACCCTGTCTCAAAATAAGAAAATAAAAAGAGATGGAGATGTGGCTCAGTGGTTAAGCACCACCAGACTAAATCCCTGCTACCAAAAAAACAAAACAAAACAAAAAAAAAAACTCTGTGAGCTATTCATTTAGAATAAGATTCAAAGCACTAATTGCCTTATTTTCCTACTTGGGAATGTCATACATTTCCCTCATTGATGAGTTATTTTTCTATGGGGATATAGCATTCTGGATTGGCAGTTCTTTGCTGGCAGATGTGGAAGTAGGACCACCCTTTATTTGGGGCATGTCTAAATGAGAGTGCTGATTGGCCAAAATTTCCTCTTTCTAGGTTGCTGCCATTCCTGTTGTGTTTTTCATTTTGTCAGAGCAAGAAGACTTTTTCAAGAGTCATTTTCTTGTTGCTCTTTTTTCTGCTTGTTTTTTTCTTTTTCTTTTTTTTTTTTTTTTTTGTCGGTATTTGTTGGTGTTTGGGTCTGGCTTCTCCAACATGTGAAGCAAAAGAAAAGTGGAGTCTCTGTCTTCCTTTCTCCATCTGTAACATATTTCTTATACTTTTTTTTTTATTCATAAAGCCCAGGCTATTGAATTGTTCTTAGCAAGAGCAATATGAAAAAGTAGAGCTTACTTTCCGAGAAATAGAAGTCTCTCATTGAGTTCTGTTTGAAATTATTGCAATTATCTTTGTTTTATCTTTATCATAATTGGGTACATCTGATTTAGTTATATTAGAGATGGACATGGCTTTTCACAATTTGACTTTCCTATTTGGTTAATTCCACGTCATCTCTGATATATGTGTACCAATTTTAAAAAGACTATTTATTTATTTGGGCCCTATCTTATTTTCTAATATTAATCTCTAAATTTATCTCTTTTTCCCCTTTATACTTATTTTTTTACCTTCATTATTTTTATCAGTTTGTCTCTTAATTGTACCAACAGAAATAACTTCTTAGAATTATCTTCTCTTTCACCAATTCAGATAAAATATTGTGTACAGCAATTGTTTGAATCTGCATATGGTGCTATATCTTAAATTTACTTGTAATTCTTCCTTATTTCATCTACCTCTTCATTTTCTCATATCTTATTGCTCTCATTCTTCTGTTTTCATTGAAATTTTTTTTCAAACAGTCTGCTCAGAAATTTATGAGTGTTAGTAACATTTCCTTCTAGTTGCTGCTAGCACACTCAGTTAAGAGGAACAGGCTAACTTTGGTGTGATTGATTGATTAATTGATTGGTTCTGGGATTTGAACCCAAGAGTGTTTAACCACTGGTTCTTCTCTAAAGAGAAGATATCTTCTCTCACCCTCTCTCTGTCAACCTGCCATAACAAAATATCATATGAATGGTTTAAACAAAAGAGGTTTATTTTCTCATTGTGCTGGGGACTGGACATCCATGTAGGTGCCAACAGGGTTCACTTCTAATGAGGTTTCTCTTTCTGAATTGTGACAAGTATGGTTTTGTCGTCTTCCAATTGTGTTCTCCATGCACAGATGGAAAGGGAGAGTTCTCTAAGATCTCTTCCTATTTGTTCAAGGACATCAGTCTATCAGATTAGGGGTTCTCTCCTTATGACTGTATTTAACCTAATTACCGCCTTGAAGGTGCTATCACCAAATTCACCTAGGAGATTAGGGGTTCCATATATGAATTATGGAAGGGCACATTTCAGTCCATAACATTTTTGAACCTGGTTTGTTGATACTCTCTCATTTTATAGATCACATGAAAATGAATCGTTCCTGACATAAACTGCTTTCAGGTTTCTTTTTATCATGTGAAGGGGTTAGAGTTCCTATGAAGAAAAGAGCCCCTTCTATCCAACTCTGTACCCCAGACCACACACATACCTGCACAGAGCTCCCTTCCTAAGTATTGGCTGGCAATTTTACAAAGATGGTGGGCGAGGGGAAAAAAAAAAAACCTGTTTTGGTCAAATTGAAAACCAAATTACCCAGCTGAAAGCTTTCTAATGTTCTGTCAGTTTCTGAGGCAGAAGATAGAATAAGTCCCTTCCATTTTTACTTACTGTATTTTTTCTAGGGGTTTCTCTTTCAGGAGGAAGTTCTGGATGTCCTAAGAGAAAACTATCATTTACCTTCAGCTGCATGCTGTTTCCCAAGTAATTATTTGAGCTTTCTCTCCCAATCGCTTCTTCAATTTTTCTTCTGTATTGTATTGTGTTTTCATCCTGGAAGTCTGGAGAGATTTTTTTGTTAGGTGCACTTATACATATGCCATTCAAAGAAAGAAAAATGTTGGGAGAGAAAGAGAGGATTTTGACTACAGAATAATTAAACCATACACAACTTTTGAATTCCACTAGACCACCAAAATATTCACTCTATATTGCACCAAAATTTTGCTCCAGTAGACAGAAAATAAGACTGAATTTTCTTCCCTGAGTTTAAAAATCTTAGTTTAGAATTGAGATAGATAGGCAAGAAGCAATTAAGAAGTGGCCAATGCACAGGGAATAGCTGTGTCTTGTACATGATACAAGGCTGAGGAGACAAATCAGAGTACATTCAGGCTTAATCTATGGAATCCTTTGGCAGAATATGTGCCTGAAGCTATTTGGTTTTTCTCTGCACAGGCACAGTGTTTTTCCAGCCAGAGAGTAGCAATTTAATTGGGTTGGTTAAGAAAAAAAAAAAAAAAGAAGAAGAGAGAAAGAAAGAAGGAAAGGAAAAGAAAAAAAGGTTTCTGTCCTTCTGCAAACTTTAGCAGCAATTCTTTTCATCTTCCAGAGGACTAAAGAAAATACTGCACAATGGGGGACAGGCCTATGTTGTACAATGACAGAAAACAACTGAGCATGTCCTATTAGTTCTATCTATTACCATTTTGTAGTCTCTTATATAAATGTCACAGGATATAGAAATTTTGGCTGACACAAATAATTATGCTCAGTGACCAATCTGCCATACCCATGGTGACCTCAAAAAAAAGAGTAAATCCTATTTCAAAATTATAAGAGAATATATTTTAAATGTTATCACTACTTAAAAAATGGTAAGCCTATGAGGTAATGAATATCTTAAATAGTTTGATATAATCATTCTAATATATATATATATATATATATATATATATATATGGTGACTTTTTAAAGTCAAGGCCTCACAAGATTATCTAAATTTCCTTGAAAAATCAAAATGATTAAAAACATTTTCTTTGTAGATTTCCTAACACAAATTATTTGAATTTAAGTCCACTGAGTCAGTAATGTCATGAATGTTTAATGTGAGGGTGTAAATGTGAAAGTAGAAGGGTATGACTTCAAGCATATGTAATTTGACAATGTTATATGTCAGCATTGGAAAGATGTAACCCACTTCCATATCCTTCAAGTGTGATACTCCTTTACAAATTTAAAAGAATGAAGAATATTCACAGATATTTATCTGCTGGTTATATTTGAATTTTAATGAAGAATGTTGTTTTGATATCTTCCAATTAATAATGTAATATGACACATTATCCTTTAAGTTAATAAGGTATTTTAAATATTAAATAATCAAACAGTTCAAAGTTGGTACTGAGTTTAAAAATGTTAACTGTGGATAAATGCACATAATCATCTTCATCTATTGAGTTAAACATAAGTGATGTAACCACAAAACTTAGGTAAATGACTTCAAATAGCAGAAACTACTAGAGAAAATTGTTTATTTAAAGTAGAGAAAATATATTGCTCCAGAATTAGAACAACTACTGACCTTGGGATTTTGAAATAGAGCTTGAAGGGATTTGCCTACTTAAATAAAAAGAAGTTAAATATCAAGCACCAATGTTCTCAATGTTACTGATCTATGAGCTCTCCTTGGCATTCATAAACCATGATGGAAAATTCATTTCATGCTTGTCTACTCTGATAAAACTCAGGACTAAATTGTTTGAAAATGCTAAAAACAGGAAATGATTATGGGATTAACCCCAAAGTATAAGGCACACTGAAATAAATGTAGACCTCCAAGCAACTATAATACTAGTGTACCTTCATATGTCAACCTGGAGAGAATATAGTGTAACTTGGAGAAAGCACAGAGTTTGCCAACTGGAATTACTAACAAATTAGATAAGAAACATGAACGTTAAATTATTAATAAAATGCAGTGATAAAATATTTAGAATTACACACATGACAAATTACTTTTGAAAAAAAATCCAATGTTAGACATCACTGATCCCAATTCACTCCTGTGTGTTCCCGAACGACTGATAATAGAATACTACATGATTCATGTTCCTATCTATGTATGATTTTAAGAATGAAAGAATGTTCCAAGTTATTCATATTCTTTGTGTGTGTGTATGTGATATTTTAAAAAATTATTTATATATTCTAATTAGGTATATATGACAGCAGAATGCATGTTGATTCATTGTACACAATTGTAGCATGACTTCATTTCTCTGGTTGTACTAGATGTAGCATTGCACCATATGTGCAGTCATACATGTACCAAGGGTAGAAATGTCCATCTCATTCCACCATCTTTTCTGCCCCCATACTCCCTCCCCTCTCCTCCCTCCACTTTGCCAAACAAATTTCCTCCATTTTTCCCATGTCCTGTCCCCCATTATGGATCAGCACCCACTTATCAGAGAGAACATCTGCCTTTGTTTTTGGGGAATTGGCTTACTTCGCTTAGCATGCTATTCTCCAGTTCCATCCACTTACCTGCAAATGCCATAATTTTATTCTCTTTTCATACTGAGTAATATTCCATTGTGTATATATGCCACTGTTTCTTAATCCATTCATCTGTTGAAGGACATCTAGGTTGGTTCCACAATTTAGCTATTGTGAATTGACATTCAATAAACATTAATGTGGCTGTGTCACTGTAGTAGGCCGATTTTAAGTCCTTTGGGTATAGACCGAGTGTGGGCATGATTTTTAAGGATTATTGGTTTGCATCCTGAGCGAATTTGGGAATTCATGAATAATAAATAACCTAAGGTTTAAAAAGTGACAGGCTCTTCAGTAAACTGGTATTCATGCTATCACTATGAATTTTTCCTTTGTATTTCTCTAACCACTTTTTACCAAACTCTCTTGAACTCTTCTTCCTCTCATCCTATAAACATGAATATGCTTCATTATTCTATTCTTAAACTTTTATACTTCCTGTTTCCCATTTTTATCTTTATTTCAAGATATAAACTGCCCACTTTGTCTTTTCTACATATGGCATATTTTTCTTCTGTAAGGTACATGTTGCAAACTGGTTATTGAACATTCTCGCTCTTGACTCCGAAAGTTAAGCTCATTTATTTTTTTTTAATCCACAATCCAACTCCCTAGTTTATTTATTTCTTCTTTTGCATTCTTAATTATAATAGTTGTAAACATATCCTCATAATCATACAAACTAAAACAATTATATAAACAATTAGAAGTTTATATTTAAACAAACAAATAAAATTTTTCTCCCTCATAGCTTTCATCAAATTAGACGAGAAGACTGTTCCTATACCCTATTAAAAATATTTGGATCATTTGACAATTTTTCCATTACCATTGCCTATATCTTAGTTAACAATTTCATTACACTTAATTTCTACAATCTCATACCAACAGGTTTCCCCAATGTTAAGCATTGCCCTCCTGGACTCCATTCTTCAAATTGTACTTGAAATGGATTTTGCAAAATGACATTTGATTAATTCATTCCTTTGTTTAAAGAGATTAATTATTCTTCCCCAGTTTCTTTAAAAATTAAGTCCAAATATATTAACATAGTGTTTCATATCCTGCATTACCTAGTTCAAACCTTTCTTCGAAGCATCATCGCCAAAGCTTTGAGCCTCCCTTTCCTCCATCTTTGGATGGTCTTCAAAATACCATTTACCTTCTCATATAGACCTATGGGCTCTTCTTTGGTTCCTTCTCCTTTATAAACCAAAATATGGCTGTTTCAACTGATTGCTATTTTGTATAGAGTACATAGTATTGGAAATTTACATTTTTATGTCTGTATTACGGAGATGAAAGTGTCTTCAGAGTGGTCAGATGCTTCCTTATCTCTGAATCTTTTAGCATTACCTGGCACAGTGAAATTTTTAAATGCTTGTCTGCCAAATCAATTTGTTAAAATGGTATAATATCCAGTGAGTTAGGCACTTGAGAAAAAATTTCTTCACTTACAGGCTTTGCCTTTGCTTCTATTTGGAGACCTCACAATTCGGAGATATTTGGCTTGACTTGATGCTGTGAGTCTCCTTTACGATCTGATATTGGTCAGACATCTCAGTGGTAATAGGCACTCCTGGTCACTTTAATGTGTGGCCTTGCAAATTATAGTGAAGAAAGCAACCTAGGTCCTGGCGGGGGAGACATTCTTAGAAAAGATTTGAGGGTCAGACACTAAATAGAAAAAATAAAAATTAATATTATTAGCTACAATACTGTTTTTCTTTTAGGTATTGGAGTTTAAACCCAGGGCCTTGTGCACATGCTGTACCAGTGATCTATATCCCCATACCCTAAACTTATGTTTTCCTTACACATTCTACACTGTGGCTTCAGAATCAATTGGAGTTAATAATCTTTATTACGTTTTAGTTTCTTGGGACAGGTCTTAATAAGAAAAAGTTATGTTACAATTCTAGATGTTGAAAAAGCTAAAATGCTACTTGTAGAAATTCAATTGACACTTTGAGTAGCTTAGATCAATGGCCTATGAAAATGTTCACTGCTACTAACTTCTATTCATCCCAAGCTAGTAAAGACACACAAGCATTCACATATGTAACATTAACAAATTTTTCAAAAGTATACTTAATAATTTTATAGAATTATTTAAGAAAATACTGATGATTAACAATAAAATGGATTTCATGAGCCATTGACGAAATGTAATTGTAGCACATAAAGATAACCTTCTATAATCTGATTGATAATACTAAAGGCCAAATATTTATTTTCTCATCATTTTCCACATGAAAAGTAGGAGAGCTTATGAAGCTCTGTTGAAATACGTACCATTCTGTTGCCAATTGCATGTAATCAGAATGTTTTGTCCCAAGAACTAAGCTGTCTTTTGATGTTTCAGTTAGAGTCAGTCACTTTGGAGTAGGGAGCCAGTAATACTGGCTGTATGGACACACAGCATTTTTTCCTTCCCAAGAGCAGGCCCATGTGTCTCCTGCCTAAAGAACCTTAGCATTTTGTCTGTGTATTTATTTCTTTGTTTCTGCCATAACCTCATCCATAAGCATGCTGCTACTAGGAAATATGTAAACAAAAAAATTCTCAGCAATTCCATTTTTACCACACATTTGTAATTGTATATGCCACTTTATTTAGTATATGCTGTCCAGAGACAACTTCTGTTTTGATTAGGTATCTGTCTGATTAGGTCTCAACAAAAACTGAATTTCCAAAGACCAGTTTTCAGGTCTATGTATTATTTCCCCTCCACTATTCACATACTTCTGGTGGTGCACACCTTAGAACACATTCAAGTTACAAAATAATCTATAATCCAAACCGTTTTTGTCACAATCCCAGTTGAGTTGGCAGAGTGGGAGGTTGAAGACACCCTGGTGGCCATTTCTACCCTGGAACAGCTATAAATTAACATGGAAATGACTGAAGCCCATCACCATGTCCCAGGCAAACCAAAGCAAATACATCCCCAATTAACCTCCTCCTACCTAGATACCAGAAAATGTCTGTGACTACTCCAAATGTCCTAGACAAAGGGGGAAGTTGCCTTTTATTAACAAGTTAATGCCTTTTATTAACTGCAGTAAATTCTTTTGATTTTGCCATTTTTCAGAATCCCATAACCTTAAAGACACATGGAAGGGCACTTCCAATACAGGAAGGAGAATACACATGTGAAGACCTCTGAAGCTGAAGGTTTCTTGTTTCATATAAAATGTGTCATTACAATGTATTAAAATAACAAAACAAGTTTTGTATGTGATATCTGATGCTAACTCATGAGCACAGGTGTAAGAAAATTTATATTTCCTCAAGTATCTACAGATTCATATTTATGTGGGCAGACTTGAACATGTTGCAAAGAACATACAGAGTTTACAAATCTTTATCATTTAATGCCCTTTATTAATTTGTCACCAAAATTATTTGCTCTCACAAAAGGTCATAACCTGCATCTACGTTAGAGTATGAAATACAATATCTGAAATAATGTTTAATTATTGATCACAAATTATTTACTATTAGAGAAAACATACCTTGCTATTAGCCTGTCTCCTATTCAAAAGAAACTTTTATTTTGTAAAGATTCTTATATTTAGAGAATGCTCCAGCCAACTTTATATTCTAGGTCCTGTGAAGACATGAAGGATACAGAGGAAGAAAAGTAATCAATAATCCCTGGATCACTACCAAACCCCTTTAGAGCAAAGTAAAGAGAGGTATGGCCATGTCATCTACCAAAGTCTTTTCTCTATCAAGCGAAAAGGCTTAACAGCTACCAGGAAATCTAAGGTCTTAGGTGAAATGAAGCACAGTATATTACAAAGTTTATGGGCAATGTCTGGAGCAATTTCGTTCTTTAGGAAACATCTTGAATCTTGGTGAACAACACTTTAAATTGTGAAGTCAAAGCATGAACTGCAGCAAAAGTCTCAGTAAGAGGCTTTCCTAGGATTCCACCATGTAAACAGAACATATTGTTTTGAGGTATTCATCAAATACTGTGTGATTTATTTATTTTAGCTTTATTTCCTCCAAATAAGTTAATATCATGGTTGATAACATGAATCATGAAGTCATAGAGCGTTTGAAATACATATTGACTTCATCTTATTGTGGGGAAAACTTCAGCAAAATTACTTCAGCCCATTTTTGAAAGGGTGATATTAAAACTTACATGCAGACCACAGACATTGACCTTAAACAGCTACAGCTCCTGGCCCACAGTTAAAACATCATTACTGAAAACTTAGCTTACACAAAGCTAGAAATAAAACCGGGCACAGTCACTCACACCTGTAAACCTAGCAACTTGGGAGACGGAGGCAGGAGGATCACAAGTTCAAAGCCAGCCTCAGCAACAGAGAGGCACTAAGCAACTCAGTGAGACCCTGTCTCTAACTAAAATACAAAATAAAGCTAGGGATGTGGCTCAGAGGTTGAGTGGCCCCAAGTTCAATTCCTGGTATCCCCCCAAGAAAGCAGAAGGCTTACAATTTTTTAAAATCACTTGAATTTGTTCCAAGGGGAAAAAATGTCCTATTAATACTTCTTATGTAATCCATAGCTATTCTGATTATGTCTTTTGGGAATTCAATAATTCCAAAAAACCCTATGAGATAGGTAAATCCAGAGGCCCAGAAATAACTGAATGAGTAGAATATGGTCAGGGAATTTCTCATTCAGGACTCTTTCTTGAACTTCAAAATTAACCACCATGAAAGTGCGCATTTGGGCATTAAAGAAGAAATTAAGGAGCTCTGCAGTGCGTGGTGGAATATGCACCCATCAGGATATATATGCAGCACAGTGACTACCTTGTTAGTCTACCAGCATGCTCTCTGGGGTATCACAATCCAGCCAAAGTGTCCTCTCATGACATTAGTACCCCCCCATTTATTGCAAAGTTGAGATTTAAGGAAAAAGCAAATAACATCCATGCATCAGGCCAATGATTCAACAACCAGGATGGAAATCTTGAATATGTTATATAATAAAATGCAATGACTAAGATTTAATAAATTTAAAGAAATGAAATATGTTTTGATTTTATATACTTTCTACCTACCTAAAGAAAAGGGAGAAAAGGTATTTGGCTTATAAATGTTTCGATTTATGGATGTCTGAAAATTCCTTGTCATCAAACTTGAATGTAGATTGGCATATTTTAAATGAAAAATTAAAGTATCTTCTCCCCAGCACTTTGTTTTACTGATTCTTATTTCCCCATTGTATTTATCTGAGTTCTCCAGGGAACAGAGAATAAGAAATATAGAGAAGGACAGGAATATGTACTATAAGAAACTGGCTTACATGGTAATAGAGGCTGAGAAGTCCAAGCTGAAGACTTGAAAACTCAGTAGAATTACAGCCAGAGCCCAAGACCCAAAACATAAGAATATTAGTGTCTCAGCTTAATGAAAGGCAAAGAAAGTGTATCCCCATTTTAACTTTTGATGTGTTTATGCCTCCAGTGGATTAAATGAGGCCCCACACACAGACTAAGAACAGCAAAGTGCTTTACACATTTTCCACTGATTCAATATTATCTCATTCAGAAACTCCTCTCGCAGACACATATTGAGTAATGTTGAACCAAATAACTGGGTACTCCATAGCTTAATCAAGTTGGCATATAAAATGAACTGTCACAAATCCACCTCTTCTCAACCTGGCTTCCATATGCATTTCACAAAATCACACTTTGTCTCCAAACAAAAACAGGAACAACTCACAGTTCTACATAATATAATACAACTATCCTGCACACAATAAAAAATGTACAAACCCCTTCCACAGAAGAGGAGATAAATTCTTTGAGTGTTCCTTACTCTTCTCCTGGATATCCTGTAACGAGAATACTGTGATATAAAATGTATAATATTTAAGTAATGTTTTATAAAATAAACACATCTATACTGGAACAAGAGAAGAAATAAAAAGACTTTTATACACACATACATACACACACACGTGTGTGTGTATTTTCATTCTTTCATATGCACAACACACACACATATCCATAACAAAATAAGGAGGATATACCCATAAAAAGCATATTCCTTATCTCTATAACTGTTCAAAGCTGATATTTATAACTACCTATTCCACTATTCATTTCACATATCCTTTGTGCTCAGTGAGTACCAAGGCTGGTTGTGATACTGTACCTTCTGAGGTAAACTACACTTCCCTTTCTGATGGGTCTAGGCCATTAGAAAGCTTGCCTATATAGGACTGGCATAATTTTCTGTTGACTTTCATCATGGGGCACATGATAGTACTAAAAGATGCCCTAGGGTTCTCCTTTTTTCCAAATATAGTCTTCCTTACATCCACTGTAGGTAGCAATCCAAAGTCCTCTTGGTAGCCAACATTAATCACTCTCGTTAGCATATTAACTCTCTTCTTTGTCAATTGATTCATAGGCACCAGGAGCCTAAAGTGGCCATATGGCATTCTTAATTTCCAGTTTAATAGAATCACTGATGTGTCTCCTGGTGGAAGCATTTCTTACTTTGAAACTAAGGCCTCTAGGCCAGCATAGCATAAGGTCATGGAAAAGGAACCAAAATATTTTCTAGTGAGTCACCAGGGTTAATGGAAAACAGTGCAGCTCCCATTTTAACCCTTTGACTCCTATACCTATGAATCCTGACTATGGGGAGAAATAGCACCATATGTTATATGCTGACTCAGAGTATAAGAGCTGAATGTAAATCTTTGTCTCAAACTTACAATGTACTCCCATCTACCCATCATAGCAAATGAATCTTCAAAGGGTAGTTCTATCATTCTGTCAAGTCAACTACCTCAAGGTGGACAGAAACCTGGAAAATCCATTATATTCTATGAGCATGGGACCATTGCCATACTTCTCTTTCAGTGAAATCAGCCCCTTGATTGGAAGCAACGCTAATATTATGGAACATTGCAGTGGTGTATAACATATTCTGTGACTTCATAGGTGATAATTTGGGCAGAAGTATTGTTTTCAGGAAAGGCAAATTTGTATGCAGAGGAAGGGACAATTCCAGTAAGAACAAAACACTACCCCTTTCCAGGGTAGAAGCAGCCAGCATAATCAACCTACCAAGTAGCTGGCACCGATATCAGTCTCTGCTGCTGGCAGATGGGGCACTCAGCAGTGACCAAAGCCAAAAGGAGTGTGGTAAGTGTAATGCCATGTTATTAAGCCCATGAATAATGTTCACCCCTGTCATCATGATCAGTGTTTTCATGACCCTATTGGGTGATGACAGGTGGGCTAGGAAAAGAGGACACTTGGTTTCCACCAAACAGGTAGATTATCTACTTTATTATTAAAATCCTCCATTGCTGAGAGAAGATTCAGGTGGAACACAAACATCTTTAGAAATTTTGCCAACATAATCTTATCCACATATTATTTTACTCAAATGTCCTTGTTGGTAATTCTCCAGAAATGTACCTTTCAAGTCTTTGACCACTTGCTATTGTTTGATGGATGTGTTTTCTCCAAAAAGTATGTGTTTCCAATAGGATTGTATTAAAAAGTGAGTAATCCATCAGTGATTAACCCATGAGGACTCCTTTTGTGAATGGGATTGGGTACTTCTATGAAAGGATATTACAGAGAGAATTTATTTCCTTTCCCTTCTGCCTTCTGTCATGTGAGGAAAAAATATTTCTCCCCTCTTGAGGATGCAGCATTAAGGCACCATATTGGAAGCAGAGAGTAGTCCTTACCAGACAACAAAACCTGCGGGAGACTAGAGCTTGAACTTTGTAGACTTCAGAACTGTGAGGATAAACAAACAAACAAACAAACCTTCTTTTCTTTATAAATTACCCAGTCTCAGGTATTCTGCTACAGCAGCTCAAAGGAACTAAGTCAGTATCAAACCAAATCATTGGCCATAACCTGTATACAATCACACACATGGTCACTCTTTCCAATTGAAGTGAACAACTAAGGGCACTGTTCAAAGTTCTGTCTTCAAGCAAACTTTTTTCATCACTGTCCCTTAGAGATGTCTCAGAAAGGGTGATCAGTGCTGTAGTTGTCCAGTTTTGGAGTGTTGCCTATTTAGCATGAAGGACTATATATAAACCAGGCCTGAGTCTTCTCTTCCTTTGTCAGCTGATCATAGAGAATACTTCATGAGGTCATAGTACTGTAGCAGGGACAGTAACAATAGCATTTGAGTTACTTCTTCATTTAACTTGTGCCTTTAGGGATTTCATAGTCTGTATCAAATATGTACCTCTTCTGTAGATGGAGTGTTGTACTGCTGTGTATTCCCAAAATTATGGCATGGTAGGTAAGCTTGTGATGGACAGCTGAGATCACATGATAACTTAATGCCCATGGTGAAGCTATTTACTCTATCCTAAGTCTCAGCAGCAAGCCAAAACATATTTCTCTAAGAAGGGTAGCAGGACCTGAACAATGATTCACCTTATAGGAACCTGTCAGCATTTCCAAACAGCAACTACCTGCCATTCACACTTTGAGCACCCTTGGATCTGCTTACTCAAGTTACCCAAGCAACATGGCAGCTTGCATACCATCTTGGACCTATTTGAAGAGTCTTACCTTGTTCTGGGCTCTACTTTAACCTAGAAGTTTTTTTTTGGTTCACTTGGTAAATAGGCCAGAGAAACACATTCAAATGAGACATATGTTGCCCTCAAAATCCAAAGTGCCCACTAGGTGTAGGGCTTATTTTGGGTTGTAGGATGGATACAATATACCCTTAATCTCAGATAGGATATCTCAACATGCCCCACAGTGCACTTGTACCCTACAAATTTCACTGAGTCAAAGGAGCCAGAATTTTCGCTGTATTTGTTTCCCACTTTTTAACATGCAAATGTTTTTCCAACAACTCTAGAGTAATTTCTGTTTCTTACCTACTACATCCAGTTGGCATAATATCATCAATGTAATGGACCAGTGTGATATCTTATGGAAGGGTAGAGAAAGAACCATGTGAACTAAATTATGACATAGAATCAGGCAGTCACCATAACTCTGAGGTAAGACACTGAGAATATATGGCTGGTCTTTCCAGCTGAAAGAAAATTGCTTTTGGTGATCTTTACTTATAGGTATTGAGAAAAAATTTATTTGCCAAACGAATAGTTGCATATCAGGTATAAGAGGATTTTTTTCATTTGTTCAAGCAATGAAATCACATCTGGCACAGCAGCTGTAATTAAAGAGACCAGCTGGTTGGGCTTACCATAGTATGTAGCCATCATCCAAGATCTATTTGTCTTTTGCATAGGCCAAGTAGGGGAGTTGAATGAGGAAACTATATTTTTCCAAGTCCTACATAGTGACACTAAACTCTGAAATCCCTCCAGGAGTGTGTTATCACTTTCGGTTTACTATTTTCTTAAGTACAAAGAGTTCTAATGGCTTTCGCTTGGCCTTCTCTACCATGATGGCCCTCACCCCAGGTCAGGGAACCAATGTGGGGATTCTGCCATCTGCTGAGTGTGTGTATTCTAGGTTTGCATTCTACAACTAGGGAAGTGACCACAGGATGTGTTTTGAGACACATTGGACCCACCGTGACATCTATAAGCTTGTACTCTATTGGACCACAGTGAGGTTTTGAGTCTCCTAGAATCATGTTCATTCAGAGCCAGTGTCGAGAGTAGTCTCCAAAAGTAATTTCCTTTTCCCCAATCTGCGCATGATTATTCTTGTAAAAGACTCATTGTGGAAGGTTGGGAGAAAGACTAATGTAAATATTTTATTGTGTATCACAAACCTGTGCGACGTTTACTCAGTTTCCCTGAACTCCAGCTGATGAGTGGATTAGAAATAAAAAAAAAAATACAAGAAATAAAGACAAAGACTCGATGAATAAATGAATAGCAGGGCTCAGTGGGTGAATCAGCCCTGGTGGAGTCTGATCTCTAACCAAGAGTGAAGCTCCGAATGGTCTATTTTATATGCAAACACATCAAAGGGATTTGTTGGGAGAGAGAAACTTCTATAAGATAAACAAAAGGGAGGCTGTGTGGAACACAGCATAACTGGGAGCATTCTTCCTCTCCAGGCAGCTGGTGCCTCAAGGCTACTTGGGCACACTGATATCTCTTCCACCTCTGGGCAGCTGCATTTGAACCTAGGACGGTTTGAAACAAAAAATCCCAAGAGAGAGAGAATTCTGTCTGCGCCAGGTGTCAGCATAAACTGAGCAGTCTTGAATCATTGAGATAGCACACAGAGTTCTCAGAAGAGCAATGTCCCTGTCTTAAGGTGACTTGAACAAATCCATAATTCATTCACGGCTCATAAATATGTGCACTGGGATCTTTCCTCAAAGGTACCTAGCCTCTCTTCACTCAAAGGGTAGTGGGTCTATAAACTACCTCAAATCTGGGAACTTATGGAGGAGCTGTGGCTTTTTGTCTTTATGATTCAGGTTAGACTTGTATTTAATTAAGCTAAAGCTTTTCTCTTTATACAGATCAAGAAAGACCTTAATAGACTTTCTATTTTGTTTCTAGGAATACCATAATTGACGGGCTAGCATTATAGTTTTATATGAATCATAATATTCTGCTTTGATCCATGATGGTAACCATGCCCATCCTATTGTTGGCAACTGAGTGGTGCTACTTGACCTCTATGGCTCTGAGTTCCAATTACTCTCATTGCACTTCACTTTTCCCAATTCAATGTCTTTAGCCACTATTACTGTACTACTATGTGCTACTGTACATAGCAGAGTGATTGCAGGATTCTTCAGGTTTCTGGAGCTCCTCTCACATTTATTTCTCACAAAAGTTGTAATAGGCATATCTCCTAGACCCTTACCCATGAGGGTAAGGATGTCTCAAATAACAAATCCAATCTAATATTCTAATAGCCTGAAGTTTTTGAATCTTATTATCCACATTAAATCCAAAACGTTCTGGAGTTTGTAATTTAGTCACTGTGAGTCACCTTTTAGAACATGTTTCAGCCAGCCATGCAAATAAAAAATTGTAAGAGCCCTTCCTAATTCCTGTTGCAAAATTACTGAATGCAGAACTTCTACTTAGTGACACCATATCAATAAAAAAGGACTGGCTCAATTGTATGTTCCTTCCTCTATCATCCCACTTTCATATACATATTACCAAAATTTCCATTTGGGTAAATTAGAAAACTCAGGTAGTTCATTTGGAGTACTGCATGCTTCCTAATGGATTATGTTTTGTAACCCATCTTTAGGGGCTTGCTACAACTTGTGTCCAGTTGTGAATCTAGAAGTAATAAAGAAGGATGGTGGCACTGAGTCCAGGGGAAAATCGTCATTTTCTTGCAAAACAAGTGCATGTGGGAAGGTCGAGGGACTTTGCTTAGGCAACACAGGATTATTCCCCTCAGATAGTGAGGGGGACATTACTTCTGAGGGCAAAAATCCACCTGCACTGGAAATGGGGAGGCCACTTTGATTGCAGGGAAACCTCCTCTATTGGCAAAGAAGACATAGAATTTAGGAGTTTTATATTCATTGCTTCATCAAGGTCTTCCCATATGTCTCATTCCAACTTACATGATTCCCTTCTTCCAAACCAATATCCTAGTTTTAACAAGAGACAGCCCATGATTCTGGATGTTTAACTTTGTAGTTCAGCCAGTTGCGGGATGAGATTCTGCATTTGGTTTTCAGCACTTTCAGTCCTGCAGATAAAAGAGATAAGGATCTTCTTCAGAGTGTACTTAGAAGCTTTTAGGTCCTTTACAAGATATCTGAGCCAAGAATTCTGATTTAAATTCCTGTACACTTCTTTTCTTTTTCCACATTTTTTTCCAGAAGACTTAGGACTGAAGAACTAATTTCAAAATATTTGTTAGTCTTCCAAAAATGTTTATAAGCATCATAAAAACAATCACCCAAATCTTTGCTTCTTATAATCCGTTGTTTCTCTATTATCTTATATCTAATGGAGATATTTTGCATATCTCTACTGCCATATCATACTATGGAATATCAGTGTTCCCTTTTGTACTCCAAAGAAATCTTTAGCTTCTTAAACCTAATCAAATTACAAATTGAATTATGGAAATTCTAGAAACAATTTTAAAAAAAACCCTCATCTTTAAAATTCTGTTCCTCTAGAACAACTCTCAGTACTAAATTATTAGTCTAGGTTTTCCAAATAAACCGAATCAATAGCACATCTATAATATCAATATATTGATGTCTATATCTTTCTATATCTGTCTATATTGTAGACATATTTATAGACAGATATTTGTCTGTGTCTATTTAGCTACGTGTATACATATGTAGATATAGATATATAAGGGGAGAGAGATTTAGTATAAGGAATTGGCTCAGGGAGTTATGGAGGATAAGTCCTAGAAACCACAGTCAGCAAACTGCAGATCCAGGAGAGGCAACATATAGTTCCAGTTCAAGTCAAAAGGCCTGAGAATCAAGAGAACTGGTGGCGTAAGTTCTAGTCAGTCTGAGCCTAAAGACAGGGGAAGATAAGCAGAGAGAGAATTCTATCTTACTAAGACCTTTGTTCTGCTTAGGTTTAAAATGAAGTGGAGGAGGCCCATGTTCTTCAGAGAGATCATTCTGTATTTCTCAGTGTATTGATTCAAATGTTGGTCTTATTAAGAAACATTTTCTCATTCATACTCATAATATGAATGATACAGAAGAAAAGCTTACCATGAGCTTAATTTTTTTTTTCTTAGGAGCTATCCTTTTTCTTTTCATATTTTTCTGACATTACCAGGCCACAGTAGTGCAGGTCTGTTTTCAGTGTTCTTCTAAGGCAGTTGGTGGGAGATTTCATGACTGTTGATTGAAGCCCTGCTTCAACTCTAGAAAATTTTCTCCCTTGTTGTTTTCTTCTCTTCTTTCCTTGGAGCTCTTATTTTGAAACTCCTATTACAGGTAAGAGCTAGAGTTATGGTTCCCCACAATCTATCACCATGTCTTTTCATTTCACGCCTGTTAATATCATCTTAGTTAATATCAATCCTTTATATAAGATTCCAAGAATTTTTCCAGCTAAATGGTTAGTGTATTTTCATATCATTCTGCTATTCTGATTTTCTATTTCATACTATTTCTTTTCATTTCTTCATAAGTCATTTGCTCCTATTTCCATATTCATTCTTGGTTTGTATAATTTTGTCATTCCTCAGAGGATAATATTTACATTTATGTTAAGTTCTGAAATCTTTTTGTTTCTCGGGATTTTTCAGTCTAGTGATTCTTTTTCATGCTACTGGTTTTACTCAAATGTGCAGTGAATTTTTTTTTTGGTTGCCTGCTTAATTTTCATGAAACAAAACCTTAAATTGTAAAATGTTTATAGTTGAAGCGTTTCCTAAATAATCTGTTGTCTAACTATAAATAAAAATTCTCAATGCAAGGCAGTGTCTGGGCTGATTGGACTGAAAGGGGAAGATAGGGATTAAGAACTGGGGTTTATGTAAGTAAACAGGCAGACTTGCTTTAAATAAGTAGGAAACATATTTTGTAAGGGTGTGAATTTTTTGCCCTTTGAATTAGCCATACAAAAAGTAAGCCCTCCTTTGCCTGATACAAATAACCGTTTTATGAATCTTTATGGAAAAATCTCATTTGTACTTAAGTTTTTTTATTGACTTAAAAAAAATAAATGACAGCAGAATGCATTACAATTCTTATTACATGTATACAGCACAATTTTTTGTATCTCTGGTTGTACATAAAGTATGTTGACACCAATTCATGTCTTTATACATGAACTTTGGATGATGATGTCTATCACATTGCTAATCCCCTGCCCTCTCCGTTTCCCTCCCACCCCTCTGCCCTATCTAGAATTCAGTTATTCCTCCCATGTTCTCCCTCCCTACCCCATATGAGTCAGCCTCTTTATATCAGAGAAAACATTCAGCATTTGTTTTTTTGGGATTGGCTAACTTCACTTAGCATTATCTTCTCCAGTGTCATCCATTTTACTTTGTAAGTTTTTAATGTGCCTTTATCTTTAAGGAAAGTGCTAGACCTAATAGCTATGATGCCAAGATAATGGCACAGTTTCTCTAGACAATAAATTATTTTGAAGACTGTCACTATGCCAGAAAAGCTATCTTATTTCCACATCTCTAGTGTTCTCATTTGTGCACAATTTTGGCGGGAAAACTCATTTTGAGTAGTATCGTTTTTCCTATGTTATTGCTTTTTCTGCACTGTAAAGAGCATATGTCATAGACATGCTGGGACATGCTGGGACTCACTATGTTGCTGGCCATAAGGAACAGCAGCCATTGAACTGCTCAGTTATGTCTGTTTGCAATTGATAAAGAGCTGTAAGGGACACTAGCCATAGGCATGCTTAGCAATGAGTGGTTAGAATTGATAGGGAGCACAGGTCCATGGACATGTGCAAAGAACATGCCCAGTTGCAATTACATCACCTCACTGGACATGACTAATGGACATTGACTTTCACTGGGTGTAACCAATCACCAACATACACCACCAACTTGGAACTGTATTTAAATTGCTTGTCCTGCCACATTGAAGAGGTTTGCTCCAAGGATATCAGTGCTGACCACCTTGATGTCTGTCCCTGGACTGACTCCACCATTCCCTGATGTCCAGCCATTGGTTGGAGAAAACCACCAGACAAGGACAATGTCTGCTCTTTGGCTAAAAGAAGGCACCTAACATCAGAGATATTTGGGGGCTTGTGGTTGTCCTAGGTTGTCCTAGGATTGTGTGACTTGCTTATAGTGTTTAATTAGTGTGCATTGAATGCTAGTTGGGGTGCTCCTGCACGCTTAACACATTTTGCATTAATTGTTTATATTTGATGATAGGTGTGATCAAATATATGCTTGCATTTAAAGACAATCCGCCTGCTAGTAATTATTAATAGCCTGTTCATAACATGAATCAATTTGATTTTATGTGATTTGCATCTCTATCTGCTACAGGATGCTTTATAGGTTCCTCACAGTACCTATACCTTGATATGTTTGTTATTCCTTCTCAATGTATATTCCTTGCAAAGACATTCATTCAAGTGTTCTTCTACCTAACATGAGGGTTTTTAGCTCTTCAGGGTATTTAAAAATAAAAATCTACCGCATTTTACTATTTATATTAATTATATTTCTTTTGCTATAAGTGTTGTTACGTAAGATTTCTTCAGTGTTCCTCATATTGTTTTTCAAATTTATATTGTAAATGGGACCTCTATTCCCACTGTATCTTCTAACTTGGTGCTATTTGTGTATATAAAGGATACTAACTTATGTATCACCCACTGGCTTATTTTTCTATAGCAATTTTTCAGTTTATCTCCTGGGTTTTCAAAGTGTACAAACGAATATCTATAAATGGCAATAATTTTACATTATATTTTCCGATTTGTATATTATTATTTTTCACTAAGTGCAACAGCTGCTATATTTTGTAATTGAGATGTATAGTGCTAAATTTTGTATTATTTGGGGATTTTACAATTATATCTCTGTTATTTTAATTATTTTATTGTTTTCAGAGTGTATATTTTGTATGATTTGTTACATGGTCAAAAATGTGAACTATCTTTGTGAATTTTCCATGTGTTCTGGTAAATAATATATATTCCATATTTGTTGCATAGAGTAATTCTGCATATTTTTGCAACAGAGATGAGTTGCATCAATTTTATTTTTCTATATCTATAAAAATAATCATGTTTTATTTTTTCCTTATCTGTTAATGTGATCAGTTATATTATTTACTGAGTAAACATATCATTTAAATTCACACAGTATTTCTGGGATGAACCCTAATTGTAGGATCACACATAACAATAAAAAAAGTCCTTTCATGTTGATTGAAAATAAGCAAGGTGTTTATTTACTTAAGATCTAAGTAATCATTGAAACATCTATTTAATAGCACAAAAAGCTAAGAAACACATTTTCTCATTTGTGTTTGATGACAGCATATAATAATTCTAAATTTTGGTCTTATACTATAAAAACAAATACACATGCAAATAATTTTTAGTTCATTTCAGGCTAAAAAAATTGTATTTCAATTTATGCTCTAGTTTTCAGAAAAAAACTATTACCTTTTTTTCTAAGTTTCAAAAGCTACTTGCAATACCTTTTTGGCTTAGGGTTTAAATGTTTGGCATTTTCTATTTCATGTGTGGGGGTAATGTAGGTTTTTGTGAGCTATTTATGTGAAAATTTTGAGAAACAGAAACTTATATATGATGCTCTACTTTTACAGTAGACTCAGCAATTAAGTAAACATATTTGCTGTCATCTGCTCCTAGAAATACAACATTATGAAATGTACATATAGAATCACATTAGAATGGATGCCCGAAAGGCAACAAAGTTACCTTGACACTTTTCATTAAGTTTGCTATGGTTGAAGAAGTACTCAGTAAAATCGAGTTAATTCTACTGACTGCCAATTTCTTTTTCTTTTTTTTTTTTTTAGATTAAGGAGTTCACTACAGAACCTGAGCCAAAATGACAAATATAGCTGTCAAATTATGCAATAGATTATTTGGACATATTATATATAGCTTTTTTTGTATGTTGCAAATTCCACATTTTAATATATTAAAAAGAGCATTGGATATCAGAGACATATCTATTTTCAAATCCTTCACCAACACTAAACAGCACTATAAACTTGGATAAATTAGATAAAGTTTTCTTTTATGTAAAATGTTAAAAAATAATTTCTGTATCACTGAAGTCATCTTTTGCTATGATACATTGTTATGAAAATTAAATTCCTTCATGTGTGCTGACCCTGAAGAATCTTCATTTTCCATTGAAGTGCTAAGTTAAGGTTATATTTCTTATTAAGGAGACACATATACTCTATTATTTCACTTAAGTGTATAGTAGTTTTAAAATGTTTAAAAATTTAGTTCATTATGACTGTTACTGGAAGAATACTCTTGACTAAACATTCTTGTATTTCCACAGACACAATCCACAAAGTATAGGTTTAGTATGAAGTGGGAAAATAAATTGAATATAGCAGTTACTTGGCTATTTCCAGACACCTCAACAAAAGGAGGCATCAGATTAATTTTCAGATCACCTTAATCCCTGTTTTGAGGTCTTGGTCATCCTGTTGAAGTCACTACCTTACACAGCCCTGAAACCAAATGCCACACTGAAACCAAATGTCACACTGAAACCAAATGCCATACCCTTATCTGTTAAAAAATGTTTCCTCTCCTTAAAGCAAACTGTGGTTTCAACACATGGTCCTCTGCTATCTGGTTAGATTTTTGGTTTTTGTTGTTTGTTTTGCTAATGGTTAAACAAGATTTTACTGAACTAAAAGATTACCAGAGAAATTTAATTTTAGAGGGTGACCAATAAGATGATGACTATAAATAGATTCATTAATACTAAATAGATTAATAGATGGTATTGATAGTCACTCTAAATAGACGAAAACTTCATTCACTCTGAAATCAAATTCTTTGGGTGTCAGACAGTGATATCATTTTCCTTACAGATATGAAAGAAATATCAAAACATTACCTGATTATTTCATATCAAATTTATCATCTTAACTCATGAAAGTTATAATTTGATTCTCTGTATCTATAATGTACTGAAAAAATAATTATTATATAATTGCTTAATATATAAACAACCATATAATTAAAGATGGCTCATATATATATATTGTTTGTTTTCAGTTTCAAGCTCAATGTGACTAAAGTCCCAGTATTTACTTAACCCTATTTATATCTATATTTGTTTGTGTTAGAAATAAAGTTACTAAACAAACTTATGAGTCATTTGAACATTTGAACATCTTTCAAAATTCTCCATTTAAAAATATTAAAATTTCTAGTGATTAAACAATGCATTTCCTCCACTATGTAATAGTATCACTTTAACCTAGACCACTGAGATTGTCCCAATACTGTGGAATTAATTTGAATTAATTAAAATCATGCTGTTAAATATTTACACAGATGTCTTTTAACTTTCTGCCTTAACACATTTAGATTTTAGATTCTGTCCCTTTTACCTTAAATTGTTCATAGTCTATTTTTATTCTTTTTTACTCCAGCATGTAACTCATCAGTCTCATTTAAGTATTAATATTTCGGGTATTCAATCACTTTGGCAGACTTTATGGATTTTTCATCAAAATTTTCTATTATTATTACCTTTTGGGGGGCAGGTATTGGGAATTGATCCCAGGAGGCTATTTTACTTCTGGACTATATCCCTAGTCCTTTTAAATCTTTAGGCCATCATACTTAGCTTGTTAATTATTTTTTAAACCTCACCATCCCTAATACTATTATGGCACATATTTTCTCATTTAGCATATTTCTGGAGAGTGCATTACTATCAGCAGAATATTTTGTAATGGTTCATTCATCATCTTAAACATAACCATGCAGAAAATATATTATAAACTAATATATATGGATAATTTATAATCATTTTGATAACAATTACATATTCAAATATAACAATATAAAATTAGTTCAGTAGTTTACTCTCATTATAAATTTCAGTACCTTAAGGATGTATCAGTAAATATAAAATTTTTGAAATATAACCAACGTCCTATATAACTCAGAGACAGTGGCATTTTTATCCAGGATTTTGGATGTTTTTACAACAGTTTCTCTGCTTTTGGTTGATCTTGTATGTTTGCAGTTGTATATTTGAAATGATGAAGTCAAACTATAAAAACAAGCAATGTGGGGCACTGTAAATCTCTGCTGGATTACTTCCCCACTCCCCAACAGAGTTAAACTTCATTTTGCATCAAACTCTGGCAATTCAGCTATCTTAATCATTCACCTTTTGGACAAATAAAATTGACTCATAAAATGACAGAACAGTTTGTTTCACAGCGAGCAGATGTGGGCATACATTACACGACATCCCATCTGTGACCATCATATATCTTCATGACTCATAAAAAATCATTGGTTCTCCTAAAGAACTATTCATCCGTTGAAAAGTTTTCACTAAGAATCCAGGACTGAGCTGCTATGTTACATCAGTGCCCTTAACACAATGCATATCCTGCCAAGGTGCTGTGGGAGGATCACTGAGTGCTCCTTGCTAGATACTTGGGGTCTTACAGAAGTCCAAAAGAACTCTCACAAGTATGCTACTGTATTTTAATCAATACAAAAAATAAATATTACAACATGGTATATGTATATATGTATACATGTGGGTGCACAAATAAATGAAGTAAAAATCTCCCAGATGGAAATTTGAAAAGAATGCTGTAAAACGAAACATAAAGTAAAATACAAATTGTAATGAATAAAAATAAAAGGTTAAAAGGAGCTGGATGTGATGTCACATGGCCTCTAATCCCAGGGACTAGGGAAGCTGAGGCAGGAGTATCTTGAGTTCAAAGCCAGCTTCAGCAACTTAGCGAGGCCCTAACAACTTGGCAAGACCCTGTCTCAAAATAAAAAAAATAAAAAGGGCTGGGGATGTGGTTCAGTGGTTTAACGCCTCTAGGTTCAATCCTCAGTCTAAAAATTAAAGGTTAAAAAGAGAGTAATGAAATGTCAAAACAAGACTTATTTTCTTCAAATGAGTCTCCATACTTAAGAAAAATGCCCATATTGAGAAATGTCTGAGGGACTCAAAAAGTAAAGAAAATACAGAGTTAAACGTTAGCTAGTAGTTAGTGGTAGATTGGCTAAAAGATCATCTGACATCTCTAGTAAGAATAAATGCCTACTTATGCGTATAGTAGGTGCATTATTTCTCCATGTATATGTGCCATATTATCTAAAAATAAAAATCACACATTTGCTTAAAATGTTAGGACTGTAGTTATTAACACAGTTATTTGCATTCCATATATTTAATTCCACAAATGAACACTTTCTTCAAAGGTACAAAAGAGAGAATGTTGTAGAAAACGAAGAGTGAAAATATGGTGAAAAAAATCACACACTGGTTATTTCATTTTCTGTGGGTCAGAGATACACAAATGATGTAGTTGGATCTTTCTATATAGCTCATGGCGACTCATAAGGCTGAAATCAGGGTATTGGCCAGGGATAAGGCTAAGGGCTCAACTGAGGAAGGACATCTCCAAGCTCAGTCAAGCTTATATGATTGATAGCAGTGGCTAGCTCCTCATGGACCATTTCACTGAAGTCCTTGGTTGCTTACTGCAGGGTGGGTAGAGACTTTCTTCAGTTTCTTGACATCTGATCTTCTTCTCTAATATGGAAACTTACTCATCAAAGCCCACACACACATACAAGTCTGTCTGTTATCAAGAGAGAAACAAGATTATTTTGTAACCTAATCATGGAAGTGACATCTCAACAGTGTCACATGCTGCTTAATAGAAAGGTCCCCTATGGAAAGGAGTCACATAAGGCAGGGAACACACAGAGGTTGGGATTGTATGAGGTCATCTTAGAGATTGCCTGCCACAAAGCAAAAATCATATTATAGGAAGTCAGAGGCTGGTTGTTGATATTTTATTAAATATTTTCTGTGATCTATGTTTGCTGCATGCTACCCTCTTTTTTTATGTTTCTGCTTATTATTAATGTACCACAATTTGGGAGATAGTTCAGGACAAAATTCAACTTAATTAAAGATTATCCCCGTTAGAATGTTTAGGGAAAATTATGAATTTTACTTATAGAATATAAAATTCATTAAGGAAAAAGATTCTGACCTTTCTCTAACTTTATGTTTTGTTAAATAACTTATAGTAATGTTGGTTGTTAATATTATGCACCTAACTAGAATGGCCAATGTTTGTATATTACATGAAGATTTGATTTTTCTTTTTAATTCTTTTTTCACAAATGCATTAGAAAAGCCAAAATCAACTGTAATCATATGGTTTTATTTTCTTCTTTTAGAACAGTGTAAAAAAATGTCTTTTTTCTCATAGGAAATTTAATTATAAACTTTTAATCACATTTTATCCTCAATTTTTTTTTTTTTCTAATTGGTAATAACTAGCCAGGATGAGTTGAAGCCTGATCTACTTTTCCCTGAAAGAGAGAACTGTGCATAATTTTTTAAATTCAATTTTTTTCTTAAAGTCACAGAATTAAGCACTAGTACATTTAAAATGTAGTGATGTATCTCTTAATATGCAAACCAAACACCTTATCAAGCCACAAAAAGGAATTGGGTTTCTTGGCACTTGTATCACAGCGTAAAACAAGTAAAAATGTGAAGAGTTACATGGGAATGTATTTTCTTTATCAACACTTTTGCTCTCAGAAAGATTGCTGGATCATGAAGTAGCCACTGAACAGCCTTCCTATATGCTCACATGTGTCCCCATTCTGTTCAAGGTCCATTATGCCATATTTAGGGAGAAAAATATTAAGATAATAAGGCTTAAAGAGATAGCCTATTGATTTAAGTGCACAATAAGATTAAATATTTATATTAAAAGTAGATTAGATGATAGATTTATAGGTTGATAGATATGATACAGATGATATAGAAAGGAAAAAGATGGCTTTGTGAGCTCTAAGTGATTGCAAGAGATGGGATGTGATGAGGGGAAGGAGGGGGAGTTGTAGAAAGACTGTTTCTCAATACAAGTGCAACAGTGGTCATCTGATAGGCTCCATCTTTTCATCTCTGGCAATACTCCTCCAGGTGTTGGGCCCTACAAGTTCAGTTTCTCTCATCGTAGGCCTTCAATATTAGTTAACAGAGGATCACATATGAGAAGAACATCATACCTGAGAAAAAAATCATGTCTTTGAAAGAGGAGTAAACTCATTATGACCAGAGCACAAAAAAAATATAGAGTTGTCCAAATATTCACACTAGTGTAAAGATGATAAAAAAAATTGAAACATAATCAGGGAACAGATTATATATAGCAGTTAAGTAAGTGGCCTTAGATTTTTTTTTTTTTTTTTTTTTTTTGGTACTGGGAATTGAACTCAGGGGCACTCAGCCACTGAGCCACATCCCCAGTCCAATTTTGTATTTTATTTAGAGACAGGGTCTCACTGAGTTGCTTAGCACCTCACAGTTGCTGAGGCTGGCTTTGAACTCAGGATCCTTCTGTCTCAGCCTCCCAAACCACTGGGATTACAGGGGTGCACCACTGTGCCAGCTGGGCTTAGATTTTTTCTTACTTCTCTGGGAAAACACTGGAAGCTTCTAAACAACAACAGAACAACTTGTATATTTAGAATTTAATACTTGAGACTGGGGTCTGGGAACTGGGAAGGAAACCTTTAAGGTCAGGCACCTGTAACTAAAAGGATGAAGATTAAAAGCTACTGAATGAGGTTTTATTGAGATTCACTCCCAGACAAGACCTTCTAGTCAAGTTGAACAGAACAGGTAGGGGAATTCCGGGGGGGGGGGGGGGCGGGGGGGATCAACTAGAATGGAATTTTTATTGGGCTTAGGGCAGGAATGGAGGGCTTGGGACAAGAGAGGAAGATTTTTAGAGTCCCTTGTCCTGTTGTGGTTGGTCAGGGGAGCTTTCTGAGATCCAGGATTGGTCAGGAGACCCTACTGATTGACAGGTGGTTCTGCCGGAGCCTGATTGGTGGTTCTTTCCAGCAAGGGTTGCTTGGTGCTTTGTTCCTCAGCAACCTCAAACTGACCTAACAAAAATTGCAGGAGGAAGCAGTATAGGTAGTCACAACAGGAAGTCACATAGGAAGAGGCGATGACATCAACAATGAAGATTGTCGCCACAGAGATGGAAGATGTTAAAATATGGAGAGTATTTTTGAAGCAGAGTGACAAAAGTCACTGAGATTTGTCTGTGATTAGATATACACTTGATAGAAATCTTGAGCAACCCTAAAGGATTTATTTAGCCCGAGCAAGTGTAATGCTATTAACTAATGCACTGTTTTATCTACTGCGATGTAAAGATGAGGGAGAATCAGCTTTGGTAAAGGGAATGAAATCTAAAATTCTGTTTTACACAGTAACATTTGAGACTCTCATGAGGCATTAACTATAGACCATTTCGCAAAAAGTACATCATACTAAGGAATTAGGATTGAAGTCAGCCTGCAAAGTAAAGATTATATATTTTTGAAAGTCTCATAAAAATACCAATATTGAACAAAAATATTTTTCTTAGCTATATGAAGCACGACTTTCTTCAAAGTATAAAAATATTTTACAATTTATTTTTATGGGCTCCAGATAAAATATCTGGCTTTTCATTTTTATGCTTTTTACATAACATGTATATTTTTCAAACACTAGAATCACACTCAGTAGAGCACGGTATTTATGTTTGAAAAGGCACAGAGGACCTGAAAGCAACTGGGGAACAGCTCCTGCACATTTCTTAATTAATATTCACTCAGGACATATGTTCATTAAGAGAAAAGACTGGTGTACCGTAATCTCCCTTAACTGTCATTTCATTTTCTGATAGTTTAGTTATCCAGGGTCAACCATGGTCCAACAATAGTAAATGGGAAATTCCAGAAGTAAACCATCCATAAGTTTAAAATTATGTCCTCTTCTGAGGAGTGTGATGCTGTTTTGTGCCGCCTGGCTCCCTTCTCCTCAGAGCAGGAATGGACCCTCTGTCCAGCAGACCCACGCTGTAGAAGACCCATCCTCCCTGACACCTCCTTAGGCTGTGAGTACTGGGCTCTAGAACCAAGGGAAAAACTGAGACTCTGCCAGGACTCTTCTTCAGAAAGAGTCAGCATGCATGAAGCTGCATATTGCAAGGAAGATTCTGACTGGCCTAAGGATCCAAAGACCAGGCAGTTGGGAGGACAATGTGGGAAGGTTGATGGAGGGAAGATGGCAGCAGAACTCTAAGGGAAATATAAGCTATGTTGGACCTTTGAGATAATTAGTTAAGGATACTATGTAAGGTACCCCTGAACTCAACACATTAAGCAATGGACTAGCTACAGTTATAACAAAAGGTGAAACTGGGCAGTATATATAAATAAACTAGAAAAATCAAAAAGGCTCTTCATTCTCTCTCTCTCTCTCTCTCTCTCTCTCTCTATATATATATATATATATATATATATAATATATATATATATAATATATATATATATACACATACACACATATGTATACATATATATATATATATATATGACCTAACTCAATGCTTTTTTAATATATATACATATAGAGAGAAATAAATAGATAGATGTAAATGTATATCATTACCTGAAAAGTTATAGAAAGCATTTTTGAAAGATTATAAGGACATAATTATAACTTAAGGATTAAATATAATCCTTATACCAGAAAATTCTTCCTGAAAATCATTCAGCATGTCTTAAAATGTAATATCTTGAAAATTAAAAAAATGCAAAAGAGTAAAGATATTGTTTGTTAACATGTGTATGAGTACCTTCTGGAGGATGCAGAACACACCTGGCCATGCTCTGAAGCTTATCAGCATTCATGGACCAACAGCTTTCATTCACAGGGACCTCCATGGAGCCATCTTCTTTAGGCACCTTTGCCAAGCCCTCCTTAGCAGAGGGCCCAGAGAGTGGGAAATACCGCTTCCCCTAATAAAGAAGCCTTTGAAGAATAGATTTTCTCTACTCTGACTCAACGCCCCCAGTGTTTCTCATTTCTTACCTCTCCAACTTCCCCCAATCCTACCAAATCCATAAAATGGCAGGAGTCTTTTGTTCAGGCTCCCTTGACATGGAGCCACTTTTCATGTCTGTATTGGATGTATTTATCCTAAAAATGCAGGGTTAACTTAGTATTAAAAAAAATCAATGTGAACCATTATATTAACAATGTAAAAAAGAAAAAAAAGTATGATCAATCTTAATAGAAGGAGAAGAATCACTTAACAAAATCACAACCATTCCTGAGGAGGAAAAAATAAATTTTGCAAACTATGTAGAGGAGAAAAAATTTTCACCTGTCAAGAAGCATCTATAAAACAAACCCACAGCTCACCTAACTCAATATTTTGCCCCTAAGCAAGCGAGCAGAACAAGATAAAGATGCCCACTCCTACCATGATATATGCATTCAAAATATTTAGCAGTGATCTAAACTAAGAAAAAGAAATAAAAATAAAGAAGTAAATCTCTCTTTATTCAGAGATGACATGATGTATATGTAGAAATTTATTTGTAAAATGCAGAAAGCTACTAAAATGGATATTAAGAAAAGTTACAGAATACATTATGAACATACAAAAACCAGTTTCTATATACTGAAGAAAATCAATCCAGAATTGAAATGTATTTTAAGAAAACATCAAATATGAAATAGTAAATATAAACATGACAAAAGACGCGCAGGAATGAAATTCCTCACATTGCCCTGTGGCTGTTATGCGATCCTAATCAAAAATCTCTTTAGATGTTTTTGTAACATTAAATGATATGATTCAACTCCTCATATATTGCTAAAGGACCCAGAACAGTCAAAACAGTCTTATAAAAGAATGGCACGTTTGGAAACTTTACTTGCTTCAAGATTTATTACAATGCTAAGTGTGGTATTTTTTAAACAGGGACAAATGCACCCAAGAAAAAGACTAAGGATCCCAGAAATAGTCACATATATAGGCAATTAATTTTGATAGAAATGGAAAGGAATTTCAGTGGACAATATTCTTTTTCAACAAATTGTGTTGGAATACTTAGATATGTACATGCAAAGAAACCAACTATATAATGCTTACCTCACCATATAAAACTTTATCAAAGTTGATTATAGACCTAAAGGTATATAAGTAATACTAAAACACTTCCTTCTATAAGTAAACATGGTAAAAAGCATTTTGGCCATGTGATTGTACCAATATTTCTTAGATATGACACTGAAAGCATATTCCATAAAAAATGATAAGTTTGATCTCATCAAAATTCATAACTTTTGCTCTTTGAAACATAGGGCTAAAAAGACAAAAAGAGAATTCACACACTAATAATAATTATAATAATCTTAAAAGCCAAAAAAAAGTTCAATTAAAATAGAATGGATGAAAAATTTGAACAGAACTTTCACCAAAGAAGCTATACAGGTGGCAGATAAGCACATAGAAAGATGTCCACCACCGTTAATCATTCAGGAGAGAAAAAGTAAAACTTCTCTTTGAGAGCACTATAAATTATTGGCAGGTCTAAATGAAACTATAAGACAATACCAAGTCTTGGCTTGCATGTAGGGCAACTGGAACTCTCTCAGCTGCTGCCGCTGGGAATATAAAATGTTGCAACCAATGCAGAAAGTATGTTGGCATATTTTTTCATTGTTTTTGTTTTTTATTATTTTCTTTTCTTTTTTCATCTATTTTAGTTAATTAATTAATTTATTTTTGTGAGATAAGGTCTCAATATGTTGCTCCAGCTGACCTCAGACTCATAATTCTCCTGCCTCAGCCTCCAGAGTAGCTGAGATTTCAGGCACACATAATTAAACCTGACTGACAGTTTTATAATATGTTAAATGTGCACATATCATATCACCCTGCCCTTAATTCTTTGGAATTTCATGAAAAAATATATCCACAAAGACTTAGAAACTTTAAGTGTGATAGCCAAATACTGGGAACAAATAAAATGTCCACCAAGAGATAAACAGATAAAGATATCATGCTATATCCTTATAATGGAATGCTACTCAACAACCAAAAGCAATGAATCTTGATACACAGAACAACATGGATGTATCTCAAAATTAATATTATGAATGAAAGAAACCAGAGAAAGAAGAACATGTTGTGTGTTTCCATTCTACAATTGTCTAGAATGTAAACCCATCAAAAGAAAATGAGTCATTATTTTACTGCTGATGGGAATATTATTAATGGGGAGGGCAAGAATTATCAAATATTATGAGAAAAGGTTTAGGAATAAAATTATGTCTATTATATCTATTTGGTTTGGGTTTTATGAATGTGAACATGTTATCTTTTACCAAATTGCATACTATACATATGTTTAGTTCAACATATGAGAATTATAAAGTAATTGGTGCCAAAGACAATATAACCAAAATAATTTTCTCCATGATTAAAGATCCAAAAATATTAAACTTAAAATACTATCTGCATCTTTTAAGTATTTTTTTCATTGACACATTAAAAATTATACATGTTTATCTCCTTTAACATTTATCATATTTTTGTGGTGAAAACATTCAGAATCGTTTCTCCAAGATTTTTTTAAATACACACTGTATTATTTTTATCAATAATTTCCCTGCTGTGCAACTGTACAGCAAAACTTTTTCTCATCTCTGACTATAATTTAATACAATTGACCAACATTTCTCCAACTCTACCTTTCCCCTACTTTCTCTAGCCTCTGGTAACTACTATTCTTCTGTTTCATGAAATTAATTATTTTTAGATTCTGCATATGAATAAGATAATGTAGTGATTGTCTTTCTCCTCTCACTTAACACAATGACCTCTAGTTATATTCATGTTTTCACAAATGGCAAGATTTTGTCTTTTTAATGGCTGAATAGTGTTCTATTTTGTATATACAAATTTTCTTTATCCAGTATTCTGTTGATGGACATTCAGATGTTTTCTTAGTTACTGTGGCTAGTGACTGCAATAAACATGGGAGTCCAGATGTCTCTTCAACATACTGGTTTCATTTCCTTTGGATATATCCCAGTAGTAGGATTACTGGATCAGATGGTACTTCTATTTTTTTTTTTTTTTTTGAGCAAACTCTATACTATTTTCCAGAACAGTTGTATTAATTTATATTCTCTCATTCCTGTTGTGTAAAGAGTTCTTTTTACATGGTCTCACTAGTACTTGTAATTTCTTTCTTTCTGAAAATAGTCATTCTTACTAGAGTGAGGTGATATCTCACTGTGATTTTGATTTACTTTCTCAGATGATTGGTGATGTTCAAAATTTTTTTATACAACACTCAGACACTTCTGTCCTTATAACTTTTATAATGCTTACAAATAAGCATTACTAAATAATATGGGGTTTAAGGATGCATACAAATTTGACCAAGTTATAAAAAAAATTACATAGAGAATGAAGAAAAAGAAAATTTAAAAGCAAAGAAAAGAGGTAATTAATAAAGTTCTGAATTGTTTCTCCTTGGCCATATTATAAGGCAGTAGAGATGGATTAAGGAGTAATATATACAGAGAGATATAACTATTAATAATATTAATTTTTTACATTGCATTATGGTTATTTATAAATAAAAAAATAAAGGCCACCATAAGTTGTGTCATGAACTAAAGACCATGATGAATTCAATTATGTTTACTTGGGTTCCTCTTAATCAAAATTTTGAATATGGCAGACAATAAGCAAGTTACACACAAGAAAAATCACATTTCTACTTCTCAAAGTTCAATAACAGGCAAAATTAAGCTATATCATTTACAATTTACTATAAGGGTAGAACTAGATAAGCAAAAAAAAGATGAGTTGTCATACATTTAGGGGAACTAATTAGGTAGGGGATGTTTTGGGGAAAAACAATTACAAAAAAAAAAAAAAAAAAAAAACGTTTTTCCCTTTTTTTTTCCAGAAAAGTTATGAATAAAAGTAGATAGTCTTTGGTCAGGTGGTCAGCACCCCATTGAAGCCTTTTTCAAACATAAAGACCATTAGGGTAACCAGTGGGAACATTCCTGCCAACTCTTTTGTCCCAGAGCTGAGGGAAAAGTGGAAGATGATGGATGAACACAGATAGAAGTTACAGGAAGCATTAAAAGTCCTTAGGACACAGCCAATAGCTTGAGATATTTTTTTAATATCTGTTTAACATATATTTTGACGAATGGCTTTGGTACATTTTCAATAGCTGTTTTGCATGGATTTTGATTAATACCCCTACACAGAAGCTACATTGACCCTAGACTAGTACATTAAAGTGGAAACACTTGCTCGCAGTTCTCTCCCTGCCTTGCGGGAGTTCTGTCTCTTCCCACTTGAATAAATCCTGCTTCATTCACTCTTGCCTTCTGTTATTGTCAATGGGTTTTATTCTTCAAATTTGGGAAACAGGAACCCACAAAGAAATTGGTGAAGTAGAGAATCTACTTTTATCTCACAGCTCCAGTTTCAGTTAAATTAGTCAAATCTGTAGACCGTGTTGTTCAAATTTTCTGTAAGTTCATTTATCTTTGCTTTACCGATTAGTAAAGAGAATGAACTTGAAATAACCTCATTATGATGGAGAACTAGTCAGTTTCTCTCTGAGGCTTTTACCATTTTTGTTACAGAATCAGATGAATCAGAACTTTCATCATTATTAAGTGAGTTTCTTTATACTTAAGAAAATAATTTATTTTTTAAAGTTTTATGTAGATACACCAGCTCTCTTATGTTAGGACTTAACTAGTATGTATTTTAACATCCTTTTCCTTTCGAACTTCTGTGAAGAAGTCTTAGGTGCCTATATTAATTGGCTTGAGCTGCTATGACAAAATACCACAGGCTGGATGAGTGGCATAAAAACCAGAAATTTATTTTCTCAAAGTTCTGAAGTTCAAGATCAAGGTGCTTGCAAGGTTAGTGTCTGAAAAGGTCTCATTTCCTATCCTGCAATTGGCCCCTTCTTGTTACCATCTTCATGTGGCCTCTCTCTGTGTGTCACATGGAGAAAAGGAGCTTCTTAAAACAAAAACAAACAAAAAAAAAACATCAGTCCCATTGGGTTAGGATCCCACCCTTCTTACCTCAATTTACCTCAGTCACCTCTTTGAAAAATGCTATTTCCAAATATAGCCACATTAGGATTAGGGCTCCAATATATCAATCCATAATAGTATCCTTCTTATATACAGGATTAGGAGTCATTTTACTTCATATGTAAATTATTTCAATCTTTAACTGATGAGCGTAGTTCATTTACATTTATTGTAATTATTTTTATGTTTGGACCAATTTTGTTTATGCATCATTTTTCCATTCATCTGCTTTAAATATACTTGCAGTTTTGAGCTCATTTCTTTTCCATGCATTATTTTTTTCTGTATTGGATTAGTAGTAATTCACTCGGTTATTATGCTTTTCTTGAATCATTACTGCTAACTTAGCATTAAAAGTCTAAAGTTAAAGCTGGGAATATAGCTCAATGATACCCACTGCATGTGTACAAAGCCCTGGTTTCCACCCTGTGTCCACCATAAATAAATAAATAAATAAGTTTGTAGTTCAAAATACATCTCCATTACTCTATAAATAGCATACAATCAGATACATTCATATCCAAACAGATTTTATTTAAATGGTAGTCGTAAAATATGTCATGTGAAAAATTAATAAGTGAGATCATAAAAATGAAATAAGAGAGATCATTACCAAATTAACAATTAGTTTCAAAGGGCACAGATACCAGTACCAGACCATGGTTAAATTCCTGTGTTAAAATCCTGGGTTGCTACTAGTGGCTATGTGAACTTAGGTAAAGTGTATCAATGTCTTCTGTGCCTCAGTTTCACAATTTGTAAAGTGGACATAATTTTACCCTCTATCCCATATAATTGGAAGATTAAATGATAAGTATATATAAAATCCTTAAAATGGTGCTTATAATGAAGTAATTTTTACACTTTGAATCTGAATTTGGGAATCCATGAAAGCTTTACTCTCTTTGGAGTATCATCAATGGGATGCTGGCTCTCTACTATTTTTTAAAAATGACTTCCTACGTGGAACCTGAATTCAAAGCAGAACCCTATTAAGTGTACAGCTAGGTATAATGACACATCCCACACTAGGACAATACTGGCTCAGAATTGCATCTCCCACTAGAAGTAAGAAAGGGTCAGTTATTACTTATGAAAAGGTTACTATACTCAAGCACAGTCAATCCTCTAAGCAAAAAATTCTTTAAGTCATTTTATTATATAGAACTTGAATATCTAAAGTTCAATTCTGACACACCATGGTTCTCAAACGACTTTAAGCAGAGAACTCCCTTTTTACAGAATATTGTTAACTGTGGAAAGAATAGTCTAGGATTCTGACAATGCTTTAAGAAGTGCTGGTCCAGTACATCAATTTAGCAAAGGTTCATCAAATTCCTGACTTGTACCAGGACTCTAGTTCTAGGCCCTGGGGATTCACTAGTGAGCAGAAAAATCTCCCAAATCCAAGCTGGGCACAGTATAACATGCCTGCAATTCCAGAGGCTCAGGAGGCTGAAGGAGGAGGATCATGAGTTCAAATCCAGTCTCAGCAATTTATCTAGGCCTTAGGCAACTCAGTGAGACCTTGTCTCTAAATAAAATATAAAGAAGGGCTTGGGATGTGGCTCAGTGGTTAAGGACCCCAGTGTTCCATCCTTGATACCAAAACAACAACAACAACAACAAAAAGCTTCCAACTCCAAACAAGATTTTGTTCTTGGAAAGATAATATTATTTCATTCCTGAGGCAATTTAAATACTTATTAATGGAAAATGGATAGTCAATACAATATTCTGCAATTTAGGTTAACTTTATCATTTTTAATTGAAACCAAAGAATAAATTTTACTCTGGGGATTTTTTTTAAGATAACCATAATATATCCTGAGAGGTAATGAACTTCATTTCTGTGCCCTTTTTAATTTCTACCCCCATATTTTCTTATTTTCATTTTTTTTCCTTTTCATTGATCAATTCAACTATTTTCTGCAAGCATATGTTCTCCTGCTCTCTCTAAAGGTATTTGAGATGATTGAGAATCAGATTCTGAGTCCCTTGGACTTGTTTCTCATTCAGATTTTCTAGTGTTTAATGTTAAACAGGGTCACTTTTTTAAAAAAAAAATCAGAGATAGGTATCTTATGGAGGGAAGAGAAAGTACAAAATGGACCTGCAGCCTTATAAACCTTAGAAAGGTAGTTCTCAAAACGTACAACTTGCTAACAAGCATAAAAATGAAGGATCTGTGGAAAGGTCAATTCCCCTCTAAGCTTTTATCTGTTCAAGGAGTAGCCCTGTGGGAACACGGAGATCTTAAAAGACAGTAATATCTTTATGACTTCAGGAATTAGAATGGAAAGCAAAAGAGAAAAAAAAAACTAAGAAACTCTATAATGACATTAAATTCACACTAAAGCTGGATATAAAAACAGCAATATGCTTCAGAACTTACAGAGTACCCTTAAAGTATGAAGATGTGAACTTATTTAGGACACTAGAGGCCGGAACTTTGAGTGTGGAGAAAGAATCTTCATTTAGATGACAGGAAAGATGAAGAATGTTATGAATTAATTCCCTACACTTTATAACTTCAGATCTATTTGATCAAGAAAGCATTTTTTCATAAGACTGGCCAAAATGATGTGTGTGTGTGTGTGTGTGGTTTCACTAGTTTGAATCAAATTCAAGAAAAAAAAAGATACTGGATTTTCTGTTATTGTTTTATTTTTTTTTTGTTTTGCTGTTGTGACGTTTAGAAATATATATCTCATCTTAGCCTCCATTTTCTGACATACAACTCTTAATGTCCTTGAAATTTCCTAGGTAATACATACAGTTTTTGTATGGTGATGACTGGGGTCCCCTAGGTAGCTTCCGGATGATGCCTGGTCACAATAAAGACCCAGGCAGGGTTAGGAGATTACAACTTTCAGCCCTATTTCCTGATCTCTTGGAAGAAGGGGGCAGGACTGAAAGTTAAGTTACCCGCCATTGGCCAGTCTCCTAATCAATCACACCTATGTGTTGAAGCCTCCCTAAAAACCCTGAAAGGTAAGGTTGGAAAACATATAGACTACAGAGCACATGAATGTCCCTGGGGGGCAGCATACCCAGAGAGGTTATGGAAATGTCTACCCCTTCTCCTATATGTCCCCCTATGCATCTGTTATTTTGTTATAAATACCTTTATATTAATCAATATACATGAGTGTTTCCATGAATTCTTTGAGCTGCTTTACCTGACCAAGGATAGAGTGGTAGGAGCCTCAGTGTGTAGCAGGTTGGTCAGAATCACAGGTAAACAACCCAGGGCTTGAGTCTGGCATTTCAAGGGGAAATTACTCTTGAGATTGAGCCCTTAACCAGTGGGATCTGATGCTATTTCCAGAATCTGACAGTATCTCTAGGTAGTATCTGAATCAAATTGGATTAGAGGACATCTGAGCTGTTGTTAACTGCAGAAGTCATTGTTTTCTTGCTGGTGGGGAGAAATTTCCACACCTTTTGAGGTCACAAAAGTGATGTGTGGTGAAGGAGGAACAGGAAAAACTGAGTCCAAGTCTGAGTTTGTTTTTCTACTTAGAAGTCAAACTATAATTTTGTTTTATATGAATTCAAGTGTGATGGTTAATTGCGTTTATTTTCCTTAATGCTGGAATTACTTCAGTTAACATTTAAGCCAGGAAATGAGGAAATAAAAGCAGAAATGGAATTGTCTGTAAGCAGAGGTGGTCCATTTGAGGGATATCTTCATAGTTTGATTCCCCTCCCTCTAAAAGAAATGAGAAGGTGCTAGTAAAGAGCTTCTCTAGTCTGGATGGGAAAAAGTAAAATGATATCATATTGGGTAACCTTCTTATAAATTGTATGTTAAAGTCATTTTCATTCAGAAATGGCCCAGTATTTAGAATATGCCTTTTATTTGAACTGAATTAATCATCGAATTGTAATGGCAAAGCTCTCCTTCTGTAGCAGATATCATGTGGTGGGGGTGGAGGGTGGAGAAGGGAATTGGCTCCTGGTATGAAAGATGCTCATTCTCCAAAACAAATCCCATCATATAGAACGTTGAATTTCTACTTTATATTTTTGCATTCTTCTTTTAAACCATAATTCCTAGGCAGAATGACTCATGAAGACTATAATAAATAGAGTGTAGGTATGGAATCCTGGATTCCATGTGATATGACATGAAGCACATAATCAGAGGACAAAGGAACAAATGACATAAAAAAAAGAAAAAAAAAAACATCAGAAATGGAAAATAATGGAAAACTAATAGACTAGAATTCCTCATTCTTGATTTCATTTCTATCATCAACTTCTATGTGATTTGAAAAATCATGTTTTCTTCACCTGCAAATTAATACTATGATATTCTATAACCCCAAATATCCTTTTTAGTTTTAAATGGTATGAAATTAGTCTACTTATCTTCCCTGGGGTGAATACTGCTTTCCTTAAGTCACCTAGGTAAATTCAGGATAGATAGACAGGAGTATATCCAATACCTACCTTGAAGAAAGAAGGCACAGTAGACAGAAATAAAGTACAGAAAAAGGTCAAATGATCCTCTCCTCACCTGGAAACCTGGGTGAATTAAATTATGTTTCTTTCTCTAGAAGAAAGAGAAATATTTGGAATCTACTAATAGGTGTATAAGATGAGTTTCCAGCACCCTTTAGAGGTCCTATTAAAGGTTCTAACTGCAGTTTCATAGCAAGCAAAGAACTAGTGTATGAGAAGGCCTGGCTCAGTAGTTTGCAAAAAGCTGGTCAATTATTTATACATTGGTACAAATGTAAACTTGCTGATTTCAGGTTTCAGTTTTACCAAAACTATTCTCCAGATCTTCTCTTTGTTACAACCAAGAGCAAAAAAAGAAAAAGAAAAAAAACTAACAGGATTTTTTAAAACTAACTAATCATCTCTCTAAAAATATAGTTTCTTATGATTATGGTGAGTTAAGTTTGAGGAATAATGGTTTTTGTGTTTGGTCTGTGTCAACACAAAAACTGCACTTCACAATCTTAAACAGGCAAGGAAGATTTTATCCAAGTTTATTGCATTAGTGGACAGAAGCGAAAACTCTGAACTCAACTCCACTGAAATAAAGGGAAGGAGAAATTTGCTTTTAAAAAGTGGAGTAATCGTAAGGCATCTATGTTTTATTTGAAAACAAAAACAGCAAATAAAGAACCAAAATAGAAAAAAAAAGGGAACAGGAAGGTCTAGCTATTTACCACTGAGTAGAAAGAGTTCAGATTAACTTACTTTCTCTCCACCTTTCCTCTCTTCTCCTCACTACTTCACTTCCATTGTGAGTGTGCAACCTCATGGAACCTACTGGTTAAATGTTCTCAACTGTCTTCATTTAAATGCTGAGGAATGTGAAGAAACATGTACCTCAGGAGATTTTGCATTTTGAACTTTTTGTTACCATGTCAAAGCAATGACTAATTTCCACTGATTCATAAGCACATGGCTATTCCAAACAGATAGATGGCATCTTTCATCATGCATCATCCAAAACTTTGAACTGATATTCTCCTTGACTGTAGAGTTTAAAACTGGAGGGCAAGATGCTCTTTTTAGACTTGATTTGACAGAACCCAGATCTGCTTACCTTCAGAATTAACTTTCAGACATGCCCTTTTTAACTAATTTATTGTAGAAGTGTCTTAATCCATTTTCTGTTGCTATGACAGCATACCAAAGATTGGGTAAAAAAATAGAAGTTTATTGAGCTCACATTTCTGGAAGCTTCGAAGTCCAAGAACAAAAGGGGCTGAATCTGGTCTTAAGATGACTTTCTTTTTTCAGTCTAATGAGACAGAAGATACCACATGGGGAAAGAGCACAGGGGCAGAGGGGGAGTGCGGGGGAGGGAGAGAAGAGTAAAAGAAGGGGTTTAAACTCATCAGAACTTATCACTAACCCACTCCTGTGGTAATAGCGTTAATCCATTCATTTAGGAAGGCAAACCCTTATAACCTAAATACCTCTTAAAAGTCCCAACTACTAATACCATCTGCTGAATCCCAGGGCTGCAAAAGCCCCAGTGTACTGTTTTCCAATCCCCCAAAAAGAACTCAGGGCACTCAATGGAGAGGGTTTGGACATTTTATTAACCACTTGCTTCTCAATGGTGGTAAAGCCAGGATACAATGGAGAACCACACCACTTCCACAAGCAGGGGAACATATAGGATAAGTTGCATGCCCACTGAGCAGGTAGATTTCTGCAGATGTTTTATGAGGTCATTCGTTCACTATATAACCAAGATCACTCTTTGATTCTTACCCTGTTGATCCTAAGATTGGAGGTAAGGAAAATGGCCAGCTTCCTCTCTCCTTTTCCTTCCTTACCGCATTCATTAGAGTCCTTCTTATCTTGCTGAAAACTTTCCTAGACACTGATTAGTGTTTTCCCCAATCCCCCACTTCTTCAATGCCTCAGAAACCCCTTAATGTCTCCCACAACCTCATCCCATCCCATTCTTCTACAAAGCCTTTGAGACAGGGCTCTGGAGGCATATTGCATCCATACTCCACAACAGCAGTACTAAGTGCAAGAAGCTATCAGCAGTCCTGCTAAGATTATTGAGGTAATGTAGAATGTATGGTGCTCTGTCAAGGGAAGGGAGCTTAACCACTTAGAGAACGGAACAAACCAATGGAAATCAATAGCATTGATTTGTTTACATTCTTGGATTAAAGCATGAGTAATATTGTGTTGATTATCAATTAAATTCACATAATATAATTGCACCAGGAGTTTGCATGTTCCACCTTGGGCAGATATAAGCATATCCAGTGCCATCCTATTTTGTAAATCCACTGTTCTTATCTGAGTAATTTCCTTGATTAACAAGGTTATATGTTTAATCTGAATGAGAACTTGAACAGTGTGGGGGGCTGAAGCCAAGACCTGAGTTTCTGCATCAATCACTGCAGCCTATGGGGAAAGAATAGCTAATGGATAGAACCACCAGGCGGCACAGGGCTGCTTGATGCAAAGCTCCTTCATGTCATCCCAATTATTAGGTGAGCCTGGTAAAAGAGACAGAACTCTGGCCTGATGTAAAAACATCCCATATCCTCTGTCCTGACCAATGATAAGGTTAAAAAGGCCATCCATACAACCAACATACCCTTGGCAGGGGAAAATCCCATGTACTATTGGGTGATGGGTGAGGATATTTGTTGAATTGACTGAGTTCTCACGCAGAAGGTCAGTGATGAAGCACATGATTATTACCATGACATAAACAAAAGTTGATTTTTTTAACTCTAACCTGAGTTGCTTTGTCCCATGAAAACCCATTTCATATAGAAGTATACCCAGAAACTTGAGAAATATTTAATGTCTCCCTAATCAAAGCAAAATTCCCTTTTCTTAGTGTAATCATTTGATGGCCAATTTTGGCAGATGAGTGTTTTTAGTCCCATTGTTTTATTAAAGTCCTTTCCATCTCATTGCAGGCTGGATAAACCAGGCAAGTCCTTGTGCTGCAGCCACCAGGAAATCCAAGCAGATCCATCAGTCAGTCTGTTTGATATTATATTCACATTTCATTGTCTAGTCTAGGAATAGGTTACTTGTTGCTAACTTAAAGGGAGTAGGATGAACACTTAATAGGCACCAATAACGGCAAATCAGCTCCAGGATAGGCACAGTCTTGTGTTAGTAAAGTAGCCTATACAGTATGCTTGCCTAGGAAAGTGTACAGACCTCTATTCACACTTCAGGGATGTAGAAAGAATAAGACACTTCTGGAACATATAACTGCCATAAGCTCACGTAATAACTTTTGGGGATAACATCACCTGTACTTATGAGGGCCAGGTTCTCAATACAGTAGGCTTTACTTATAAATTTAGACATTCTTTCTCCCTCCAAGGGATCAGTAATTCAATCTACTGGGGACTTATTTATATGGTTCATGGCCAATGAATACTGCTTGTCTCTGAAGTGATGTCTTGAGGAGCCAGCAACAGTAAGCTGTTCCTGTGTCCTAGGTCAATTTAAGAAAATGTTCAGCGGAAGTGTCCTTTATCTATAACCTTAATGCTGGCTGCCATGGGTAGGAGAATAGAAATAACTACAGGCCACTGATGTCTGTCTTTCTCACTTGGTGACTTCAGTGCTTCAGGCAGACAAGCAGCCTACCCTTGCATAGAGTTACTCTCAGTTCTTAAGACTCATTTCAGCAGCCATTTATTCTTTCCATTAAGCCAGCTTCTAGTGGATTGTATGGCAAGTGGAAAATTCATAATATGCCCTGGTCTTATGCCCACTGTTGTATGTCATGAACTATGGAATGGGTTACATAGTCATTTTCAATTACCCATGGTGTGGCATACATGGCACTCAGCTGGATCTGTCCATTAATAGTTGCCTTCTTATTGGCTCTTTTGCTGGGAAAGCCTCGCATCAATTCTATAACTGTTAATGCACAGTTGGTCACCTCTGATAAGGGGAGAGGAGACCAATGTAGTTTATCTGCCATTATAAAAGATGGGTATCACCCATTTGGTATGTCCCTTGATGACATTAAGTCATTGTGGGTAGTGCTTAGAGCAGGCAAGAGAGTTGTGGCATGCAGTAAAAACATCAGACATCTTTATGAGCAGTCCCCAGCATGCCACAGCTGCCTATGGGCTTTAATATACAAGATAGCCAAGTGGCAATTTCTTCTGCTGAATCTTTCTCCAGCCATCTCATCTTTACAAGTTGGTCAGCCTCATGGTTGCCTGGAAATTGAATAAGGCAATGAGCAGCCACGTGGTACACTGAAACAACTTTGGTTTGGACACAACATCAAATATCTTTCCATAACTGGTTTTCCCAAAGAGGTCTGCCATTAACCATTCCCTGTTGTTGCCATTGAGGCAGCCACATTGTCAGTCCTCTGAACACAGCCCACCTGGTACTTAATGGCACTCTTTTGTGAATAATAGCCATCCATACTGCTTACAATTTGGCCCACTGGCTGCTGTGTCCATGTCATCAACCCATAGAATGACAGCCTTCAGTTATCCACTGTGGGGTGGAGGGGTTGTTGATACTTCAGTGTGCCAGGATGACTCTGGTATTGGAAGTTGGCCTTCATTTACAGGAAAAGGGAGAAAGGTATATCTTCTTGAATTTTGCCCTTTTCTGCTATCTTTGTGATGGGTCCCAGGAACAAAGTTCTAAGCTGAGTGTTAAAGTGCTGTTTATTCCTTGTTGTTGAAGCTGTTCACCCCATTTCATTGTGGTTGTCATCTGAGCTACCCCTAATTATGGGACTTTGGCTATTTGTTGTAACCATCCACTGCGGGTTAGGTAGTCATGACCTCTACCAGTTCTTCTCTGGTGAGTCGTTTGGGGGCAAAAAGGACAACATAAGTATCACACAATTGACAATAATTTTTTTGGAAGAGGGGTTGTTTTGTTTTGTTTTAGTACCAGGGATTGAACCCCAGTACCACTGAGTTACCACTGAGTTACAACTACATTTCTTTTTAATTTTATTTATTTATTTATTTTGAGACAAGTTCTTGCTAAGTTGCTTAGGCCCTCAGTAAGTTGCTGAGGGTGGCTTTGAACTTGCAATCTTTTTGCCTCATCCTTTCAGTCTCTGGAATTATAGGCACATGTGCCATCATGCCCAGATCACACAATTGTTTTTCAAACAAGCTACAGTGTTTCTCTTCTCTCTTCCTAATTGTGAGCAAAATCTAATTGGGATCTTATGTCTCTTAATACACTTCCATAAGCCCCATCCAAAGTCATCTAGAGTGACACTAATGGAAAACTCAACAGGTTTCCATGAATCCAGTGCTTCAAGGGCTTGTGCCTCTTTCACTATTCCTTTAGCTTGATTAAACACCTCAGTATGCAGGTCAATTCAGTCCCTTATTCTACTCCTTCTACACAAATTATAGAGGGGCTGTGACAACTAAATGAGAGTCCTCCGATAACCCAGTACCCTTACAAATTCTTATATTTGTCTTACTGTGTTAGGAAGTGAAAACACCTGAACTTTATATATCACAGCCTGAGGTTCAATCTTTGCTTTATCAGAACAAACAACACCCAATATTTTTACCACTAAGCCAGGCCCCTGAAATTTGTTGGGGTTCAGGGCCCCTGTAAATGAGTCAAAATACGGGTGTAGCCTCAGCAAGTGTGGGAAAAGATTGAGAATAAGGAGAATGTCACTAACATAATGAAACATTATCAACAGAGGTTGAGACCAGGTTTCTAAATATTGTGCTACCATACACAGTGGGGCTATGGAGATATACTTGCAGTAACAGCAGAACCACCCATTGTCAGCTCTCAGGACTGTATCTGTATTAAGAAACGCATTAGCAAGGTATAATACACAATGATATGCTTCCAATTGAGTGCTGAATTCTTCTAGAATGGTGGCTTAGTTGGGAATTGCTGTGTAAAGTGAAAGCTTCACCTTATTTAATTCTCTTGAATACATCATGCTTCAAGCTCCATCTGGCTTCATTTCCAGTCACAGAGGGAAGTTAAAAGGAGTGTGGATTTGGCAGATTATGCTGATGTTAGTATGTTCTCTGTTATCTCTTCATGGCTACAGGGGAGTCAATATTCTTTGGTGGCAACAGCTTGGCAGGGTGTGGGCAAAGCAACAGAGTTGTATGCCCTCTTAATATTTGGCTTTATAGCTAATGTAGATTTAATCTCCAAGCATATGGATATGGAGATCCTCTACAACAGTTTGAGGGCATCTACCCCACAATATATCAACACCTATAACATATTCAGTAATGGGAGTTGTGAATACCAGTTATGGGATGGGTGACAGGTGCCCAAGCCAATGCATCAACATTACAGCTTGGAGTCTCACTGTTTTTTCACACATATCCATCATTAGCAGTTAACCTACCTGAGAACTTGACAGGGTTATCACATATAAATGTCCAATTAGCTCCTGTGTCCACCAATGCTATTACTCTAAATATTTTTTGAAGACCAATGTATTGCCAATTCTATTTATAGTCTCTAGTTCAGAGACACAACTTGGACTCCTGAACCTTGATCTTCTCCCTAGTTATCCCACAACCAAGGACTCAAAGAATTCTCAGGGGAAGCCATGAACTCTGCTTTCATTAAATTTAATAGGAGAAACTTGTCATTATCTCCTTTTGGAGTTGGAAGCCAGTCTACCTTTATAACCATCTTCCTTTTGTTTTCCTTATTGAGAGATAATGGCTAAAACCTTTTGTTCTTTTATAATTGTTTTCAGAATTGTACCAGTATGGCATTAGATTGTTTATCTATATTCCTTTCATCTACTCCTGCTTCCACTAAGTCCACTCACATCTGTTTATAGGAGACTCAAAGAGGTCCTTCCAGTTTTGGTTGGGTTTTACGGACTCCTGTTTTCTGCCAATATCTTTCCATCTCACCTAGACCCAGTATCAGTTGCTTTCTGGAGGGATTTCCCTACAAAATGTGGATAATATTGATACCAGGACACCATAAATGGATATAAGGGTCAAGTGTAAAGCCATATCTCTCATTTCTGCAGTGAAACTCATAACCTCAGGTCATGGGAAAGGCTGCACATAAATAGCACATTTCATTCTCAGATCTTGAAATAACCTGAAGGCCTTCATAGAGAACAAGGTGCCTCTGGGCATAGGAATATCACTTGAATTTGACCACATATTGCAAGGGGCAAAAAGCAGCCAACTTAGTAATGATCCCACACTTTAATCAGCGGCATTGGCGTAAAGTTGTTGATGTAACACAGTGGGGGAAAGTGATTACTGAAGGCATTTAAATAACTCTATAGCATTTAACATTATCCTATATACTCCAGTGTCGCACAGGTGGAGCATCCCCACCAATATTCTGTATTTTGTTTTGTGCCCGAGCTTGTATTCTCGTTCCACCAGCTCTGTTGGGTTTATGGTCTCATGATGGTATGTGGATACCTCTAGAAAGGGGAGCAGATCTGGATTGGCCTCCTCAGTTGCTCTGGCTGATTCTCTAACTTCTGGACCATTACCAGTCTGACTTCCATTATGTCTTCGAACTTCATTTCAACTCAGATTTACCAGAAATCATTTTAATTTGAGTGGATCCCACATTTCACGGTCTCAGTTTTCATTAGTCACCAATGTCCTAATATGAGCTTTTGGTCTGTAATGTCCCATCAGTTAAGCATAATCATGTGTCATGACCTACAGTAGTAGTAGTATATTTGAGCTGAGGAGCTAACTCCTGGTCTGTGGCTAATTTAATCACTCATAGCAGAGGTCATGCCACTGCTGTGATGGCATTCTTTCCTTTTGTTTTTTTTTTTTGTGACTGTGTTGGATGCTGCTTCCAATACCTTCTGTTGTTTTCAGGATGTCACCATACTTATGTGGTGGTCCCTACCCCTCCAATAGGAAAGTCAACCCAAATCACACTGAGACTTGTGACCACTTCAGGATTTTCTCCATAACCTCTATGTCCTTTTTCAATCCAGAATCAACTGGACACATTCCTCTTGGATGTCCTGTCAATCATGCCAATTGTTTGACTCCAGAGCTTAAACACCCGGCATACTATTTTTCAATTCCAAAGAAATAACTTGAAGGAGTCACTGGAAAAGTCTTGGACACTGTATGACTGATGCACTTCTCAAAGTTTTGGACATTCCATCACTCACACACTCACTGGTGGTGGCAGGCAAGGATACAACTGAAGGTCGTACGGTTCCCACAAGCAGGGAAATTCATGGGAAAAGGGCATGCCCGTTGCACACACAGATGGATTTCTTCTGATGTTTCATGAGTACATTCTTTTGCCATACAATTAAGGTCACTCTGCCTTGATCCTCACCTAAAAATTGGAGATAAGGAAAAATGCTCAGCTTCCCCTTTCCATTTTCTCTATTAACACGTTCTTTAGCGTTCTTTTTATCTCACTGCAAGATTTCCTGGGCACTGATTAGTGTTTGCCTCGTCACAGTGACAATTAAATTTCAACATCAGTTTTGGAGGGGTAATGTGGACCTCTCACAATGTAAACCATTGCAATATGCACTGTCAGTACTATTTGTCTGGGTAATTCTGTTTTATATATATCTTTTTAAACTGGTATTCTTGGGTAGTTGGTGTTCTGGTTCAATTTTTTAACAAAGGTTATCATGTATGAAAAATTCAATGAATAATTAACTTGTCAAAAGGCAGTTGAGGCATCATTATCTATCTATATGTCAGATTCTGCCCTATGTTCACTTTCAGCATTGTCTTTAAAGGCCCACGACACTTTTAAGTTTAGAATGATAATCAATGAAGGAAATAGTCTCCTTCCCTCTGGTTCTGTGAAGCATGGGATTGACATCCTTGTGTGAGATGAAGTGAGATGTTGCTGGCTCAGAAACCAAGACACAAAAGATATTCCTTCAGGAAAGGTCTCCCTTCTTGACCTTTTCATTTTGGAAAATGAATTATTTGGTTTCAATGCTCATCTGTCGTCTGTAAAGTAACATGAGGATCCCCGCTTGTACCTAGAGAGGTACTGAGGGTGTTTTTTATACTGAAAGCTTGGTCCATGTCCTCAGTACTGGTCCAATAATGAGGATGAGGTTTTGAGAAAAAGGAAAAAAGTTTTATTGATTTGCTAGCAAATGAGAAAAGGAGCAGACTAGGGTTACAAATGCTGCAGTTCTAACTGCCAGGAGGAACAGAAAGCTTTGAAAAGGAGAATACAAGGCTGGGCTTCAAGTATAATTATTATCAGTAGATTAATGTGCAGCTAGTGTCTTTTAGAGAGTCACTGTTCCAGTTTCCAGGTCTGCAATTTTCTTTTTAACCTCTGTGGGTAATAAATTGAAGAATAGATAACTGGGCCCAGAACTGTAAGAATATTGATCTTGCCTCTCCCATAGTTAGCAAGGTGGAGAAATAAAGTAAGAATGAGAAAGAGAGAGAGAGAAGAAGAGAGGAGAGGAGAGGAGAGAACAGGTCAGGTTTTTTTCAATATTTTAAAGTTGTAAATGGACCTTTATTTTATTTATTTATATGTGGTGTTGAGAATCGAATCCAGGGCTTCACATGTGCTAAACAAGCACTCTACCACCGAGCCATAACCCCAGCTCAAAAATTAAGCCACCAGTGATTGAACAGCGAGGTTTGCATCTAAAGCACAAAGTGGACCCACAATTACAATTTGGAATTTTCAAATAGGCACCTCTTCCATTGTGAACTGGGTTTCCCTTGTCAAGGGTGCAATCTGTTTATACCAGAGTGAATGTGTAGTGGAAGAGTTCGAATAAGGACCTGTAATTCACCTCTACAAATTCTTACTAAAAAAGAAAACAAAAACAAAAACAAAAACCTTGGCTGAAGCCTACTTCTGTTTATTCCCATATAAATTTATATTGGCTGAGTTTAGGCTAATAAAAAGTCCTATGTAAAAAGGAACATCAAAGAAGTATATGTTAATTAAGTTTTTTTTTTAAATTTTAGTTCATCTACTATATATTCCTAACTATGCAATTTATATATATATTGATGCAATTTATATATATATTGCATCAATCCAAATTAAAACTGAGATGCTTAATTATCCTTGTTGAAAAAAAAGGAAGAAATATCTTCTGTTTTCTTAAATCATTTGCTTTAGAAAACTTAGCAAGGTAAATTCCGCCCTTTCTCTTTGAAATGTACACATCCATTGAAAACTAAGTAGGCCTTTTATGACACAGGAATATCTTTCTTAAAGACCTTAATGTTGTCTCTTTGAAATGTAAACATCAAGGGAGATAATACCACTCATATCAAGTTTTTGATGAAACATAAATTTTGTTCCAAGTCCTAAAATCATTTTCTATTCCTAAAGATATGAACAGTTTATTTTTTGCTCTGGATAAATTCAACTATACAGATAGTTAACCCACTATTTAGATGAATTTAGGATTAATTACATGTGATAAATCCTCTTTCAAGAGGAATAGTTACTACTCTTCAGTCTTCCTACAAACAGGTACGCCATGATTATACTTGTTTGGCTCCATTATACGGTCATACTTCTTTCTGTCTTTGCAATATCTTAGCTGACTCTCCATGATTCACATCATATTCTGGTTTGATTCTAACTGAATTAAAAAAAAAAAAACTTTTATTTTTTTCTATTACCTTTGTTCAGAAGTTTTCTGGTGATGGTTCAAAGAACATGCCCCAAATATGTCATCCTCACATACTAAAGGAAGGATGAGGAAAGTAAAGCTGAAGAGAATTGAGAAAATTGCTGAAGCAGGAAGGTTTCTCCCAGATCGCCCATCTTTTCACTGTGAAGCCTGCCAACAAAAGAATTCTCTGACTTTCCCCTAAATAAATGATTTTACTATACCAGGAAGAAAGAATCCACGAACACAGAGATCATAAACAGAATGTAAATACACAAGCCTTACCAAGTTCCCCTCAGTTTGTACCATTAGGTCATGACTTTTGCTCTCCAGTTACACAGGAGACTACCCACAAAAAATATACTATTCTCCTTGTTCCTTCAGGTCTTCATTTCCGAAGGTTCACATGTCATGTAAACTGTATATTAAATATATTTGTATGTTTTCTTCTTACTAATCTGTCTTATGTTATAAGGGTCTTGGTCATGAACCCTGCAATGCATAGGAAAAGGTATTACTTTTTCTCCTCTACACTGGGTTAGAAGATTTTGTTTCTAGTTATATTTCCTCACCAAGAGCAGTTTGCCATTGAAGACAACTGAAGGATCAATCATGTGTTTCTCACTGACTGGAGAAGTTAGGTTCTTGGAATATAGTAGCACTACTACCTGTCAGGATTTCTCACATTTAATTCCTTGCTAACATATTTAAGTTATAATGTTGCAGGATTATCCCACAGAGAGACAAGACACCAGGACTTTCAGCAGGAAGCAGTGTTTATTAGTGCCAGCCCTGGCCCTGCAAATTCATATCCAAAGATTGAGCTCCAAGTGCAGCAAGGCATTACCTTATATACTCTGTGTTAGTGTCCCCATTACATGTTAGCCCCTTTGTCTCCCCTATATAGTAACACATATTCTGATTAAGTATTTTATATTATAAAGTTGCAACACAGTTGCCACAGTCACAACAGACTTGCGCTGGTGCACATAGGTACTGAGTGTGCCACTTGCCTTTGTCCTGGGGCAGCCCTTACAATAATAATTAAAATGAATCTTTCACTCACATACTGAAGTTTATTGAACAATCTGTAGACATGGTCAACTGAAGTTGGGCTAGTAATTTCATCAAAGAATCATTGACACTTAAGGCTTACTTCTAAAACATAAATATAATGAACGCTAAAGGTAAATGGAATTCTTTTAATAACTGCTAATTAGTCTGTCATACACTGCAAAAAAATAATTACTGGAAGTACATCCTAAATTGCAACTAATTTTCTGACCAATTGTTTTGTAATTCTCAGTAAATTGTGATTCTTTATGATTACTTATGATTTATAAAATTAAAGGGATCTGTTTCAAGTGAAAAATAAGCTAATAGGCAGAAATCATGAAATGACTATTCCATTACACAACTATCTTATTTTAAAAAAAAACTGTTAAATTTGGTCATAATTAGTATTAATTTTCGTATCCATAGTATGCAGCTTAGTACTACTTTAATATTATGTCTTCAGTAAATCTGTACAATTAATGCTACTTTAAAAATTCACTTTTCTCACTTTGATTCTTTAGGGAGCCTAAATAAATTTGTCCCAGAGATGTTGACCACACTTAGAAGAGTTTCATAATTCCAGAGAATTCAACACAAATACCCTCTTTGCATTTTTTTAATCTGTTGACACTCTGGAGTGAACTGTGTACCTACTGAAGAAGAATTAGAATTTGGGAAACAAATTTAATAGAGTACTATATTAGGTGTGTCAAGAGAAGCAAGATGGATAACGAAGATTTTCATATAAAAATTTTAAAGTATGACTAAATAATAAAACAGTTTCTTTCAATCATATATATGTGTTACATTCTATCATATCATATCATACTCTATAATATCATATTGGTTATAAAGCTGGTAATGTTGGTAAGGAGCATGGAGTAAATTATTATTTACTACTCATACGAGTAGAGAGAAGGAATAATAAGAGTAAAATTTCAACAACTGCTAAAAACGATAGGGTAATTTAGATATAATGTTTGAATAATTTCATATTCAAATATTTGTAAATTATATTCACTCATTTATAAAATAACAACAACAAAAACATCATATTTGAGATTTCCAGTTCCTAATCCAGCATATAAGGAGTTGGAGAGTTGTCATTCTCTTACAACAAGTAAAAATCTGAACAAATTGAAAAATCAACAACTTTTTTCAGACCCATCAGAGAAGACAGAATCACAGGGAATTGCACTACCTCCACAATTGGAGAGACAGAAGGGGAGATTCCGGGGGACAAAACTCACTAAAGCAGAAACATGCAGCCAACACTGGGATTAAAAACCTAAACTGCAATCGGTGAACTCCTGGAAGCTGAGTGTGAACAAATCTGAAAGCTAAAATCTTCAGGGGAAGTCCAGTCAAGCCTTCCACATTGTGAGTTTTACTGACAGAACTTCTACCAGGTTTTCACCATGAAGATCATAGAAAAATCAACTCTGGCTTCCAGCAGGGGCAGAAAAAGTGGCTATTTTGAAATACTAGAGAGCATTCCATTCTTTTGAACAGAGCCTGTTCTCTAAAGCAACAATTTTATTAGCACCTAACCTTCTGGAGTTTTCTAGGAGTCTAACCAAACTGAGGAAGAGAAATATCTAAATCCAGGCCCACTAGCCATCTTGTCCCACCAACAGAGGGTGAAAACCTGAGAAGCATTTGTGAAGTTCACAGCCCAGGGACAGAGGCTTAATAAAAGACTGAGACCTAATCACAGGATTGGATAATGCTTCTCCTCCCACTACACTTTGCCATTGCATCTGAAAAATCATGCTTAGGGGAGATCCTATGACACATTAAATCACATCTGACTTTCAACAAATTACAAATCAAACTACAGAACAATAAAATCACAGAAACTTAGATATGGCAAGGAAATTAGAATGATCAGTCTAGGACTTTAAAACAAATATAATTAACAGGCTAAGGAATCTAATACAAATTTATACCATACAAGGACTGGGCCGGTAATGTTAGCAGAGAAGTGGAAATTCTAAGAAAGAATAAAAAAGAAATGTTAGAGATTTAAAACAAAACAAACAAAAACTAACAACGTCCATCAGAATGGCCATGCATAAACGTTTTGGCAACACCAAATTCTGGATGTGAATAAACAGGAAATCCTTGGGCTGGGGTTGTGGCTCAGCAATAGAGCACTCGCCTCCTATGTGTGAGACCCTGGGTTTGATCCTCAGCACCACATAAAAATAAATAAGTGAAATAAAGGTATTGTGTCCAACTACAACTAAAAGTAAATATTTATATAAAAAAAGAAAAAAAAAACTGAAATTCAATAAGAAAGACACTTGAGAAGAAAATTCAGCAGTGTCTTACAAAGCTACACATTTACTATTCAATCCATCGATGGGTCTGATTGATATGGACACAAAGAAATTGAAAACATATCCATATAGACATTGGAAATTAGATTTTAAGGTAGTTTAATTCTGAATTTCTCCAGACTTGAAAGCAACCAAAGTCACCCTCAGTAAGAGAAAGGATGAATAAACTATGGTGCATCCTGTCAAGGCTAAAATGTGTGTGTGTGTGTATTTCAAGGATAAAAAGGCATCCACTATAAAGCCATAAAAGGACACAGAAAAAATGCATGCATATTTCTAAGTGAAAGAAGAAAGCCTAAAAATCATATTGCAGGATTCCAAATGTAACATTCTTGAAATGACAAAATCATAGAGACACTAGAAAGATCAGAGGCAGTTAGAGGTTTGGGGGAGAAGGGGGAAATGAATAGATAGACCAGAGAGGATTTGAGACAGGGACTCTATGTGTATGATTTGTGATGGTGGGCACATGCTATTCTGCTGATTTGAAAGAAAGAAATGAAATTGTTTACAGCTGACAATGATTGTCATTGAAGAAAATCATAATCATCACCACCAACAACAATAAAGATTCTTAAACCAATAAACAATTAATGTTGGAGATTGCAAGGATGATATACAAAAGTCAATCACTTTCCTATATAATAATGAACAAATGGAATTTAAAATTAAAAACTCAATACCATTTGCATTACCATCACCAAAACTTGAAATATATAGGCAAGAATCTAACAAAACATCTACAATATTTATGATGAAAACTGCAAAACTCTGATGAAGGAATCAAGGACAGACATTGCATGTTCATGGATAAGGAGACCTTATATTGTCAAGATGTCAATTTTTCCCAAATTCACTTACACTTGAAATACAATCCCACTCAAAATATCAAAAAATTATCTTGCAGCTATCAACACACTGCTCCTAAAGTTTTAATGAGGAGGCAAAAGACCTAGAATAGCAAACACAATATTGAAGAAGAATAAAATCAAATGACTGATACTGCTTAATTTCAAGTTTTTCTATGAAGCTAAAGTATTCAAGACACTGTAGAATTGGACAAAAAATATACAAATTTATTAATGGGACAGAATAGAAAGCCCAGAAATAGACCTGAAGAAACATAGTAACTTATCTTTGACAAAGAAGCAATGAAAATAACAATGGATTAAAGATATTCCTTTCAAAAAATTAATGCTGGAACAACTGGACATGTCCATGCAGAAAAATTAAAAATGAAAGAAAGAATAGAGACACAAACCTCATACTCTTTCCAAATGCTAACTCAAAGTTGATCATAGAACTAAATATAATATGTAGAATTATTATAATGTGCCTAGAAGATAACATGGAAAAATATCTACATGATCTTGGGTCTTGTATGTTATTTTAGATATAACATTGAATACATAACCCATGTAGGAAAAAAAAAACAGTAAGCCAGATTTTATTAAAATTTAAAACTTCTGTTTTGTAAAAGACAGTATCAAGAAAAAGAAGACAGACCAAAAACTGGTAGAAAACATTTGCAAAATATATATTTTTGTAAGAGGCCCCTGTATGAAATATGAAAGGAACTATTAAAATTCAACAATGAATAGCTTTACAGCCCTAATAAAATATAGGAAGAGAACCTGAGAAGATACCTCACCAGGAAGGATATACAAATGGAGGATCAGTATAATAAAATGTATTTCAAATGATGTATCATTGGAAAATTGCAAATTGAAACAGTGGTAAAATGCCACTGCAGACTTATGGAAATGACTGTGGTCTAGAACACTTCAGGCACCAGATGCTGATGGAGATGTATAGTGGCAGGAACTAACTGTCATTTATTGCACAGGGGAATGCAAAGAGGTGCAGTCAGTTTGGAAGACATCTTGGCAGTTTCTTCAAAAACTAAACATGCTTTTGTAATATACTACAGTACTTGTGATGTTTGCTATTGAACCAAAGGGAATGAAGACATATCTCCACACAAAACATACTTACAAGTTTTTGGTAGCAACTTTGTTTATGATTAACAACTTGGAGGTGTCTAAGGTGTCCTTTAGCATGTGAAAGTATGGTGATACTGACATATATCCAGACAATGGAATATTGTTTAGCCCTAGTGAGAGATAAGCTATCAAACCACAAAAACATGGAAGAAATGGGATTATATTGCTGAGTGGAAGAGGCCAATCTAAGAGAGATGTATACTATATGTTTTCAACCATCTGACATTCTGGAGGGAGCAGGACCACAGAGAGAGTGAAGGGATTGTTGGGTAACTGGGAATGAGGTGGCAGAAGAAGAGAGGAACACACAGGATAAGCACAGAGGATTTGGGTAACAAGTACACTATTTGTATGATGCCTTAATGGTGAATGCAGTTCATTTTTTGTTTGTTGAGATCTGTAGAATGTATGCACCAAGACTAAGATCTTTCTTGTGAACTGTTAGATTTTGGGTGATAATGATGTGTGAATGTAGGTTCATCAATTATAATAGATTCAATACTCTTTGGGATTTTCATGGTGGGGCAAGGGCTGTGTTGGAAAGTCTCTGTGCCTTCTGCTTGATTTTTCTCTGTGCCTAGAATTGCTCTAAAAATCATACAATTTTTCAAAAAATCATATTTCAATTTATATAGCTTTCTAAAAGTTCCAAGGTTCCTCAGAATAAAGTAGAAAAGGTTTTAATCAAGGAATATACATTACCATACATAAATAAATTATTTAAGGTCACTAAGATAGTGTTTGTAAATAATAAATGAGACATGAAAGCAAATAATTACAAAAAATATTGTTTTGAGTTAGTATGTTTTAGAGGAAGTGAAATTTTAAACCATTACCTTCTAATATTATGACTTTTACTCATGTCATTAAAATATTATTGCCAATATTCAGAAATTATTCTAGATAGGTATGTTTTCTGAAATGTTTGAACAGAAGTTGCTTAAAGGATTTGATTTCATTCATGCTGCAGGATAAAATCTTTGATTTCCAAAATGGAATATTAGAATTCTTTGATCCTCAGAGAAAGGAATTTAATCAGATTGACACAAGATAGCTCTGACGGACAGTTATTTATATAAGAGCAATATCACTTTTTAGTGTCGATAAAGCAAAGTGCCCTCTTTTAATATTAAAGTTGACAACTGAAGTGAACTTACTTTTAAGTTCAGAAGGTAAGATAATGCATTTTTATAAAACCCTAGGAAGGTTTTTATGCTTCACACTGGGAAAAAAAAAAAAAGGAGTTAGGCCACCTGGATAACAATCAGACTCTATCACAGAGTCATTTTCTGAGCATTTTAAGCACCTCCAGCCCTGCCAACAAGTCCTTATCCTTATATTATGTTCCTCAGGCCTAACACAATACCTGGCTCACACAACAAATTCAACAATATTGGGGGGGAAAAAACACCAGAAAAGCAAGAAGATATGCATTTTCATGGGAATATACTTTTTTTCTCTAGAGGTGGTATCTTTTTTTTTCTTTCCCATTAAATGCTGTTAAAATGAATCATAACAAGATTCACAGCTTTTTTTATAAAATTGCTGAGTAATTGTCATCAGCCAACCAATATGCACTGCTTTGAAATCAAACATTTTTGATTCTATAGACTAGCTTCTACCCACCATATCAGATTGCCTCTCAATTTAATCAAGTCCTTCAATATAGATAAGGATGGTTTGCATTTGATATCTTTAAGATTTGTCCATCAGATAGATTAGTGATTTTTAAGAGTGTGACAGAAACCCATGTTCACATGATATGCCTAAGGTAGGAAGTTACAAAGAGAGCCATGATTAGGATAAAAATTTGGTCTGATTTTCATTCAAATATTAGGCGTATCACCTTATAAATAAAGCTGAAGAGAAAAATATGGATAAATAATAAAACTACATAGTTTTTAAAGATTTCTTATGACTCTCACTGAAGATTATGCTATTCCTAAGGTCTCTCTCAACTAATAATAATATGCATTCAATTTCTTTACAAAAAGAATAATTGATGACAATTTTTATTTTCCACATGTGATCCTCATAGCAAAGTAGTTAAAATGAAGTGATAATGTGCCCTATTTTGCTTCCACCTCCCCGCAAAATGGTACATGGAAGTACATTAAGGAACTTTAGAGGAAAACAACATTATGATTCTAGCAGAGACAGACCTTAGGCTGAGATGAAAGGTAGGTGTCTCTCTCATCCTCTCATACTTTCATTATCATGTGCAGGTTGGAGTTTTAAAAGATGTGTAAAGAAAACCCAAATGCCAAATGTTTTCTCTGATATAAGGAGGCTGATTCATAGTGGGATAGGGATAGGGAGCATGGGAGAAGTAGACGAACTCTAGATAGGGCAGAGGGTTGGGAGGGGAAAGGAGGGGGTATGGTGCAATGTGATGATCATTATTATCCAAAGTACAGGTATGAAGACACAAATTGGTGTGAATATACTGTGCATACAAGCAGAGATGTGAAAAATTGTGCTCTATATATGTAATAAGAATCGTAATGCATTCCGCTGTCATATATAAATAAAAAAAGAAAGAAAGAAACCCACTTTGTAAAAATCTATGGTTTTGCTCACTCCTGATTGTGTTTTTCAGAGTAATAGGCGTGAGTTTATTAGAACAGATGGGAAAAGGAGAAAGAGGATACTCTCAAGGGAGAGAGTTGAGTCCTCCCAGAGAGGGAACATACTCCTGATTATGGAAGAAATGTTAGTAAATGAGAGATGAGACTCCAAAAGGAAAAGAGTATCATACCAGCTATACATACCTGAGGTTTTATGTTCTAATGGGGTTGGCTCTAGGCAAGAAGCAAGGGTTTTCAATCCTGAAAACTGTCATAGCCATTTAGTAAGATACAATTCAGCTTGATTCTTCCAACTAGACTTTTCAGTTAGACTCCTCCCTCTGAAACTGGAACTCCTGGGAGATATACAACTTAGTGTACTAAAAGTCAAGATTGAGAAGTCTCAGATGCCCAGGTCCCTTTCTAGTTCAGATATATGAGAAGTGAACTGAGCATTATGCGAGAAAACTACTCACATTCTGCGGTATGACATGAGTCATTTTCTTTCCCTAAGCATGCTTCCTCTTCCCCTGCAAAAGACAGCTGGTGGCCTAGATAAAGGTCTCAGATCTCCCATGACATTAAATCCTTTGGCTCTGGGTATTCAGCCAGAGGATCTTGAGTGTCTGTTCTTATACCCAAATCTTATCTGCCCTACATCTTTGCTTCATAAGCTTCTCTCTGAGCCTCATATTATAACCTACACTTCTCTCCAAACTGGATACATATCAAAGGCCATATGAGCCAGTCTATAAGGAAAATATAAGTTTACTTTTTAGACATTTATGTTTAACTCCTGTTTCAATGTTCACATAGATAAGACTTTTCTGTTTATATGAATCTGAAGTGCAATAAATGTAAATCATATTACTTTTTCTTGGAATGATATATATTGTTTCTCAAGATTTAAGAGACTTAGTTTAAGATTAAAACATCTGAAAATATATTAGTTGTAATTTTGCTGTGCAGACTTTAGATACATTCATATTTATATCAAAATTACTGATTTTGGTGTTTTCTCTTTTCATGTTCCTTCAAAAACAATTAAGTAACCCTTAATCTCTTTTAGAATGCTTTGGACTTATTTCTCAGAAATCATAAGCTTACAATTACATGCAGATGCTTAGAGCATATTCTATATCAAAATTAATGTATATGTTTATTTCACTAGTTCATTCATTAATTCACTCATCATCTTGATTATCAGAATTTGGGATCAGGTGGACAGTTGTTCTGTATCACTTCAAATCTGCCAATAGCATACATTATCTCTAAATATCCCAGTTTACCAGAAATGTAATAGTGATTTTACAATTAGAGGACTAGGGACTGGGGATGTAGTTCAGTGGTTTTTTTATAAAGTATGTGCCTAGTAAGTGCAAGACCCTGGGTTCAATTAAATACTCAATATCAGAAAAAAAAATTAGAAAACCTGTTTCATGGACATTTTCTTTCAAAATTAAAGAAAAAAAAAGATGTACACCTCTTTCAATAATTTTGGCATCTCTAAATTTAGCTAATTATACAAACCTGCTTTATTTACTAGCAAATTTCCCAGAAAAGAAATATTGGCAAGTCAGTTGAACCCCTAATGAACATAAATTCTAAAAACAAATGTACATACTTCTAGTAAAATAATTAAGTTAATGGATATTATTTTTAATTTAATATATATTTGAATATTGTGTAAGAAGTGGTGTTCATAAACAAATAAAATTTACATGCATTTAGAAAAAAATTGTCCTTGTTTTATAGAAAATAAACATTTTGATTCATGGATAAGCTGTTACAAATGACAATAAAATTTTAAATAATTGTTGTAAAACTATAATGCTTTATTTTTAATTCTATAAAATTAGTTGATTTATGAAACAAGTGCAATGGGCTGGTAATCTACATGGTATAAAAACATAATTTGTAATGCATTTAACTATGCTTGTTGCTTTTATTATAACTTTTATAAAAAACGAAGTCAAAGCTATGACTGCTACTAGAAACATTGCACTGCAATAAATTAATACAAAAAGATTGACAAAGTGAAAAAATATTCAAATAGCAAAAAAGTTATTATTTGCAGAAAATATTATTATGCATGTAGAAAACCCAAAGGGATCTACAAATATAAATTGAAATGAATAAGTACATTTACCATTATATATCAAATGTAACATATTTAGCAACATATCATATACAGCATGTGTATCATATGGCATTTAAATGATATCACATAGCATATAAATGAACAATACATATCATATGATATAAATATATATAAATGACAATGAATTTTAAATAAAAATTTCCAATTACAACAGAAAAAAATATTTTGGAATTAATTTAGTGACATATAGTCAAGACTTCTACATAGAAAACTACAAAAATTCTTGACTTGACTTATACAAGTTCTAACCTAATGCACAAAAGAAAATGATATAATTAGAAATTGTAAACACGAGGTGTATGAAGATGCTGCTGTAATAACAAGTCACACTTTTTATAAGCAGGAATACCCTCTAAATTAGTCATATAAAATATAGCTCTGTAAATAAATTAACCAGTGACATGGCAATTTATTATCATTATCAAGTGTTCTGTACTGCACATAATTATATGTGCTGTACTTTTATAAGACTGACAGCTCAGTAAGTCCATTTACAAGAGCATCTCTACAAATAGGTGTGTAAACTCTTGCACTATAATGATAAGATGGCTATTATATCACTGGATGATAGGAATTTTTCATCTCCATTATGATCTTATTAGGCCATGTCATATACATGGTCCATCTTTGATCAAAACATCATTATGGCTCATTTGGTATGTTGAAATCTCTATCTACCAAATCTGTTTCTTATAAGAGGGTTCAAGTTCAACTAGTTTTACCTAGTTTTAAATTCATGGTCTGATAACTTTTCCGAGTGTTATACCAAACTCAAGTGATCCAACATTACTATAAAATGTTGCCAGCCAGCCATGGGCTGTGTCTGTGAACTATATGCATTTGAGTACAGAGGGGACTGGATTGACACTGTTGCTCTTATGAGACCCATGTGTCCTCTTCACTCGTTCTGCCTATGTTCCCCACAGAGCACCTGAGATGGGTGTGGCTTTCCAAGATGTCCATCAATCTGATGACCACAAGACATCAGCAAGTAACTCCCTGAAAGCCAATCCCATGCCTTATTTGGGTAGAACTTTCCCGAATGTCTTCCCCCCCAATAAATAGGAGGGTTTCAGCCGTGCTCTCTCTATTTTGCCTGCCTCTCTGGCCTCTGTTGTGGGAGCTGAGGTCGAGGAGCCATTATTGAACCCACCACAAAGGGTATTTCCTGTCTCTGTATGGTTATTTAGTAGCCAGTCCAATTCACCTGGAGTGACCCTGACTGGTTCAGTCACATGTCATGGCCACAAAGCACATCCAACTAGTGTAATACTATAGTCTGTTGTATCATTATAAAGATAAGAAATTCACATCTTCATAAGTTGAAGTTATTTTAAATATAACTTCATATTAGCAATGATATGCTGGGTGTTCAAAATATAAAAAGAATCCAATTGTCTCTTAGACAATTAATTCTCTTTATTCTCCTTGATAAAAATTCCCAACTATCCTGGGCAACTGTGGTGTCATTTTTTGTTATAACTAGAAAATAACTTCTATGTCATTTTATTTTATTTTATCATTTTAGTTTAGGATTTATTTACATACCTTATATTCTAAGCCAAGTGATGAAAAGAAAATCTAGAATAAAGCCACCTTTGATTTTGGCTACTTTGTAACTCCAACCATTTAAGCTAGGCATGGGCTATAGGAGAAAACTGCATTATCATGCTTATACATTAGATTAGTTTGTTTCCCCTTGAAGAGACCAATTTAGAATGTACCATCTCTGTATCAGAGGATTGAGGCATTGCTGACTCTTCAATTGCTCCCTAACATGAAATGCATAATCTCTTAAAACTGTTCTAAAGTGCTTTTGTCACCCACAAAACTGCTGAGGAGGCTCAAGTGCAGGTTTCAATTAACATATTTTATTGAAGTCTTTCAGAGCAATCAACTTTCCTGTGGTTATTTGACACAGGTCCCTTGTTGTTTCAAATACATTTCTCATCTCAGAGTTCTTTGATCTGTGAGCAACTCCTGCAATTCAAATTCAGTGATAGACAATGCCAAATTATAATTCACTTTTCACTTGTAATAATGGATCTCCCTGCTAAATTTCTGCTTAGGAAGAAGAGATATAAAATAAAGACATAGTATTGCATGTGGGTAAAATCAGATGTTTGAAATAGTTGTCTTTTATAGGAATATTTAATACTATTATTACTGAAATTTCAATTAAATGTGTTGCTGTAAGGTTTAATTTGAATAATGATGTTATCTCAGGAGGTAAACGAGAAGGAAAATTAAGCTTAATCATATGAGGGTGTCTAATGAGAAAACATTGAAGGAAGTTAAAAGGAAATATGGTATAATCATAAACTCAACTCTATGACAGTGCAAATACTCCAGTGGCATAAGATCCAGAATTAGGGATTTTACAGCACTGGATTAAATAGAAAAGAACTACATAAGAGGTTACCTGAAAAGACAAGGTAGGGAACTCTTTGCTTCTATTGCCTCCTAAACTCATATAAACACTTTTCCTAGTTGTTTGAGGATTGGCCTGGATTGGAAATAAAATAAATAGTGATATGTCCATAACTATAGAAGACTTAGGAGTATTTAGAATAACAACATCTTCCATTGAATGATCCAAATCATGGATCACAGTCAAACAGTGTCCTGGATGTTTTTTATGCTTTGTTGCATTTAATTTTCACAATCAATGCATTTGAACTTGTTAATTTCCCCCAAGAAGATAAAGGCACCTAAGCACAATGATGACCTAGGAAACCCCAATACTAGACCAAGACTTGTTAAAGAGTCTAGTGTGATGAAGACAATAATTATTAAAATAGTCCAGCATCATGGTAAAATTCATCATTGCATAACCTCAAGTCAGCATATTATTCAGAATATTTACAATTTTCTTTGAATATATTTTAACAGCTTTTCCAGGAGATTGGGAATGGACATGAATACATTTTCACAATCACATATCGACACCACCACTTTCACGTCTCCCTCCATTAATTCTGTATCTCCCTTTCACACTGAGTTTTTTTAATTAGAACTAATAAGTTATACATTACAGTAGAAAGTTCTTTAGTTCATTGTACGCAAATAGAGCAGAATTTTTCACTTCTCTGGTTGTGCATGAAGTAGAGTAACACCATTTGTGCAATCATACATGTGCCACCATCTTTCCTACCCCTTGGCCCCCCCTCTGCTCCCCTTTGCCCCATCCAAAGTTTCTCCACTCATTCCATGCCCCCGGACCCAGTATGGATTAGCATCCACTTATCAGAGAAAACGTTCAGCCCATGGTTTCTTGATATTGGCTTATTTTGCTTAGCCTGATATTCTCCAACTCCATCCATTTATTTGCAAATGCCATAATTTTATTCTCTTAATGCTCAGTAATATTCTATGTTATACACATACCACAGTTTTTTTTTTATCCATTCATCTATTGAAGTGCATCTAGGTTGCTTCCAAAGTTTAGCAATTGTGAATTTTGCTGCTATAAACATTGATATGGCTGTGTCCCTGTAGTATGCTGTTTTTAAGTCCTCTGGGTATAGACCGAGGAATAGGATAGCTGGGTCAAATGGTGGTTCCATTCCAGGTTTTCTAAGGAATCTCCATACTGCTTTCCACATTGGTTGCACCAATTTGCAGTCCCACCAGTAATGTGTAGTGTGCCTTTCCCCCACATCCTTTATTCTTAATAACTGCTATTCTTATTGGCATGAGATGAAATCTTAGAGTAGTTTTTTTTTTTTTTTTTTTTAGAGAGAGAGAGAGAGAGAGAGAGAGAGAGAGAGAATTTTAATATTTATTTTTTAGTTTTCGGCGGAAACAACATCTTTGTTTGTATGTGGTGCTGAGGATCAAACCCGGACCCCATGCGAGCGCGCTAACGCTTGAGCCACATCCCCAGCCCTAGAGTAGTTTTTGATTTGCATTTCTCTAATTACTAGAGATGTTGAACATTTTTTTTATATATTTGTTGATCAATTGTATATCTTCTTCTGAGAAGTGTCTGTTCAGCTCCTTAGCCCATTTACTGATTAGGTTATTTGTTTTTTTGGTGTTAAGTTCTTTGAGTATGTATGTGTGTGTGTGTGTGTGTGTATACACCTATCTGATGTAAGTGTGGCAAAAATTTGCTCCCAAAATATAGGCTCTCTGTTTCCTCATTGATTGTTTCTTTTGCTGAGAAGAAGCAAAAGACTTTTGGATTTAGTTCAATCCAATCCATTTATTGATTCTTGATTTTAATTCTTGTGCTTTAGGAGTTTTGTTAAGGAAGTCAGGGCCTTATCCGACATGATGAAGATTTGGACCTACTTTTTTATTTGTTATGTGAAGGTTCTCTGATCTAATTCCTAGGTCTTTGATCCACTTTGAGTTTTTGTGCATGGTGAGAGAGAGGGGTTTAGTTTTATTTTGCTGCATATGGATTTCCACTTTTTCCCAGCACCATTTGTTGAACAGGCTATCTTTTCTCCAATGTGCATTTTTGGCACATTTGTCTAGTATAAAATAACTGTTTATATGGGTTTGTCTTGTGTCTTCTATTCTGTACCATTTGTCCACATATCTATTTTAGTGCCAATACCATGGCCATTTTTGTTACTATAGCTTTGTATAGTTTAAGGTCTGGTATTGTGAGGCTTCTTGGTTTACTCTTCTTGCTAAGGATTACTTTAGCTATCTAGATGTCCATTTTTTATTATTTTTCCAAATGGATTTCATAATAGCTTTTTCTATTTCTATAAGGAATGACATTGGGACTTTAATTAGGATCACATTGAATCTGTATAATACTTTCGGTAGTATGGACTTTTTGGCAATATTGATTCTGCCTACCCAAGAACATGGGAGGTCTTTCCATCTTCTAAAGTCTTCTTTAATTTCTTTGTTTAGTGTTCTATAGTTTTCATTGGACAGGTCTTTCACCTCTTGGTAAACTGATTTCCAAAGGTTGTTTTTGGTTGTTGTTGTTGTTTTTTGTTGTTGTTGTTGTTTTGTTTTTTGAGGTGATTGTGAATTGGGTAGTTTTCCTAATTTCTCTTTCAGAGGATTCATCACTGATGTATAGAAATGCATTTGATTTGTGAGTATTGATTTTATATCCTGCTACTTTGCTGAATTCATTTATTAATTCTGGAAGTTTTCTGGTGTAATTTTTTTGGATCCTCTAAGTATAGAATCATGTTTTCAGCAAATAATGACAGTTTGAGTTCTTCTTTTCCAATTCATATCCCTTTAATTTCTTTCATCTAATTGTTCTGGCTAAAATTTCAAGAACTATGTTTAATAGACGTGGTGAATGAGGGCATCCTTGTCTTGTTCCCATTTTTAGAGGAAATGTTTTCAATTTTTCTCCATTTAGGATGATGTTGGCCTTTGGATTAGCATAGATAGCTTTTACAATGTTGAAATAAGTTCCTATTTTTCCTAGTTTTTCCTCGTGTTTTGAACATGAAAAAGTGCTGTATTTTGTCAAAAGCTTTCTCTGCATTATTCCTTGTCTTTAACTCTTTTGATGTGATGAATTATATTTATTGATTTTCATAGGTAGAACCAACCTGCATCCCTGGAATGAACCACACTTGATCATGGCACACTATTTTTTTGATATGTTTTTGTGTGTGATTTGCCAACATTTTATTGAATACTTTTGCATCCATGTTCACTGGGGATATTGGTCTGAAATTTTCTTGCTGTGATATATCTCTGTCTGGTTTTGGTATCAGAGTGATACTAGCCTCGTAGAATGAATTTGAAAAAGTTCCTTCCTTTTCTATTTCATGGAATAATTTGAGAAGTGTTTGTATTAATTTTTCTTTGGAGGCCTTGTGGAACTCAGCTGAGAATTCATCTGGTCCTGAACTTTCCTTAGTTGGTAGACTTTTAATGGTGTCTTCTATTTTCTTGCTTCAAATTGATCTATTTAAGTGGTGTATGTCTTCCTGGTTCAGTTTGGGTAGATCAGGTGCCTCTAGAAATTTTTTGGTGTCTTCGAGGTGTTCTATTTTACTAGAGTATAAATTTTCAAGATAGTTTCTAATTATCTTCTGTATTTAAATAGTGTCTGTCATGATAGTTCCTTTTTCAGCACAAATTTTAGTAATTTGAGTTTTCACTCTCCTTTTCATAGGGTGGCTAAGTGTTTTTCAATTTTATTTATTTTTTCAAAGAACCAGCTTTTCATATTGCCATTTTTTAAATTATTTCTTTTGTTTCAATTTCATTTATTTCAGCCCTGATTTTAATTATTTTCTTCTTCTTCTTCTTCTTTTGGTGTTGGTTTGTTCCTCTTTTTCTCGGGTTTTGACATGTAATGTCAGGTAGTTTATTTGTTGACTTTTTCTTCTTTTAATGAATAAGCTTATTGCAATGAATTTTCCTCTTAGCACTGCCTCCATAGTGTCCCAGATATTTATTTTTTTTAAATTTGCCAATGGTTTTTATTTTTCTTTCTCTTTTTTTACTTTTTAATTTTAATTTTTATTTGTTCTAATTAGTTATTTATGGCAGCAGAATGCATTCTGACACACTGTACACAAATGGAGCACAACTTCTCATTCCTCTGGCTGTACATGATGCAGAGTGACACTGGTCATGCAATTATGCATGGATATACGGTAATAATGTCCATCTCATTACACCATCCTTCCCACCCCCACAACTCCTCCCCTCCTCTCACTCCCTCTGTCTTATCCAAACTTTGTTCATTCTTCCCTACCCATCCCCATTATGGATCAGCATCCACTTATCAGAGAAAACATCTGGCCTTTGGATTTTGGTATTTGGCTTATTTCACTTATCATGATATTCTCTAGCTCCATCCATTTATCTGCAAATGCCATCATTTCATTATTTAAGGCTAAGTAATATTCCACTGTGTATGTACACCACATGTTCTTTATCCATTCATCTGCTGAAGGACATCTAGGTTGGTTCCATAGTTTAGCTATTGTGAATTGAGCTGCTGCTATAAACATTGATGTGGCTGTGTAAAGTGATGCTTTAATATGCAACTACATTATGGATTGATTATCACATTCAACATAATGTACATATCTATCACCTCATATAGTAACCACCAAATCTTCATAAGCATGAGAAAGAAAGGAATTGTAACAGCTTAGTATGACCTCTTAAAGTATTCTTTTTTGGTCACAGTCCCCAACATTTATCTTTGCTTCCATTTTTTTATGTTAGAACTGGAGCTCATCTCTTTTTAAATGTTTTTTTTTAAATTTGAATTTGTTATATATGACAACAGAATGCATTAAAATTCACATTACACATATAGAGCACAATTTTTCATATCTCTGGTGGTACACAAAGCAAAGTCACATCCTTTGTGTCTTCATATGTGTACTTAGGTTATGATGACCATCACATTCCACTGTCTTTTCTACCCCTATTCTCCATCCCTTCCCCTCCTTCCCTTTTTCCATTTTACCCTATCTAGAGCTCATTTAATTCTCCCATCCTACCCCTTGCCCATGAAGCATATTATGAATCAACATCCTTAAATCAGAGAAATCATTTATCATTTGTTTTTTTTTTCCTCTGAGGTGGGGGGATTGGCTAATTTCACTTAGCATTATATTCTTCAGCTCTCTCCATTTACCTTCAAATGCCATGATTTTATTCTCTTTGGATACTGATTAATTTCCATTGTGTATATACACCACATTTTTTTATTCATTCATCTACTGAAGGACATCTAGATTGGTTCCACAGTTGAGCTCTTGTGAATTGTGCTGCTATAAACATTGATGTGGCTGTGTCCCTGTAGTATGCTGTTTTTCAGACCTTAGCTGGATCAAATGGTGGTTCAATTTCCAGTTTTCTAAGGATTCTCCATACTGGCTGCACCAATTTGCAGTCCCACCAGCAGTGTATGAGTGTGCCTTTTCCCCCACATCCTCGTCAACACTTACTGTTGTTTGTATTCTTAATAGCTGCCATTCTGACTGGAGTGAGGTGAAATCTTAGAGTAGTTTTGATTTTCATTTCTCTAATTGCTAGAGATGTTTGAACATTTTTTTCATATAATTGTTGATTGATTGTATATCCTCTTCTGAGAAGTGTCTGTTCAGGTCCTTGGCTCATTTATTGATTGGGTTATTTGTTAATTTGGTGTTAAGACTTTTGAGTTCTTTATATATTTTAGAGATTAGTGCTCTATCTGACATGTGTGTGGTAAGAATTTGTTCCCAGGTAGTCGGTTCTCTATTCACCTCACTGATTATTTCTTTTACTGAGAAGAAGCTTTTTAGTTTTAATCCATCTCATTTATTGATTCTTAACATTAATTCTTGCATTAAAAAAGTTGGGGCCTAATCTGATATGATGGAGATTTGAGTCTACTTTTTCTTCTAATAGACCCAGTGTCTCTGGTTTAATTCCTAAATCCTTGATCCATTTTGAGTTGAGTTTTGTGCATGGTGAGAGATAGGGGTTTAATTTCATTTTGTTGCATATAGATTTCCAGTTTTCCCAGCACCATTTGTTGAAGAGGCTATCTTTTCTCCAATGTACTTTTTTGGCACCTTTGTCAAATATAAGATAACTGTAATTTTATGGGTTAGTCTCTGTGTCTTCTATTCTGTACCATTGGTCTGCCAGTCTATTTTGGTGCCAATACCATGCTGGTTTTTTGCTATTGCTATGTATCATAGTTTAAGGTCTGGTATAGCGATGCTACCTGCTTCACTATTCTTGCTAAGGATTGCTTTAGCTATTCTGGGTCTCTTATTTTTCTAGATAAATTTCATGACTGATTTTTTTTATTTTTATGAGGAATGTCATAAGAGTTTTTTAATGGAATTGCATTAAATATGTATAGTGCTTTGGGTAGTATGGTCATTTTGACAATATGAATTCTGCCTAGCCAAGAACAAGTTAGATCTTTTCATCTTCTAAGGTCTTATTTACTTTCTTTCTTTAGTGTTCTATAGTTTTCACTGTAGATGTCTTTTACCTCTTTTGTTAAGTTGATTCCCAAGGGTTTTTTTTTGTTTGTTTTGTTTTGTTTTGTTTTTTTGATGCTATTGTAAATGGGGTAGTTTTTCTCCTTTCCCTTTCAGAGGATTTGTCACCGATATACAGAAATGCCTTTGATTTATGGGTGTTGATCTTATATCCTGCTACTTCGCTGAATTCATTTACTAGTTCTAGAAATTTTCTGGTGGATTTTTTGGGGCCTTTATATCATTGGCAAATAGTGCTAATTTGAGTTCTTCTTTACCTATCCATATTCATTTAATTTCTTCCATGTGTCTAATTGCTCTGGCCAGTGTTTTAAGAACTATGTTAAATAGAAGTGGTGAAAGAGGGCATCCCAGTCAGTTTCCAGTTTTCAGAGGGAATGCCTTCAATTTTTCTCCACTTAGAATGATGTTAGCCTGGCTCTTTGCATAAATAGCTTTTATAATGTTGAGATATATTCCTATTATCTCTAGTTTTTCTAGTGTTTTGAACATGAAGGGGTGCTGTATTTTGTCAAATACTTTTTCTGCATCTGTTGAGATGATCATATGGTTCTTACCTTTAAGTCTATTGATGTGATGAATTACATTTATTGATTTCCATATGTTGAACCAAACTTGCATCCCTAGAATGATCCCCACTTGATTGTGATGCATGATCTTTTTTGATATGTTTTTGTATTTGATTTACCAGAATTTTATTGAAAATTTTTGCATCTATATTCATGAGAGAAACTTGTCTGAAGTTTTCTTTTTTTGATGCATCTTTGCCTAGTTTGGGAATCAGGGTCATATTGACCTCATAGAATGAGTTTGGAAGTGCTGCCTCTTTTTTCTGTTTCCTGAAATAGATTGAAAAATATTGGTATTAGTTCTTCTTTAAAACTCAGCTGTGTATCCATCCAGTCCTGGGTTTTTTTGTTTGTTTGTTTGTTTTTGCGGGGGGGGGGGGGGGTTGCTAAGCTTCTTATGACACCTTCTATTTCATCCCTTGATGTTGATCTGTTTCAATTGTGTTTACCATCTGATTCAAATTGGGCAAATCATATGACTCTGGAAATTTGTTGATGCCTTTAACATTTTCTATTTTATTGGAGTATAAGTTTTCAAAGTAATTTCTAATTATCTTCTGTATTTCTGTAGTGTCTCTTGTGATATTGCCTTTTTCATCACATACGTTAGTAAGTTGAATGTTCTCTCTCCTTCTCTTCATTAACATGGCTAAGGGTCTGTTGCTTTTATTTATTTTTTCAAAGAACCAACTTTTTGTTTTGTCAATTTTTTTCAATTGTTTCTTTTGTTTCAATTTCATTGATTTCAGCTCTGATTTTAAATATTTTCTGTTTTCTACTGCTTTTGGGGTTGATTTGTTCTTCTTTTACTAGGGCTTTGAGATGTAATGTTAAGTCATTTATTTATTGACTTTTTTTCTTTTAAAGAATGAAGTCCATGCAATGAACAGTCCTCTTAAAACTGCTTTCATAGTATCCCAGAGATTTAAGTATGTTGTGTCTGTGTTCTCATTCACCTCTAAAAAACTTTTTAATATCCAACTTGATGTCTTCTGCAACCCATTGTTCATTCAATAGTATACTATTTAGTCTCCAGGTGTTGAAGTAGATTTTATTACTTATTTTATCATTGATTTATAATCTCCTTCCATTATGATCTTATAGAATGCAGGATAGTATCTCTACTTTTTTTATATTTGTTAAGAGTTGCTGTGTGGCATAATATATGGTCTATAAGGATCCATGTACTGCTGAGAAGAAAGTGTCATAGGATGAAATATTCTATATGTGTTAGTTAAGTCCAAGTTATTGATTGTACTATTGAGTTCCATAATTTCTTTGTTCAGTTTTTGTTTGGAAGATCTATCCAATGGTGAAAGAAGTGTATTAAAGTCACCCAAAATTATTGTTCTGTGGTCTATTTGATTTGACTCTTGAACTTGAGAAGAGTTTGTTTGATGAATGTAGATACTCCATTCTTTGAGGAATATATATATTTATAATTGTTAAGTCTTGTTGGTGTATGGTTCCCTTGAGCAGTATGTAGTGTCCTTCATTATCCCTTTTGATTAACTTTAGCTTTATGTCTACTTTATTTGATATGAGGATGAAACCCCCCCTGCTTGCTTCTAAAGTCCATGTGAGTGGTAAGATTTCTTCCAACCTTTCACCTTCAGTCTGTGGATGTCTTTTATTATAAGTCTCTTGAAGGCAGCATATTGTTGTTGTTTTTTTTTTCTTTTCCAATCTGCTACTTATATGTCTTTTGATTGGTGAGTTTAGGCCATTAATATTTAGGGTTATTATGAAGATATGGTTTGTATTCCCAGCCATTTTTGTTTATTTTTGGTATTTAACTTGACTTGTTTTTTTCTTTGATTAGCCTTTCCTTTAGTGTAGTTCCTGCCTTTGCAGATTTTCATGTTGTTTTTCATTTCCTGCTCAGGGAATATTTTGCCAACAATGTTCTGTAGTGCAGGCTTTCTTTACTTTTGTTTATCATGAGAGGTTTTTAGTTCATCATCAAATCTAAAGCTTCATTTTGCTGGATATAAAATTCTTGATTGGAATTCTTTTTTTTTTTTTCAGAGCTGCTATATGTTGTTCCAGGATTTCCTGGCTTTGAGGGTCTGGGTTGAAAAATCTGCTGAGATCCAAATTGGTCTCTCTCAATATGTGATCTGATTCCTCTCTTGAGGTCTTTAAAATTGTATCTTTATTCTGTATGGCTAGGCATTTTCATTATAACATGTCTTGGTGTAGATCTGTTTTAATTTTGTATATTTGGTGTCCTTTAAGCCTCTTGTATTTGATTTTCAAATTCATTCTTCATGATTGATAAATTTTCTGATATTATTTCATTGAAGAGATTGTGCATTCCTTTGATTTGAATATCTGTGCCTTCCTGTATCCTGATAAACATTAGATTTGGTCTTTTGATGTTATCCCATAACTCTTGGATGTTCTGTTCATGGTTTCTTACCATCTTCACTGTGTGGTCAACTTTATTTTCCAGGTTGTATATTTTGTCTTCATTATCTGAGGTTCTGTCTTCCAAGTGATCTAGTCTGTTGGTGACGCTTTCTACTGAGTTTTTTTATTTGGTTTATTGTTTTCTTCATTTCAAGGATTTATGGGGGGGGGTGCTGCTGTTGTTATTGTTTTGCTTTGTTTTTAGAATCTCTCTTTCTTGAAGTTATCTTTTGTTATCTATATTTGCTCTCTTAACTCTTAGTTGGAGTGATAATTTTTTTGCCTGTATTTGCTCACTTAAGTCATTCTTTAATTTGCAGTTCATTTTAATTAAGTACACTCTCCTTCTCTGACATTTCATCAATATCACTGTCCATGGGTTCTGATATTGTAGTATCCTGGTTTGTTTGGAGCACTTCCCTTCCTTATTTTTTCATGTTATCTATGTATCTTCCTCTCTTGCAATGCAGATCTGAGGTATTGTAGCTTCTACCCCATAATCATGTAGTGTCCCTGCAGGTTACCAATACCTCACCTTTAAGGGGGTTATCAATGTTTACATCATCCAATGCAACCAATATGCAACCATAATTCAATTAGTTTTTATTCTGACATTTACAATTTTTTACTATAAACAGAAATGAGTTTGGTTATCTTCTACCATATAGCCAGTAGATTTGCAGTAGGGTTTATAGTTTCTAATAGTGTATGGGGGGTTTTTGAGGTAGGATGTGCTGTTTTTGAGGTAGGCTGTGAGAATATTAGATTATAGAACTAGTGAAAGGGTAATCAAAAGAAGTTGGCTGTTAGCAGGAGAAAAAAGAGAGAGAGGCAACCCCATGCAAGGCTACCTGTTGCCTCTGCAACAGGGTCGTGTCTGTTAGAACACCTAATAGGGATATTTCTGGTGCAACTGGTCCCACAGTGACCTTGGTGACCGTCTTCTAGGTCCTGGTTGCTGTAACTAGATGGAAGTGGCCATGTCCCTAGTTAGTGGAGGCAGTAGCATCAAGCCTTTAGGTACCTTGATTTGGGGCTTCCAGGCCTCAGTCAGTGCCCCAAGGTGGAAGCTTCACCAGCTAAAGATGGCAGAGGTGGCAGCAGAGGTAACCCAAGATGGCGGTGGCTGTGCCTCAAGGTAGAAGCAAATGCTTTCAGAGATGAGGCTGGAAGGATGGACTGTGCAATGGTGTTGTGTGATCTATTTGGTGATGCCTTAGTGTGGCATTCAGTGCTGCAATAGGCAGCTGCCTCCTGGCCCTGTTTGATGTCCCACAGTGGAGATTACCATGTGGGGAGGGCTATGGCAGTGGGTGCAGGGTCCCAAGATGGAGGCAGTTTGGGTGGAGCCACATGGTGAATAGTGATCTGCAGTGGCGCTGTGTTCGTCCTCATGTGGGCTCACACTGAGTTTTTAGGAACAAATCGAATATATGTTTATAGTGGAAAATGTTTGAAGATTGATAATTTAAGTCCCGAATGATAGAGATTCTCCCACTATAGGTTGTGTATCAGTTTGGATCTCATCAGCAAAGAGACAGAACACTCACTGGGAATTAAGACAATTTAGTGAAGGTGTGGAGAGTTTAAAAATGTTGCAGAATCCAGATACTAGCAACCTGGAGACCAAAACTAGGTGTCCATGCAAAGAGAAGATAATGTCTGCAGAACAGCTGGTAAGTAGAGTATGGGATGCTCAACAGAATACATGGTCATAGAGGAGGCCGTCACTACAGGCCTGAGGCAGGGTATGGAGAAGAAATACCCTGAACCCTGTCCTCACCTGTACTTTGATTTACTGCTGCTGCCCTTCATTTGCTGAATCCAGCCTGAATCCAGAAAGCAAGAAGGCTCAGATCATGTAGTCCACAGATATTCACTCCTTAGAACTCAGAGCAAAAATAGTCACAGAAAATTGATCTAGGGGCAAGGTGGGAAATGGAAATTGGTGTTTAATCAAGAATCTGCATACCCTTTCCAATTCAGCATCCATTCTTGCCCAACAGAGAGGAATTCACAAAGCTCATCTATTACCAAATCTTCACAAGGTGACATTAACATAATTATCCTCTCTGTGGGTCCTAAATTACAACATTAGCTATATAAGCTAAACAACATTGGAGGAAAAATGAATCATTTGACATAAGACACAACTCTTGTAATACCTATATCTTTAGGAAATCACAAGAGCAAATTAATTATTATAGCTCCCTTTCTCCAACCTAATTCCCTTTATCTGGCCCAGAGACTTAGTTGTTCAGGATTCTTTACATTGTGGGGCTACTCAAAAATTTATTTTCCCAGAATGCACATATCTGTTGGCCTTGACCTCATCAAGCTGTCCTAATTCTATTAATATTATGGTTGGACATAAAAATATAAATAAACTCCTCAGGAAGTCTCCAGGTACAAGGATGGTCCTCTTTTTCTGTTTTGTGTAAGAGTAACTCAATTTTGTATAGTAATTTGGATAAACCACCAAGGTATGAAAATTGATCCCCTCATTTACTTTTCTTACAGTAGGAAGCAAGTCCAAAGCAGCTAGCTGGAAATCTCATGATTCAGTTTAACAGAATCATAATATGGTTGTTGGCTTAGGCATCTCTCACTTTTTCTCCCTGTAACTCTCTCTTCTTCCCATCCTGAGAGTGACAATCCAAGTTTTTATAGCTAGGAAGAAAAATATTGTGAATGGATTATTGGACAATATAGTGAGAGGGCAGACCTCTTCTCCATCCATTAAGGAAGAAACAGTACTATGTAGTCTGCTACATTAAGGCTTGTGCTATAACCTGTAGGCCCCACATTTTCTGGGATTATTTTTCCTCTCCAAGAAAGCAATGCGATTAAGTCATCAGTTGGCTGTTTCTATCATTCTATCAGGCCAGCTGGTTTTGAGTGATGGGTAATATCAGTGAATTCTGTGGTGTCTTCCCTAGCATTCTTCATGAACGGTCAAATGAATTCCTTAATTAGAAGTAATGTTGTGTTGGCTATGTGACAATGAATAAGGCACTCTTCTAAGTGTGTGGCAATACAGGCAGAAATGTTATACGGAAAAAAATGGCAGAAGTATTGTAGGAAGGAGTGGTTTCAGCCTGTGTTCATAGTAGCTCTGTCTGTATCCAGCATGACTCCACCTCTTCATGCAGGAAGGAATTCTTTGTAGTCAATCAGCCACTGAAAAATTATATTATATTGTTTCAGAATTAGCCTCTTCCTTTAGCAAGGAGCACACAATCAGTATTGTTGAGCTCAAGCTTTTCTCCATCCTTGCCAAGACAACCACTTGGTATATGGTCCCATTGAACAAGAACCAGGAATCTGAAAACAAACATACTGAAAGCTCTCCAATGGATCTTGTTTGTCTTATTACTGAGATACTCCTCTGTGGAAGATGATATTATTAACGCATTTAAATGTGATACATATATCTTGGCACATTATGCATGTTTCAATAGACCAAACCGTATAATTTCCCCCACCCCTGGCTTTCTTCTCAATAATCTTCTAATGTGGTCTTTTTTAAGTCTCTGAACAGTTAGCTAATCCATGAGGAGTCTCTCAGAAATTAGTGGGGACATGAACTTTTCTAAATAAAACATATAGTCAAAATCATTGCTAATATATCTGTAAACCAGAGACGTTTCACTTCTTTCTGTCAGGACTCTCCTGGTGTAGGACTACAAGGCAGTAGTGGACTATATCTAGTTGGTCATTGTTACACACCAGGCAGACCCATTCTTATGTTAATTGGTGAATAGATTCCTCTTCTGTTATTACAAAACTACTCATTATTTCACACTGGGGAAATGAAGAATAATAATAAAGCAGTTAAAGGGAGTATAGTTGGTGATTCTTTCTGTGTGAGCTCCTTGTGCCTTCCAAACCAGTGTAGGCCTGATCTTACAAATACTTCTGTACCTCAGTAGCTTATGATTTTCTGGATCAAAAAATATTGGATAGGTAGCTGTTGTGGCCAAGTCACTTGGTATCCTCTAGTTGGGGGCCTGGTAACAAGCCAGGAGCTTCTTTTCAAATGGAATTGTTATAGGCAAAAGAGATCATTGTGGCTTTGTTTCAAATTCTTATAGGTCTGCTCTGTGATTTCCCTCCAGTGGCTTCATATTGCTACCTTATCTGTCACAGACACGTCAAATGTATGACAATCCAGACTTCAAAATAGCTGCACTAGAGAAGGAACCTTATGCTAAGGCCTCTCTTTTCCTGAATTCTACCTAAATGTGTGGCTTTTTATTATTCAGTAAATGAACAGAAAAAGCCCATCCAAATCAGGTGTTTATTATCTTCAAATTCCAGATAGTCACACCAAACACACTGCTTCTTTTTTTTCATGCTAAGTGGTGTGAGCTGCAGCTGATAATATTCCTAACTTTAGAGGGTACCTCCTCACATACCTTAGACCACTGGATTGCTAGAATCTTCCTGATGGGACAGTTTTCTGTTTGGTAGAGTTCATCTCTCAGCCTCTGGAATTCTTTTTATTATTATTTTTTTTAAATGTATCTAGGGTAATGGTTCCTTTCTAGTCAAATCTAACAAGAAAAATATCATTATGCTGACTGTGTGGCAATAGTTTCAGAGTCACATGATTTTTAAGAAAACTCAGCACTACTATATATTAAAGAGCAAGTTATAGATATAAACAAGATTTTGAAAATGTACTGCTACATGAGATGAATAGCTTCTGAATACATCTATATTCAGAATATATATATATTTGCTCAATATATATGAGAATATATATATTGCTCATATATATTGAACAAAATACAGAATAAATATATGTTAGATATTTGGACATTTGATTTATTTTCTCCAGTAAAAATACCACACAATTACTAAAAAAGTTAAAATTCATAATAACCCACAATAATCCCTATGATCTGTTTGATTTTTACATCGGTCAAATAATAGCAATAAAAAGAGAGATGAAATGAACCATTTCCTCTATATCTCTCTGGTTTTTAATGGTGGCTGTAGTTTCTTTATGAGGTTAAATTCTGCTCTTCATTCAATAACTGGAAAATAATTACAATTTATGTTAACCCAAACCATGAAAAAATGGTGTATCTCCATTTATCACTAGACCTCCATGATCTTACTCCAAGTGTGACCCAAGGGCAATAGTAAAATTGTGAATTTTTAAGATTTACTGTCAATTTAGAGCCACTATTTAATAATCACTGGAATGTCTAGGTATTCTTTGCTCTGGGCACATTTAAGCCAATGTGCAACAGAAAGTTTCCTGAAAAAGGCTTGAAAGGAAATTTAGATCATTCACTGTAGTCTTATATTCAAGTTTCCTCCTCATAAGGACCTTCATCCTCAATAAAGAAGTGACAGGTCTTTAAAGGGACTTCCAAGTCCATGAACTAGGTAAATAGTCATGTAGGCCTGGTTTTTTGAGAAGAATCATGCTTCCTACCTCTGAACAAAGGATTGTTTGTATTTTATAGATCAAGTAATTCTTTTGCATCTCTCTGTGTGTTGTGAATAAAAGACTGTAATCAACTATATGGCTACGACAACAGATTCCTGTGAGTGAAAACATTGTTTTACACTCTCGTCCTCAAATTCTTATTTTGGTAATTGCATGCACTCTGTCTTTGAGGGCCAAACACCGGTATTACAGAACCCAATTATTTCCACTGAACTCTGAAGTCTAGTTCCATGAACATGTTCCAGGGCCTTTTCTAGGAAGATAGCCTCTCTTTATCAATGTGTTTTTCTAACTTCTAGGTGAAAAGAATACCTTCAAAGAGGGCTGTCTTGAAGACAATACTTGGCATATAGTTAGCAGGTTGCATATAATTGATGCACTGCAACAGTTGTATATTACACTGTCTTTAGGCTTCTATTGGATTCCAGGAAATGCAAATATATCAAATTCATTGACTTGAGCAAAGTACAGATCTCAATTAATCAGCCTTCCAAATTATTAACATTGCTTTGGTTGCTTAAAAATATATTTACAAAAAATTCTTATTGAGAGCATCTAAATTGATAAGCTCCTCTGGACCAGTATTTATATTTAGCTCTTTATGATATAAAATGCTTGGAATACATTTAAATAAGTGTTCCTCAGCCAGCTATTTGATGGTCAATTTTGACAAGATCTTTCCATTTTATTGGCTTTTAACATGTCTGTTCTAAAAATAGACACTGCAATTCTTTCTCTAGTCCATGGAGAATAACCAGGAAAATAGAGTAAAAAAATAACTGGTGGAACCACTGAGTTTGTTGAGATGGTCATATTAGCTTTTGACCTCAGGAGATTCAGCAGAGAATTGACAACCAGTTAATCTTGCAGATGATTTTAACTGGTCACCTATTTTCTTACTCTGACAGGATGTCCTCCACCAATAAAATCAATGCTGTCAAGTTTTAGAGAGAATCCAATATTTCTGATCTGTGGAAATTATGTGACATAGACAATGCCCTAATCATTGTTTAGTAGTATGCTGTCTATTGGGTATGACTCATATCTTTATTCCTTTGTACAACCGATGTTTACTTCAGCTAATGCTTTAAATTTTCTCTCACTTTTTACAGATACACATACAGTGACCTTATCAAAAGCACTTACATCTCTGAATCATAGCTTTTCTCAAAAGCTTTATTTTTTTTTAAACATAAAAAAGTTCATAACTATAATCTTCAATTTTATTCATTTTTACTTAACAGTCTGCTATGCATGTAGCAGTAAGATTAAATTATCTGCCCTTACACGCATCATATAGAAAGTTTTCATGAATGCTAAAGAAAAGAATGCCAAAACAGCAAGTACTGAAGAGTCCCATCATATTTATTAACATTAATATAAAGAACAAAATATAAATTCAAGATTGTAGAAGTTGTCATAGTTACAGAAGAAATTGCACCAGGAATGGAAATAAGGGTATATCTTGTTCTTAATCTGAGAGATAGTTCCAAAATATATTCAGTGCATAAAAAATCATCAAGTTGTGCACATATGTAAGTACTCCATACATTACCACTGATTTTTCCTTTGCTGCTAGTGTTGTTTTTTTTTTTCTAACATTTTCATTTTAAATGTAGGATGCTCTGCCTTGTTGCCCAGGGCACTGCCTCTTTATATCATTCTATAACATGCCTGGGACCCATTACTCTAAGTTTCACAGCATGTTATGAAGAAATAAAGCAGGAGTGCCTATATTTTCAGTGCAGGGTTTTTAACGTTTTACAAAGATTTTAGAGAAAAGTGGTTTTTAAACTTTTTTTAAAATTTAGACCCTTTACCTTCCATCTCTCTCTAAATTCTCTCAGAAGAAGACATAGCACTATACCCAATTCTTCTTCCTTTCCAATCTTAGGCCAGGAGGTGTGTTCTATATAGTTATGTCAAGACACTATCCCCACTTTTCTCTCATTCTCAGAACTCTTTCTTCATTATTTACATACATGTCTAAATGCAAAGCCAAAAAGAAGAATTTTTCAAAATGTGTTTCCACTACTTCCATTATACATAAAATCTGGATAAATCAAATTATAATTTAAGATATACCCCCAGGTCTAAAAGTCTAGGAAGTACTATCTATATAGCTAATAAATTATTTCCTATTACTTATTTCCTCAAAGCTTCCTTGACCCTTAGCTCCTTTATCCAAAGCTTGATAAGCTCCCAGTAAGTACCTTGTAAATAATTATTCAGGCATTAATTGAGTAATTAATTTTGAAAGGCTTCTTCAAAGATTTGCAATGGTACCAACTTTCTGCATATTGTCAACTATCTTTTTTATTACATTTGAGTTAGTTGTGCAAGTCAGATGGGTTCTGAAAGGTTGTATGTGTGTTGTGTGTATATAATCCATACTTTAACAGCAGTTAATTCAATGATGACAAGAAAGCCACATGTGGTTAGTAGAATAAAATATTTTTGACAATTCATACCCTTTGAGTCCCAGTAACATTTGGTTCTATTTCATTGTAAAGAAAGAATATGTTTTAAATAGGGAGTGAACAGCTACTTTATGGACTTTAAAATATTTTAGTAAACATTGGAGTAAGCCAATTGAATCAGATTAATTGCATGGTCATTATAAAAAGAAAAAAAACCCTGAAAACTGAATGAAAAGTAACTGATTCATTTCACTCAAAACTACAATAACATCAATAAAGAAAATTAAAGAATATATAAAGAAATAGTGTTCCTGTGTTCATTTTTGGAAGAGTTGTTATTGTTAACTACCCAAAGAATTCTATAATGTTGTGCTATTTATATTAAAATATTAATGTTCTTTTCTCTCCATAAATAAAAAAATATTCCCAACATTCATATGGAATCATAAAAGACCTTGAATAATCAAAGCTCTCTTGATAAAAAGTAAAAAATCTAAAGCATCACATTTTCTACTTCAAGTATATTATAAACCTACAGTAGTTAAAACACTATAGTACTGGCATCAAGAAAGACATTAGATAAAAGGAGAAGAAAAGAGTCCAGAAATCAGACTACACTCGTGATAAACTGATCTTCAACAAGGGTTCCAAGAATACACAATTAGATTAAGATAGTCTCTTCAATAAATGGTGCTTGGAAAACCAAATATTCACATACAGAAGAAAGAATTTGGATCATTACCTTATATAATACACAAAAATCAACTTAAATAGATTACAATGAAGCAGAAGACCTTAAATTATAAAAGTCCTAGGAGAAAACATAGACATAGGAGAAACTCTTCTCAAAGTCGGTCTTGGCAATGATTTTTTTAATATAATACCAAAAGCACAGACAAAAAAATTAAAAGAGTGCAAGTGATACCATATAGAATTAAAAAAACCTCTTGAAAGCAAAGAAAATAATTTACAAATTAAAAAAAATATTTAGTTGTAGATGGACACAATACTTTTATTCAGGTTTTATTGTTGTTGTTATTGTTTGTTAGTTTGTTGTTTGTTTTTTTTTTTAATTTGGTGCTGGGGTTGAACCCAGTGCCTCACATGTACTAGGCAAGCTCTCTACCACGAAGTACAACCCTAGCCCCATAATTTACAAAATTAAGAAGTAATCTACATAATGTAAGAAAATTTTTGCAAACTATATATCTGATAAACTATATATCCTAAACTTTAGGATATAAAGAAATCCTACAATTAAATAGTAGAAAGAAAGAAAATGTAGCCCAGTTAAAACTTGAGCAAAGGACTTAAATACATCTTTTCCAAAGTGGATGCACAAACGACTAATAGGCATATGAAAATATGTTTGAAAGCACTAATCACTAGAGAGATAAAGGTCAAAAGCAAACAATATATTGCTTCACACCATTTCAAATGACTATTACAAAACTAAAAAATAGTAAGCATTGGCAAAAAAAAATATGAAGAAATTGGGAGCCTACACACTGCAAAAAATGTGAAATACAGCAGTGACCATGGAAGTGAACATGGAGGTTTTGCAAAAATTCAAAAATAGAACTACAATATTATCTGGAAGTCCCACTTCTGAGTATATGCCAAAAAGAAGTAAAACCAGGATTTCAAAGATATATCTGTGTTTCTAGGTTCATTGCAGCACTATTCCCGATGATGACATTATGGATACAGCACAGACATCTCTTGACAGATGATTACATAAAGACAATGAGGTACATTCACATACAGTGGAATGTTACTCAGCTCACTGAAAAAAATCCTGCCATTAGAACCCTATACCCAATGTAATAAATCAATCTCAAAAGGACAAATGCAAAAGTATTTAACTTATTTATGTTATCCAAAATAGTCAAACTCAAAGAATCATAGACTGGAATGGTGGTTATCAGGAGACACAGACTGGAAAATGGCATTTCATGTTTAATAGGAATAAAATTTCATTTATGCAAAGTGACTTAATTCTAGATTTCTGTTGCATAGCATAGTGCATTTTATGAACAATACTATAGTGTGCACTCACAAATGTGATAGGAAGGTAAAATTCAGGGTATGTGTTCTTACTAAAACCAAAAAAACAAATGGACAAAAGGAATAGTGTAGAGATGATGTGTGTGTTTATTATCTTCTATTGTGATGATGGCTTCATGGATGTATGCATGTGTCCAACTTCAGCAAACTGAATACATTAAATATGTGCAATTTATTGTACATCAATTGTATCTCCATAAAACTTGTTTTTAATAAAACATGGTTGATTACATGAATTTGGTATTTGATGAGCCTTATATATCAGTGAATATGAAGATATCATTAAAACCATGTATAATTTTTCTAGAAATCTTTTCTAGTTGAGATCAATTGAAATGTGATTTTTGGCAACTTGTAACTTGAAATTAGTGTTGGTCCTTTAGTTATGTACTTAACTTTAAAAAAAAAAACCTGAGCCTGAGCCATTTAGATCATTTAATAGAATAGAGCTATAAATTTTGTGTCATTGTCAACCTTTAGCTGTTGTGTTTCAAAATTCATTTTTGGACACTGGAATGTGAGGTTCTTGAGGAAAGGATCTATGCTTCCTTTGACTCTGGGACATGGTGCCCAGCCAATGGTGACACCATGATAAATGTTCAAAGGCTTTGTGTAGGAATCTCTGTAATGCTTGCTAAGGTCTAGTGAGGCCCTGATGTAGTGCACAGAGAAGAGATTTGTGACTTTTCTAGGACAACTTGGTTGTTTAACTTTTATCAAAGTTTCCAAGTTTTCTGCATGACAGGATTCCAAGTGTTTAAATTTTTGGCAAAGTGACATAAATCAAAAATATAAATTAAAAAAAAGCTCAACTTATCCCTTTTAAATGAAAGAGCTGACAATTTTGTGATTTATAAGTATTTAAGCTGTCACTGGCCACCCAGCATCTTGCTAATGATTTTCCCCTTTAGATGACAAATCCCACTGATTAACTGTCCTAATTGCTACTGTGCACATCCTTCCTTAGCGGGAGTCTGAGTGATGTGCAAGATATTTTTTACTAGAAATTTGTTTGAGACTTTAAATATACCCCCAAAAATAATTATAAATATATTCATAATACTTAAATATACTTTGTGGTTTGTTAAAAGGACAAGAAACTTAGATGTGTTCAGTGATTTTTATGGGCTAAACTTTAGGATAAGTGTCTAATACCTATGATAACACATGTAAAATAAACATTTTGAAGAAAGATTATAGACATAACTAAAAGGTTTAGTATTCCAAGGAAAATTTACTTTTGAATTATTTAAAAAATTAACTGTCTTATAAGACTTAAATTCTGTATACCATATCCATGACACTTATCAATTTATACAATAAAGTTTCCAAAAATAACACTAATTGATTAAGAGTTATACATAGAAAAGCAAAATTAATTGTTGAAACATCATTTGTTTCTTCCCTTTTTATGTCAAAATAAAAGATTATTATATTTCTCCATTACCTCCTGTTAATGAAGATTCTCATAATTTATTTAGGGTAATTTATATAATTATGCTAACTTATAGTTTTTGATTAATTTAGAAGTGGCATTCAGCGAATCTACACATGATATACCAAATACATAAATTGGGTTTTAGTCAATAATTAAAATTATGGAATTATAAATATATATTCCAGTTTTGTTATTCTGATGGTGTTATTCATAGGAAGTCTGATTTGAGGAAATAGAAACTATCTAAAGAGTAAAGGCCCAAAACAGGAAGCTAAATTAAATGACTATTGTAATAATTCATGTGAACAATGAGGGTCATCTGACCCACAGCAGCTTGCTTTCAAAACAAACAAACAACAAACATGATTTCAGTGGAACTATAAAAGAGAATGAGAGCATTACTGCTTCTGGGAAGATGGCATAGACATTTTTTTCTCTGTTTCAAAGTAAAAAAAAAAAGTAAAACTTAAAATCCTGAATATTATATATAAGAAGACCCAGAAAGTTGGAAGGAAAAATAGAGGGGCTAGTTAATGCCAGACCTGAGAAATGACAAGATGGTGAGTTCTCAGAATTTTCTTTTTGCATCATCTATATCAGAATGTCTTCAGGGGAAGCTGGCAATTCTTTATCATCAATGGAGAAGAGAATTAAAAAAAAAAAACACCAAGGAAAATTTTTCTTATCTAACTAAAGGGAAAAGGTGGCCGAGAGGGACTGGAAAGACAGAAAACTTGTGGACAGGAGCTACTCTACTCTAATATAACACTACAACAAAACAAAGCCAAAGCATCATGGCCCAATCCACACCATCAGGAACAAAGTTCCAATAGAAGGAAGAGATGTCCACTCTTGCCAGGCAACAATCCACACACAAATCCTTTTTTGTTTTTTCAGGTGGCATCAGAAATAGCTGAATGGGAAACCAGAACTTTCATACCTGCCAAAAAGTACCTTTACACCATAGTGTCAATGGGGACAAGAAGGAACACTTGCATATTCATCCCCACCCAGTAATTACAAGAGAACCCTCCAATTACTTGCTAAGGTAGAACTAGTGCAGAATCAAAGTAGGCACCACTATTCAGTGATAAAAAGGTCACCCCTCCCTTGTATTGTCAGTGAAGGCTCCGTGTGAGGAATGGAAATGAAGAAATTCTCCTGCTCTCAGCCAAGGTGGTATCAGTGGAAGTCTAATAGAGAGCTTGAATTTTTACCCTCATTATTAATAAGGAGCCCCACCCCATCTCGGAAGTCAGTGAAGACTGAGTGATGAGCCTCAACTTCACACTTGCCTGGTAGAAATAGGAGAGCAAACACACTAATCCTGCATTCACTATAGAGTCTTCAGAAGAAGCCTGTTAAACACAAGGATTAAATAATTCCTGAGTTTTATAAACTTCAAATATGCAGGTTCAATTGAAAAATCGCTTGCCATACAATGAATGAGGAGAGACCCATCATTGTACTTCAACCCTAGAATTAGATGGATGTTATTTTCTGACAAATGGCCTCAAATAGCTCACAATGCTTCAACAACTGATCCCATTGACACCACAGTGGAGAAAATGTCAGAGAAAAATATTTAGAAAGTTTAAATGTTCAGTAAGCTAAAAAAAAACAAAAACAAAGAAAGAAAGATGTAAGGAATGAAACTTAGAGAAAATGTAGGAAGTAAAAGATCAATTAAATAAGGAGAGATTCTGAAAAAGAATCACACAGGGACCTAGAAGTGTAATTCAGCTGTAAAAGCAACTGCCAAGTATGTGTGAGGCTCTGGGTTCCATTTTCAGTACCACTTTGACGCCCCCCCCCCAAAAAAAAAGAAAGAAAGAAAAAAAAAACTACATATAAATCCTGGAAACAGACAATTTGATAAATCAAATTAAAAATTCAGTTGAAAGCATTAGCAATGGATTAGAACACATACAAGACAGATTCTCAGAACCTAAAGACAAAGTAGACAATCTTCAAAATAAAGTAAAAAATAAAATGTGAAGAAACCATGACCTGAATAATTAAAAAATCTGGGATAACATTATGACCAGAATAATAAAGAAATTAAGTATAATATTAAGAGATCAATTCTAAAATATCATTTGCATAGATAAAGGCACTTCAAATCAAATTAAAGAAATGTGCAAACTTTTCAATGAAATAATATCAGAAAATTTCCCAAACCTTAGGAATGAGATAGAAATCCAAATATAAAATGCATTTGGAACCCCAGATGGGCAAGACCAAAAAAGACCCTAACAAGATACTTAAAATAAAAATCCTAATATACAGAACAAGGATAGAATTTCCAAAGCCACAAAAATGACAGGTCACATTTAGACACAAATTAACTGGGATTTCAACTGATTTCTCAACCCAGCCTCTAAAACCCAGAGGGCCAGAAATAATATATAAAAAGCCATGAAAGAAAGGAGAAGGCAACAAAGATTAATATATATCAACAAAATTATAATTCAGAATTGAAGATCAAACAAAATCTTCCATGATAAGATGTAGCTCAAAGAATTCATGACCATTAAGCCTGTAGTGCAAAACATATTTAATGAAGTATTCCATGCAGGAAAAAAAAATGAAAAGTAAAAATCAGAGTCAGCATAGGGATGAATCTTACTAGAAGAACAGTCAAAGGATAATCAAGTCTGAATAAAGCATTAGAAATAAATCAAATGTCACGAAATAAAAATCATCTCTTTATAATTAACACTGAATGTAAATAGACTACATTATCCACACAAAAGACACAGACTGAAAGAATTAAAAACAAGATCCAATATTTGTTGTTTACAAAAGACTGACCTTGCAGATAAATACAAACACAAGTTGAGGTTGAAAGGAAAAAAGAAGATGTACCATACAAATGGAAGCTGAAAGCAAGTAGAATTAGGTACTTTCATCTTATATAAGACAAAGTAGACTTCCAACCAAAATTAATCAGGAAAGACAAAGAAGGTCACTTCATAGTGTTTAAGGGAATCATCCAACAACAAGAAGAAATTATTGGGAATATTTATGCTCCAAACATCAGCACACCTATATATGTAAAACAAATGCTTCTTAATACAAGGAATCAAATAGGCCACAATACAATAAATCTGGGTGATACAATTATATTGGGTGATTTAACACATCTCTTTCACCATTAGATAGATCATCCAGACATGAACTAAGATTCTTCACAGCTAAAAATTTCTGTTAAGCAAATTGACCTAACAAATATTCATGATCAATTTAATCCATTGACAGCTGAATTGACTTTCTTCTCAGCAGCACACAGAACTTTTTTTTTAAAATAGACCATACTTGTGGATACAAAGGGAGTCTTAGCAAATAAAAAATAGAGATAATTCCTTGAATCCTATTATATCAAAATGGAATAAAATTAGAAATCACTATGACAATTCAAGTTTAATATACTTTAGAATGAAGAATGGATAATAGAAGAAATCAGAGGAAAAAAATTTCAAAAATTTTTAGATACAAATAAGAATAGAGTTACAATATATCAAAATTTCTGGTATACTATGAAAGCAGTTCTAAGAGCAAAGTTTATAGCATTGGTTTCCTACATTTTTTAAAAATAGAAAGACACAACATAAATAATCCAATGTTACACCTAGAGATCCTAGAAAAAGAAGTAAAAACTAATTCTAAAATCAGTAAGATACAGGAAATAATTAAAACCATAACCAAAATTAATGAAATTGAGAATTGAAAAAAAAATCAATGCTACAAAATGCTGGTTCTTTGAAAAAATAAACAAGATTGATTAATCCTTAACCAAACCAAAGTACGCAAAGAGAAGTTGCCAATTAATGAAATTCCAGATGAAAAAGATAGATATATCACCACAGACACTTCTAAAATGCAGAGGATCATGAGAAACTATTTTGAAAATTTACACTCCAACAGAAGGTATTTATAAATTTCTAGACACATATTACCTACCCAAATTAAATCATGAAGACACAGCAAACCTAAACAGACAAATAATAAGCAATGACATAGAAGCAGCAATAAAAGCCTTCCAATAAAGAAAGCACAGAACCAGATAGATTCTCACCTGAATTCTACCTTTAAAAAAGAATTCATGCCATTCTCCTCAAATTATTCTATGAAGTAGAACAGGAAATTTCATTGCAGAATTCAATCTATGAAGATAATGTAAAGCTGATATCAATACCAGAAAAAGAGCTGGGATCATCGCTCATTGACAGAGCGCTTGCCTAGCATGTGTTAGGCACAGGGTTTGATTCTCAGCACCACATATAAATAAATGAACATCCATTTACAACTGAAAAAAATATTAAAAAACAAAACAGAAAAAGACAAATCAAGAAAAGAAAACCTCATATCAACATTCCTCATGAACACAGACACAAACATTCTTAACAAATTACTAGCAAACTACATTCAAAAACATATCAAGAAGATGTTACACCATGATTAAGTGGCATATGTGCCAGCAATACAAGGTTGGTTCAACATATGTGAATTATAAATGTAATTCACCACAAGAATTACATGATCAACTCAACAGATGCAGAAAGGCACTCAACAAAACCCAGCAACCACTCATGATAAAAACACTGGAGAAATTAGGAATAGAAGGGACTTACTTCAACATGTATAACACCCAAAGCCAATGTCATACTAAATGGAGAAAAATATTTTCTCAAAAATGAGGAAGAAGACAAGGATGTCCACTCTCACCACTCCATTTCTGCTTGCAACTCTAGCCATACCAATCAGGTAAGAAAAAGAAATTAAAGACATACAAGTAGGAAAAGAAGAAGTTAAATAATCTCTATTTGCTAACAACTTATCCTATACCTATAAGACCCAAAATATACCAGTAGCATTCTAGAGCTGATGAACAAATTGAGCAAAGTAGCCAGATATGAGATCAGCATATAGAAATCAATTGTGTTCCTATATTCCAATAATGAATCTGCTGAGAAAGAAATTGGGAAGGCTATTTCAGTCAAAATAACCTAAAAAAATCCATACTTGGGGATAAATCTAATCAAGAAGGTGAAAGACCTCTACAATGAAAACTATGGAACACAGAAAAAAGAAATTGAAGAACACCTTAGAAAATTAAGTCCTCGCCTATTCTTGGATAGGCATGATTAATATTGTCAAAATGGTCATACTACCAAAACTATTCTAATGATTCAATACAATTCCAATTAAACTATCAATGACATTCTTCACAGAACTATTTTTAAAAGTACTAAATTTCACTTGGATAAATAAAAGACCACAGCAATCCTGAGCAAGAGGAGTAATTTGGGGGGCATCAAAACACCTCATCTCAAATTATACTACAGAGCTATAGTAACAAAGGCATGAAGATCAATGGAGTAAAAGAGAAGGCATAGAGACAAACCCACATAATTATAATCATCTGTCACTTGACAAAGATGCCAAAAACTTATGTTGGAGAATAGATAACATCTTTAACAAATGGTATTAGGGAAACTGGATATTCATGTATAGAATAATGAAACTAAACCTCTGGTCTTTCACCCTGCACAAGAGCCAACTCAGAAAGGTATCATAGATTTAGTAATTAAACCCACTCCAATATATTGGCTGAGGCACCTACTGAAAAAAAAAGCATAAGAAATAAAACCAAGAATCATAAGTGGGATGTCATCAAATTTTAAAAATTGTCCACAGGAAAGGAAATAATTAAGAATATGAAGAGAGAGCTTACACATAGTACACACAGGAAAAAAATGTTTGCCAATTGCTCCTCTGACAGGGGTTAATATCTAGAATACATAAAAGAACACAAAAAACAGCACCAAAAATGAACTAATCAATAAAGGGGTAAAAAAGTTAAACAGACATTTCTCAAAAGAATAAATACAAATAGCCAACAAATATATAAAAAAGTTCAACATCCCTGGAAATCATGGAAATGCAAATCCAAACTACATTGAGAATTCATCTTTCTCCAGTTAGAATGGTGATCATCAAGAATACAAATAATAAGTGTTGGCAAGGATGGGGGGGGAAAGGTACACTCAAACATTTTTGGTGGGCCTGCAACTCATTACAACTGCTTTGGAAAACAGTGTGGAGATTCCACAAAAGACTAGGAATGGAACCACCCTAAAACCCAGGTATCTTATTTCTTAGTTTTATCCTAAATAACTGAAATCAACATACTATAGTGATATATGTATACTCATGTTTATGCAATGCAGTTATAACAGGCAAGTTATGGGTCCAGCTGAGGTAACTTCAACAGATGAATGAATAAATAAAATATGGTATACACACAATAGAGTTTTACTCAACCATAAGAAAGAATGAAATTGTGGCATTTACTGGTAAATGGATGGAACTGGAGAACATCATGCTAGTGAAATAAGCCAGACTCAGAACATTATGGGTTGAATTTTTTTGCTCTTATATGTGGAAGCTAGACCAAAATAAGAGGGGAAAAAAGTATAGAGGGGAATCCCATGAAAATAGAAGGAAGACCACAGAGTAAAGGAAAAACAGAGGGAAGAAGAAGTGGAGGGTAAGAAGAAGTATTGGTGAATGAAGTGAAGCATATTATATTTTATGCATATATGATTGTGTAAAAGTGAACCCTGATATTATCTATGGCTATGATGAACTCCTGCCAGGGCCTCTATAAGGAAAGAATCCACATTGTAAATGAAGAAATAAGACTATCTCTATTCATGGGTGACATGATCTTATATTAAAAAACCCTAAGGAATCCACTAAAACATAATTAGAAATAGTAAATGAAAGGTTGCATGACATCAGATCAATGAGAATAAGATATATTCCATGTTTGCATAAACACATCAAAATATACTCTACTGTTATGTGTAACTAAAAAGAATAAAAATTAGAGAAAAATAATCAACATAAAAAAAATCAATTATGCTGGGCATGATGGTTCATGCCTGTACTTCCAGCAACATGGGAGGCTGAAGCAGGAGAATCATAAGTTTAAGGCAAGCCTCAGCAATTTAGCAAGCCCCTAAGCAATTTAGACCCTGTCTAAAAATAAAAAATAAAAAAGAGGTGGGACCTCTATGGTTATGTACCCTGGGTTCAATCCCTGGCACAAAAACAAAACAAAACAAAACAAAACAAAAACAAACAAACAAAAACCTCTTTTATATTTTTGTACCTATATCATATTTTTCCAAGGTTAGAAAATATTTTCAGTGTAATAAATGACAGTGTTCGACAAAACTTTTCCTGAGTTTATGAACCACAATAAAGTCAATGCTAAGCCTTTTGTTCTCCCAAAAATATTATAATTTGGGGGATTGTCAACTGATACCACACATATGTTCACAAATAGATTTGCATTTGGGGAAATGCAAATCTGTTTGTTTGTGTGTATGTGTGTGTGTGTGTGCATGCATGTATGTGTGTGTGTGTGTGTGTGTGTGAGAGAGAGAGAGAGAGAGAGAGAGAGAGAGAGAGAGAGAGAGAGAGAGACTGTGTGGGATCTTGGGGATCAAACCTGGGGCCTTTTGCATGCAAGCTCTTTTCCACTGAACTACATCCCAGTCCAGACACCTGCCTTGATCTCTGCGATCATGCAGCTCCAGCCCTGTGACTACTATTCTGCCTCATAGCCTGACACCTGTGTTTCCCACAGTGTCACTTGTGTAAACCCTGGCATGACCACTGTTTATTGGACATAAAAATATATAAGATCAAACATTTCATTATCCTAAACTCACCAAAACATTCTTAAAGCTATTTGATCCCATCAACAGAATCACATAAAAAATATTTCATATTTAACTTAGTTGAGTACATCTATATTAACCTTATCTGGTTTTGTATATGCAATAGAATACACAAAAGAGAGAAAGTCAAATTAAAAAGTTCAGCCAAACAAGTGTTTCCTTTTAGGTTTTTGGTTGTTCAGAGAGCAAGTTAACTTCTGGGAAAATTAATTCTGTGGCCCCTTTTCAAGTTTTAAGCTGTCTTTTCCTGGAGAAGTAGGGGAATTTATAATATATAAATTATATGACTCAAATAGTTATAGGTGTTTCTGTGAAATATTAACAAAAAATTAATAGTATTATAATTACTATGCCAAGTGTTGCTGAAGATAATTTTTATTTTTATAGCCATGTCATAATATGAGGAATACAAAAAAATGGATTATTGCATGAATTACAAGTAAATTTTAAATTGTGGCTATGTTTTACCAATTCCTTTTAACTATTTAGTGACAAATGATAAGGTTAAAAATTTAAGTGCTGTACAAAAAATCTGCGTAATTTTATTTCCCCAAATGCAAAGAAGGGTAAATTAATTTAAATAATTTTCAAAATACATATTAAAGTGTTATTTCTACATATACACATGCATCAATCATTTCTCACATTTTTGTTTGTTATCTGGCAACATGTAACTAAGATGCAGACATGGACCTGAATAAAACACAGATGTTTCTCTACAAAAACTCTGAAACTGGAAAAAGTTCTATTTGAATTCCACATACACATTAAAAGGATTGCAAGATTCTCTAAGCAGTTGCAATGATACATCATTCCTGGATGAAAATGTTGATTGAATAAATAGAAAAAAGGGGGGATGTTCCCTAAAATAGGAAAATATTTTATTAATAAGAAAGTTCTCAAATTGCAAGCAACACACCTAAACACTTACAGTCTATACATTTTCTAATGTATGCCAAAACAAATAATGGCAATTTGTAGTACATATACCTGAGATTGGAACATGTCCAGAAGTTGGGAGGACTTCAGTCAAAATTGAATACCTTCAAAGACTACAAATTACTTTATTTCAATCCTTTGTCTTCTCTTGTGTCTGTTTCTTCTTAGTTAGAAAACCCTCACTCAGAGTAACAGAATGGCTGCCAGCCAGCTTCCAAAGCTATAGCCTTCTCCACTCAATTCCAGCAGATAAAATAATTGTCTTCAAATAAATTTTATTGAAAATCAAGAATGTTTGCTTCTAAGAAGTCTCTATGAAAAAAGTATATTCCCTAGTCATATTCCACTGACTTTAATGAAATCATGAGCCAATTTTTGAATAAGAAACCATTCATAGCTTGAAGATCTATGCTAACTACTGTGGAAGACAGACGTGAAGTTAGTTTTAGCTTCCACAGCATTACAAGCGCTGCATGGAGAAGGGGTGAAGAAAAATCCAAGAACTGTTACCACAAAGAAAGGAAAAAGGGTGATGGTTAACCCAAATCAGTAAATGACATTTCCCACATATATTTTTAAAAATATTAATACACCCGATAATTTCTCAAGGTGTCAACAGTACTAAGCGAATTAGACTTCTAAAAGTTTTATGATAAAATAAAAAAATACCATATGTGCACCTTTTTAAAATAGGGAAAATAGATATCAGAAACAGAAGGAATGGTTTTTACCCATTAAATAACTAGTCCTTCACCTCAATTGGTATAAAATTAGTTATACCATTAGGAATAAAATGCACTAGAAAATTGATAGAAGGATCAAATCCACCATAAAAGACTTTAATGAGGCACTAGAAGAGGAGCTAAGTGGAAAGTAACTTGTCTAGTATGTACAAGACCCAGGTTCCATCACCAGCAACATAAGGGAAAAAAAGATTTTAACATAACTACAGTTTTTCTTAAACCAATCTGCACTGAACAAGGGATCCTCATGAAACCTGAAATTCATGGTGTTCAGCAGAACTGTTTACAACCAGAAATTAAGCTTATTTTAGTGTAAGGAGCTTTGCATATAAGCTGATTTGGGGAGATGCTGAAATTTGAAATGTAAATGGCTTTAATTTAACGGTTTCCCTCCTTTGTAATACATGCTGTGCAGCCTCTTAGCTTCACTTCCCATTAATCATCGATGTTTTCAATTCACTTTGTTAAGCCCCAAAGCAACCGATATATTGGACTACACACATTTCTCAACTGTTTGGCTCACAGGGACTTAAATCCCTTCATGGCAAGAGAAATGCATGTGGTTGTGACTAGAGTGCTACCACTAAAAAAGGAAAAGAAGAAAGAAGAAAGAGTATGAGACCCAGGCTACTGGTTGCATATTTTCAACCACATCTCAGGTATATAAAGCAATGTATGTATTTTGTTAGGTTTATAAAATTATTAAAGATGATTTGAAAATTAATTCCTAGATTTCTCCACTAATCTCATCTTCATTCACATTTAAGATAACTAAATCAATATTTTCCCCTGTGTTTCTTCTTTGTGCTATTAATAATCCTTGCCATTGAATACCTAAAATATACCAGAAATGGTGTCAGAAACATTATCCAGATTACATCTAATAATAACAATTTTTGTTCAAGCTAGCTATTAGGATCCCTGTTTTAATGACAGCGAAACAGACTCAGAGAAATATTTTTTAAGTTATGCAAAATCAATAAAGCTAAGAAGAAGCAAAATCTCGATTTGACCTCAGGAATATAAAATTATTTGCTGAACAGAAAATGCCACCATAACCTGTCTATGAGATTACCTGCTTCCTTTTTCTTCCTCACACATTCAGGTTAAGAAAAATGAAATATTTATGTTAAGAAAGAAATGTGTGCTGCACATTAGTATTATTTTAGAAGTAAAGTCCTCTAAGTATCTTAACTGGCAAGAAAGAGGCAAATGTTTATTCCTAAATTTTAAAAACCATCAACTTTCTGATTTGGAAAACCAAAATACTTACAGGTGAAAAAATAACTGATTTTCTTGAGAAACAAAGTTTACAATTAATGTTCATCAACAGCATGTCCAGAAAAAGAAAAAAAAATCCATTAGGGACCATGTTAGTCAACTTTACATCACTATAACAAATACCTGAAAAAAATCACTTTATAAAGAAGAAAGGTTTATTTTGGCTCACAGCTTTTGGAAGTTTCAGTTCAAGGTAGGTTGGCTTCTTGGTTGCTTTGGGGCCTGTGGTGAGTTAGGGCAGGAAGTGTGTGAGATTATAACTGATTACCTCAAATCATCCAAGAAGTGAAAAAGAAGAAGAGTATGGGGCCCCACTAGCCCCTTCAAGGACAAGCCTCCTGTAAGCTGACAACCTCCCATTAGGTCTCAACCCCTAAACACTCCATAACCTCCCACAGGCCAAAAAAATGAAACCTCTAATAGATGGTCCTTTTGGGTCCATTCCAGATCTAAAAATATAATAGGAGTTTAGAAGAAAACATCAAGATGTTAGAATTAGCTTTAAATGGTCTCCTCCTGGACTGGTACCTACACTGGTTATTTGTATTTGTCTTGCCAAATCCACCCTCCAGACTTTTCCTACTGCACCATTGGATGCTGACCTCCTATGGAGTGTGTCTCTCTGCTCTCACATTCTTGGTCTTCTGTTTGGTTCAGATGATAAAGTTCGGGCAGGAGGAGAAGTCAATAGAGACTGAGGTTTGATTTTATCTCATAGACTCCGCTCTGCAAGAACGATGTCGGATGGCTACATCCCTCTAATAATGCAGTTCTGGGCAGAGAGTACTCTCAATGCACACATGCACCCACCCCAGGCCTAGATAACTGCTTTCCCTGCTTGCCATGTTAGACAAAGAGTGAGAAGTCAGTCGTCTTACATTTGCTGGTTTCAGGGTGCTCCCATGTTCCGTGGTTTATTTCTGCCCTTCACACAGCTTTGCAAAACATCCATCTATCAAACTGTCCTCACAGTAAGTTTCTTTCCTTTCTTTTTTTTTTTTTGTCCCCCCAAGCTGGGACATTGACTAATACGGTAATTGACTTTTGAGTAGCTCTAGGAAACAGGGTTTTTCACCTCTCAAGGTTTTAGAATCATATCAAAATAGGATTCCATGATTGAGCTGCTCATATATTTGAGAAGAAAAGAAATGGCCTCTTTGCTGGGGGTGATGGGCTACTGGTAATTCTGTGGCATGTGGTAGCATCATGATAACTCAAATTACCCTACCGGCAGCCTGAGATGAGTGATGTTGTGCAAATGGAGGTCAAGTGGCTGAAGCACTTGGTAACCATGGTAACAATCAAGATAATAAAGACTGGAGTCGGTGGCTTTTTATGACTAGACCAGAAAGCATAGAGAGTGAAAAGGACAAACTGAAGTCCTTGAGTGCCCAACTAAGAACATAGTGAGCCTTTTTGAAGAGATTTTCTTCTGCTATTGTTGAAGCGAATGTATGCTAAGAGCTGTTAGAGTATAGTAACGATCAAATATCAAAACTTGAAAACATTTTATGCTAAATTAAGGTCACTAATGAGAAAGAAAATAAACCCTGAGACATGGAGTGGGGACATTTGAAAAGAGGCAGGCAATGCTGAAATATTAAAACAGCAAAATCTTCCTGAATCCAGTAAAGATATCCTCCCATCATGCCCAAGCTACCTGACACACACATACAGACACACACACACAAACACACCCGAACACAAACACACATACACTAAAGGAACCGTTCACCCCTTGCACAAAAAACTTTGATGTTTTACTGGTTGATTTTGTATCAATCGAGTTTTTTACTTTATATATTGTGATACTTGGACACTTAGGGCTTTGCTGATCCTGGAAGGAAATTCCCTTACAGAGTGAGCCAGTTTCCAGAGATAGCAAACAACTCAATTAGGAGAATGTTTTTCAAGAGCCCACCCCCAACCACTTCCTCTTTGGGCCAAGCATACTCCAGTCAATATTGACCTGCCCTAGTTACTCCAGAACCAGATACCGGCTAACTAGAGACAACCCCTACACCCCACAGACCATGAAAGTGTTCATATGAGCCAATTATAAACCTGCCCACCTCACCTCACCTGTTCTTCTTATGGAAACGTCAATAAAGGCTCTTTCCCAGACTTTCTCCTTCTCCCTCTACCTCCTGATCAACCCAGATGCTCCCTCGTGTGGGCCTCTGTGGCATGGAGTGCCCCTTTCTCTTGGAAGCTTAAAGTTATAAATTATCTTTTCAGTGGCAGCAGTTTTCTGATCTGTGGGCCTTTTGATACCTGAAATTTTCTACCTTTTTTTTTTTGGGGGGGGGGTACTGGGGATTGAATTCAGGGGTACCCAACCTCTGAGCTCCATCCCCAGCCCTATTATTTGTATTTTATTTAGAGACAGGGTCTCACTGAGTTGCTTAGAGCCTTGCTCTTGCTGAGCCTGACTTTGAACTCACCATCCTCTTGTCTCAGCCTCCCCAGCCACTGGGATTACAGGCATGAAACACTGCGCCCAGCAACACCATGTTTTTTAATAGCCCTGGGTTGTTTTCTCAGAAGCAATGGCCGAATCATTTCAGGACATCTCTCCCCCTTGATATTTTGCCTTCAAGTCCTTAAAAAGTTAGATATTCATAAACTAGACTGAAAATTCATGGAAGAACTCAAGGAAAGGGAAGATAGTCAATAACACCAATACCCCAAATGTATTACAGAACTTTACTAATTTCTTTCAGCAGTGGTTTAGGAGTGTTTTTAAAGTATATTCTAGATATACTAAACCAAAAAAGATAAAATATCAATTTGGGTTAATGTATTAAATATGTATGTACTCACCTGGGAATTATGATTTATTATATTGAATTAAGTGCCTGTGAATAGCATTAGTAGGACAACTTCAAACTTCCAAATTCATCTTATCTTCCTTTGCAATATCCCTAACCATCTTGGCTGATTGAAACTTAATAATAACCTACTGTCATTGAAAATCAACACCAAAATTTCATTGGCTGAGTGTCTGAAAGCTCAAGTTGCCATGAATGTTGGATTAATTCTGTTTTATACAAATTGTTCACTCATCTACTAAAAAAAAAAAAAAAAAAACCTGCTCTGCCAGAAACAGTGGTATGAGCCTGTAATCCCAGCTACTGGGAAAGGCTTGTGGTAAAAGACTTCAAGCTCAAGGCTAGCCTAGGCAACACTATTTCCTAATACAAGAAACAAAGAGCTGGGGGTATAGTTCAGTGTTCATGTAACATGTGTGAGTTGTGGCTTCAATGCCCATTACTGCAAAAACAAACAAACAAACAAGAAACCCTACTCTACAATGACTCAAAGGAGACTCCATTTATTAAATGGACAAGAAAAATATTGGTGAAAAGGACATCACCATGCACATCTCTGTAGTGGGTGTCCTCTGTAAGCCAGAGGTGATAATCAGGCATACTGCAATATATTGAGTTCCATTATCTCAACAGGAATCTATAGATACTCAGGTCAGTTGACAATGTGGATGTGTCAGAGATGATGCAAGTGCATTTCGAATCATAAGCTACTGAACTGGTTGATATAAACATGTTTAAAAGACAGAGATCTAAAACAATCTTTGATCATGAAGTGACCAGGAATAAAACAGCTTAACACCGTAGTCATGTTTAAGGCATTCAGGTGGAAAAAATTTAAGGCATCAGAGAAGAAACTAAGTTAAGTTGAAGAAGAAGACTTTTAACGAGAGACATATTTTGTGGTTATTTTCTCAGTATCTGGGAATGTAGTGGAAATAGATATAATTAATTACTGGCAGAATTCCTACATACATTCGATGTTCTGCAAAGTAAAGTCCGTTATGGTTGAAAAGGCCACTTGGAAGCCTTTGGATCTGCCTGTTTTTGTTAAAAGCGGGAGTAAAAGGAAACCAATCTAGAACAGGCATAAAGATTATTACCAACAACAAATATTTTAAAGATACAGATTGTGGTATTTTTAAAATATAGTGATTACTTTCACATCCTAATTAAATGTCTTTTAGCCAATGCAAAAGAGAACCAGGTCATGGAGAAAGACAATAGATTTCCACTGAATTAATCCAGTGATGATGACTATCATAGTCAGGTTGCTGAAGATGGTGTCTTTTTGTACAGTCAATCAACATATGGTCTCTTGTTTGCAGGAGTTTTCTTTTTCCCATTTGTATCAGTAAAATTAAACATAATTTTAAGCATTTTTGCCTTCATTATAGTGATATCGGTATGCCCTACTCTCTGACTTAGAGCTATGTCATAATAAAGTCAAAAGGTCTCTTGATCATGCTGATGTCTCACTACAGATATTTTATATTGATGACATGGTTGTAATTGAATCTCATTATTATAAATTAAAAACCCTTCAAAGTGCTACAGTAAAATAAATGAATACAAATGAATGGATTATAAACTCTGGAAAATTTCAGGGAAATTTTTAGGGTTTAGTAGAGTGGAGAATACCTCAGAATATCCTCCTTAAATAAAATAAATATGCTGCATCTTTTACTACTTCTAGGAAGAAAGAGACACAACGCTTACTGGGATTTTTTTGGATTTTCAGATAACACATATCATATTTATGTGTGCTTCTCTGGATAACTCAAAAATCTGACAGTTTCTAAAGGTACACGGAATAAGAAAATATTCTGTAGCATGAGAAAAATATTTTGAAACAATAAAATTTGGATACTCTCAGCAGACCCAATAGTTTCAGAAGTGTTTATAGTAGACAGAGGCAATCCTCTGTAGAAGAAGCAGAGATCCCTATTGATTTCAAGAGTAAGGCCTGGCCATTTCTATCCCTAACTCTTCTCATTTGAAAAGCACCCTATAACCTAATACTGGTCCTGAGTAAAAAATAGAGTAGCTGACCATAGAGTAACAAGTAATCAAACATCCTCTAACCGCATGTACTCAACAGGGTTAACTGATCTACTGCATCAAAAAATTGGATGAGTCTGGTAATATGTAATAAAAATTCAATCTATGAGACTGATCAGAGCAGTCCACAATGCACAGATAAACTGCAGAAGAATTAGACTCAGGTGCACACATTTTCACTGCTTTTCTACCTCTCTCTCACACCCTCACCTCAGATGAGTGTAACCATATGGTTAACATCCAAATCAGGACACTTTCAAGAGTGAAAAACAGCACTCATCATAATTAAGATGGAGTAATGGATGTAAATCAGGAGTGTTCTGGGCAAATCGGAATCTACCATGCCCTACTTATAATCACTTGACAGAAGAAGAAATGGAAGAAAATACATGAGTTTGATTTATAGAAAAATGTGCATAATATTCAAACAATAGTATTAATTGAATCATTACTACATTGCAGCCCATCAGGAAGACTAACTCTTTAATCGGCAGACTTTTGGGAAGTGGGAATGTGATACTTCATATGAAAGAGATGGCATGAGATGTAGATCCTTGTGATTTGTGTGTAGTGGATTGGTGGTCTAATCAGAAAAATGGAAAGATAAAAAATGAAAGATTGGTAATAGAATTTGAGATCTGATCCTGCAAAGAAAGCAAAGAGTGCAAAATTATTTTTTGGTTACTACAAATGCTGATTATTACAAATGCTGAACAGAGATTTGACACTATGGATGGAGGTCTCCAAAATTAAATGAACCATATGGAACACTGTAGATATAAGCCACCAAGTACTTTCTCAATAGGCCTGTTTCAAATGTGTGACAATGACAGTAGGAATGGGGGCTACAGATAAATCATACAAGAGTTATTTTCCCACTCAGCTAATTCAGCTACTATTGTGGTGCTCAATATGTCAAAAGTAAATGTTGATGCTTTACTCCTTATTTGGTTTTGTTTTCTAAGGTTATTAATGGGCCACCTGATGACAGGTTAATTTGCTTATGTCCTTTATATCATGGAGGTATTCATTAGCTAGATTTTGTTAAGTAAAAACCAGTTCTCAAAGACCACTGGCTGAAAACAATAACAACAGCAATAAGAACTATTTCTTGTTCACATTACAGGGGTTTACCACATGCTTCTTATTCTAATCTTGGCCCAAAGTGAAGGAACAATTCCAATTTTAGTCATCCTACTATTGTGGGAAAGGGGGGACGTCGAGCAGAAAAGATTGAGCCAAATCAAATAATACCTTAAAAATAGCATCAATCACATCTTCTTATTTTCTTTTGGCCAAAACAATCATACAGTAAGTCCAGAAGCAAAGATGAGAAACTATACTACATACTATACTACATACTATATCTTCCATATATAACTATACTACTATACTATATCACTCACCAGGACTTTGGGCAAATCACAAGTGCTAAGTGCTGGGATGTGATCCTCTTATGAAGAAAGGAGCTGATAACTTTGACAATATAATTTTTCACAGAAGTAGTGGAAATCCCCTCTTCCGTGCACACTCACATGGGAATAGACATAAATTCTAGAAATAAATTGATCATATCTACCTGCTAGAACTAAGTATATGAAACTTCAGAAAGCCTTATTGATGGCCATGGAATTGATTACATACAAAGTTTCTTTGCTCAAGGGACATTTGTTATAGCAATGTAAAGATTGTAATGGGTTTTGGGCATACAGAATTCATTCTTACTACAACTTTGATTACCGCAACATGTTACGTAGACTATTCAATGATCTACATGATTGGTGTATCAATGAAAATATATATTATATACCTTAAATCAGTGTGTTCAGTACATGGTGAAATCCACCATCGATTGTATACATATTTAAGAGCCAAAGAATAAAATTAGCAGTGATTTTTCTCACTATGAAAATATATACCTTATTGGAAAGATTTTTGTTCCCCATCACCTCAGTGAGGGTATTTAGATTTCTGTGTCAGGAAAAGAATGCTCACACCAGGTAACACCAGCATGATTCCATTTAATTGAAAGCAGAGAGTGCACTGTGACCAGTTGTGCTTGCTCTTTTTTCTTTTGATCCCACAGGCAGAGAAGAGTTTATTGTATTGTCTGAAGTGGATAGGCCTGGTTTCCAAGAGAAATATATCCTGCTGCAATACAATGGGGAGAAGAAGGGCAAGGTCAAAAACCCAAGGGATCCAGGACTCACAGAGGTTCCCCTTAGTTCTGCCCTTCCTGACCAATAGCTCAGTTCTGTGGGAAAATGCAATAGGATAATCAAAGACTTAGATCGTATAAGAGTAGATATTTGGGTTACTCTACCAGATAAATAATGTCATTTAAACAGGGTTCAACTAAGGGTTAGGAGCACCAATGACATCAGAAGAAGGCATCTGTGATTATTATGTTAGGCTTCACATCTAAAGTGAGACAAAGTAAAAATTAAAACAATTTTATCTTTTCTTTCATTTTTAGGTTTGCCAGATTATATCAAGAGGTATCAAGGATTTTAGATTGCATGGTTGTAGCTAGTATTTCACATTCCTTGTAGCTTCTAGAACTTTGTGTGTCTTTTGCATTAGGAACACATTTATCACCTGAAGAAGTGATAGGACTAGATGACAAGTGAAAAAGTATAAATCATGCTATATATTTTTCATTGGCTATATCCAATATCCTTTCCTTTTAGCCCTATTTGTGAAAAGATAGAACTACATCAATCAACATAAAAATAGATTTATGGGAGAAGCACAAAATGGGATCTGTGTGCGTATGTGTGTGTGTGTGTGTGTGTGTGTGTTACCACTCACCAATAAACATTCAACACAAAAGAGGCATGAAATAGCCAGTAGAAAACAATGATTCGCAAATTGATACCAGCCAGCCTCTGTCATTTCTATTGTTGGCAAGTTGCCCTTGAATAGAGTAGCTGTGATGGAAACTGGGCATGGGATCAAGATTTGTGCTCACTCTACAAGCCGAGTCAGTGACTGCCACTTGCTAACTGTCCAAACTTTTAGCAAGTTGGACCAATGTTGGGCCTCCAATAAGACCCATCCTTAAAGAGACCAGTGGGAGCAGTGGGTGTTGAAGTTTGTCTTCCTCACCTTTATATTTTTTTTCCAGGTTCCCCAGAGAACTAGACCTATCAGAATTCAGAATGGTTGATTCCAGATGAAGTGAAATCATAACCTGCGTAGCACCAGGGTAGGAAAGAGTGGAAGCTGTGGTACCACACCCAGTTATCACCTTTAGGAGTGAACCAATCATTTCCTCAGGTGCTGAGTTATTAGATACTGATGGCTAACAGTTAATTCATCCAAAAGAAGTTGATGCATCATTTTTGATTGGTAAAGGTGGAGGTACAAAAGCCAAACAGACCTCTTGCTTCAATTCTGAATGGCCATCCCACTTCCAGACTGTGACAGATCCTGCAATTGAACATCCATCTGCCTGTGCCCAGTCTTGATCCCTCTACTTAATCATGAATACTTGCATTGAAATTATTCCCAAAATCTACTCACTAATCTGCTACTCAGAGTTTGTTTCTTAGAGAACCCATCTTAAACCAAATGTTAAAATTAAAACTTTTCAGCATTTACTAAAGCAGGTGGTTTTTCAACCTAAATGAATTATATTATGGTTTTAATAAGTTATAGTTTTACTATAATTTATTAGAGTTTTAAGCATTCTTGAATTCTGTGATGAATTGCTCTTAGGTAGATTTCTGAAACTCTTACATTACATTCAATTTGCTATAATTTTTATGAATGTGCACATTCACAAATATGAGATGCCTATAACACATTTTTCTTACATCTTTTTCCTCTCTGAAAGGTTTTATTATATTTCTATATTTCTTTTTCTTTATTCTGAGAAAACTTTAATGGTATATGGCTTAATATGGGCCATTCTTCACCCTTGGTATAGAAGCTTCATTGAATCATTTTAATCTAAACACTAACATTCTTCTATTCTGGGGAAGTTTCTCATATCATTTCTTAGTAATTTATTCTTACCATTTTCACCTTTTCTTCCTAGAATGCTTAATAGTTGAATATTTGACAGTTTATATTGTTTCTTCCTTTTGCTTTTCTTATTATTTCTCTTCTTTTTCCCAACTCTTTGTCTTTACCTATTTTTTTGCAATATCAACTTTGTAGTAATAAAGCAACAGAGCTAAGGAACAGAAATTAACTCAGCAAAATTTAATATATAGTTGGACTTTGGAAGTAAAAATTGTCAACATTCCTAATGTTAATATGCTAGTGTTTATGAATTATGTAGGTAATTTTTGATGCATTGGTTAGTACTGTATAGAACAAAGTTATTAAAAATAATGATGTTGAACGCTAATAAGATAACTTATTGAAGTTTCTCATTTTTTAATTTCCAGTTTATATAAGTTTATCCTATATTTCATTACTTTTGATTGTGATAATGCAAGAAAATGTATGTGTATATTTTATAGGACAGTAACAAAGAGCACATGCATAAATACCAACTGCAACAAAACGAACTTCATTGTGCCTTAGAAGCCTTCTTACCTCATCATCATTTTACCTCTTCCTCACATGAAAATAAAACCTAGAAAATCACAAGTTTAGTCCACAAAATATTTTAAATTCTTCTCTAAGCAGATGGTAGAATTAAAAGTAGATGTGACTATAAGGTTTTCTCAGCTGGATGAAATATCTGCAGAAGTTATCCATGCTCTTCAGGTAGAAGCTTTAAGCATCAATGCACAATTTGGTCTACTCTCTGTGATAGATAATTTTAGGTGTTAGCTTGACTGGTCTAAAGGATGTCCAGATAACTTGTAAAACATTATTACTGTCTAAGTTTGAGTATATTTCCAGATTGTTTAACATTTGAATCTGTAGACTGAGTAAAGAAGGTCTGCCTTCACCAATATGAGCAGGCATCATCTATTCCACTGAGGGCCCAAATAGAACAAAAAGACAGAGGAATGGAGAATTCACTCTCTCTTTTGAAATTGGAAAATCCAATATCCATCCCCTGTGCTTGGACATCAAAATGCCAGGTTCCTTGACCTCTGGGCTCCGGGTCTTACACCAATTACTCTCCCAGATCTTCCGACCTTTGTCCTTAAACTAAGTATTATACCATTGGTTCCCTCGAAGGTACTCCAGTTGACAGATGGAAGATGATGGGTTTTTTAGCCTTCATAGTAACTTGAGCCAATTCCCATAATAAATCCCCAATTATGTATCAATATATCTATACTTACTTGTCCTATGTGTCTGGAAAACTTTAATATGTGCTTTATCTCCTCTTTCACATTAACTACCAATGTTCAAGATTTTATTGGAGGTTTATTGTTTTGCTTAGATTAAGGGTAATAGGAAACAGAATTCCCTATGTGCCATTAACATGGACATAAATGAGAAATAGATCTTTGTTCTTTGATGACCTTGAATTGATAAAGTCGCTATATTAATGATGTTCTGTTAAAGATGACCCATAATAACCACAGGTAAATGAAGTTGGAGGTTATTGCACTCATTGCAGCAAGAGAAACCACACACACACACACACACACACACACACAAAGAAATGAAGAAACATGGAGGTTTCAAAACAAAGGTATAGGAGAGTTGTGTTTAAAGATTTATGCTCAGGTAATTTCAGAAAGATTTCAAGTAAGCACTCAGGTTTCGCTCTGAATTGGGCATTTTCAGTAAATAGGAACCAGTTTATGATTTGCTATTTCAATAGTTTTTATTGAGGAGGCAGGAAGAGCAGATTGGAGCTCTAATTGATGAACAAGCAGCAATTACATATGCTAGCCCTAAAAAGGAAATGTTTGGGCATGACTACAGTTTGCAAAGAGTTCTTATTTTTGTCTGTATTCAGACATAATTATGGGGTGGTCTTGTTTTTGCCTCGCTTTATCATGATTAGAATAACCTTGCCAAATGATGGCGTTCTATAAAATTGTTTATGTGCAGTAAGAGAACATCACATTTTAGCAGTTCAGAGTCCAGCTAGTGCCCCATGAGGAGCAGTCATGAGCTATTTTTAATTTTTGTTTTCATTTCCAGTTCCTCTTTCTGTTTGAGGCCAAGGTCGGAAGATAGGACTTCAATCCAAGACATCCACATTTTTACCATTGACGAACTTTTGTTGAGCAGGAGGATGCATGCACAACACATCTGTTGTCAGCCTATACTTTGTCCCTTCTGTCCCTATGTTGTAGGATAAGTTGTCTGATCATCAGATGTGACAATGACTGTGTAGTGCATTTAAGGTCAAGTTAGATTATATAGGTTAGCTATATAATCTAACTTGGCCTTAAATGCAGAAATAAAATGATCATTAGGCCTTGGAAAAGCCTTCAAGGTGAGAGAACTTGATTATTTAGCTAGGAAATGAAAACATGCCTGGGAGTCCAGTTGAGCTTCTTCTAGAAGTGATTTTTTTTCCTTTGGACCTGGTTATGAACTCTTCTGTTTGGCCCATTGTATTTAAACAGAGAAATTGTTTTCTAAAGCACAACACTGTTATTCCCTTCTGCTAAGTTGAGAAGCAATCAAGGGTTATGGGATGTCCATGAAAACATCATCCAATAAATTTACACTGTGTTTTGGGAGTTCTGGAGAAGAAATACACTGTAAAGCTATACTTTCATTTGGGGAAGGGGAACGAATCTGTTGGTGAACTATGCTTGTTTTCTCAATAAGAGTAAATAACTCATGATCAAAGAAAAGAGATTCCTTGAGTGAAGCTAGACAATGCCTGGAAACCATACTGGAGTGTCTCTACAACAAACTGAACAGTATATATCCTTAACATAATATGTGGGTTCCCATTCCTTGGGACTATGCCTTGTTCGTAGGCTGGTATTGACCTCAGCAGAAGCAATTTTACATGTGGGATTAAGATCCAATGTTTGCAAGATTAATACTTGCTACTAATTGTATGAGGTGAGCTTAAGTACCAGAAGGAACTTAAAGAAGGAAGTCAACCTTCTGAAATATTTAAAGAACATCTATTCTACTCTGTTCAAATAGTTGGTGAATAACATACATAGCCCTTAACTAAATTCAGAGCAGTAGCTATGGTCTGGGAAAATACAAGTGAGTTTAAATTTTTCTTAAGCAGCAAAAGAAGGCCACAGTATATCTAAAGTAACAGGAGGCAGATCAGAAAGAACATAGAAAACTTCTCATCGGTTATTAGTTTGTCAGAGTACAATAATAGGCCAGATTCATAGGAGAACAAAGGGAAACAAAAATAGCATTAGGCAAATAGACAGTTAATTACATTTTCTGTGTTCAACATCATCAGTCACCAGCATCATGTGAGGATGGTGGGTGGAAGTTTTCTACCTCTGAGGTCTCTGGAAGATTCTTAACAATTCTTAGTTTAAAGGAAGAAAATAGTTAATATCCAATTGGCCTGTCCACCAATTTTTTGTTTTGGGTTTTTTGTTTCTTTGTTTGTTTGTTTTTTAGATCAGGAGCTACACAAGTAGATGGCAAATGGTTAATTGGCAGAACATGAAAAAGATCTAAAAATCTTATGAACCACATGAAGGGAGACAAAGATTTCTCATTGACCAAACTCTAGCCAACTAGACCTCAATGTTGGTCTACAGACATTACACACTCTTGGACAGAAGGTATATGAAAAACTGTTCAACATCACTAATCATCAGGAAATGCACAGCAAAACCATAATGAGATGGAGATATTGATCCCTCATTCTCGTAAGAATGGCTATTTTCAAAAGGACTAAAGATAACAACTGCTAGCAGGATATGGAAAAAAATGAACTCCTGTGAATGACTGGTGGGAACGTAAACTAGTGCAGCCATTATAGAAAATAATATGGAGGTTCCTCAAAATATTAAAAATAGAACTACCATATGAACCAGCAATCCCACTACTAGGTATATGTCTAAAGGAAATGAAACCAGCAGGTGTTGTGATTTAGATGTGGTGTCCTCGAATGCTCACATGTGAGACAATGCAAGAAGATTTGGAGGAGAAATGATTGGGTTATAGCCTTAGCCTAATTAGTGAGTTAATCCTGATGGGATTGACTGAAGTGGTAGGGTGTGGCTGGAGGAGATGGAAATTGGGGTGTGGCTTTGGGGTATATATTTTTATCTGGCTTTTATCTCTCTCTCTCTCTCTCTCTCTCTCTCTCTCTCTCTCTCTCTCTCTCTCTCTCACACACACACACACACACACACACACATACACACACACTCCTGATCATGTGATGTGAGATGCTTCCCTCCACCACCCTCACCTGCCATAACCTCAAGCCTCAAGGAATGGAGTTGGCTTTCTATGGACACCTCTGAACCTGTGAGCCCTCAAATAAACTTTACCTCCTCTACAATAATGCTGGTTGGCTCCTTGACTCACAGAAACAAAAGAGGTGACTAAAACAGCATGTCAAAGAGACATCTGTATTCTCATGATTATTGTTACACTATTCACCGGTAGCCAAGATATGGAAACAATCCGAGTGTCCATCAATTGATAATTGTATTAAGAAAATGCAGTGTATGTACACAATAGAATACTAGGTAAATCTAAAAACAATGACATCCTGTCTTTGTGCATGCCGGATGGGAATGAAGATCATTATGTTAAGTAAAATAAGCCAGGTAAACAAAAACAAATACTGCTGCCTGATCTTATGTGGATTCTAAAACAGTTGATCTAGAGTAGAATGGTGATTACAGGGAGCTTGGGAGAATAGGGAGGAAGAGAGCCTGGAAAGAGATTGATTGATGGGCATTCAGAGTATAGTGACTATAGACAATGATAAAATTGTCTGCGTATTTCAAAAAGTTAGATGAAAGGAGGTTGGAAGTTTTCACTATAAGAGTAATAATAAATGAGGAGAGAGATATACTTAGCTTGACTTAAACATTAAATACAATGCATTTTGAAACATCACATGGTAACTCATAAACATGTATGACTTTATTGTTCTTATTGGTTAAAAACAAATTTAATTTTAAAAAATGATATGAGAAATAGATGTTGAATACATAAGGCTTCTAGCATGAAATAACTACTGTGGTACTTCAAATGATCATCAAAAATCATAAACTTATCAAAAACAGGGTAAATTTGTAGTGCAGTATGCAATTATTTTTGGACATGATCCACTAGTCAAATAAAAAAAGTAATCTAAAAGAGAAACATATGATAAACAAATTATTCTGTGGCTATTAATTAGACAACCCAGGTAACAAAGTTTCTCCTGTCTCTTCCTCTCTGGACCAATTAGCACACAGGCATCAGGCAGAGGTCAACTACAACAACACTGGCAGAAGCACAGACCTGCTTTTTCTCAGACACATTTCTGCAGCATACGATCAAAGATGCCAAATAATTCACTTCATTCTCTGCAAAGGAGATGACATTTTTCTTTCACACTGATGAAATATTTGTTAATATTTTATATTGTTTGGCACATCAAAAACTAAAACCATGGCAGCTCAATGCAGATGATTTCATCCGCTTCCCTCCCCATCTCAATAAAAGACTTAATCAACCACCAAAAGGCTTGTAACTGAATCTTCTCTCTGTCCATTTGAGATGTATTTGAATCTCTTACAAATCAGAAGTGTCTTTTCTCAGTGACAGGAAAGTCATTTCTTTGACAATGAAGCAGGATAAGGCATCTGTCTCTCAACCTCATCCAAGGAGAGAAATCTAACTCCCATGATTCCTGTGGAACACACTCCCTTGAAATAACTGCACTAACGTTGACCCTACTCTAACTTTTGTCATTGCACTGACACTGAGCTTCACTCAAAGCCCTGTCTGCTCCCTCATTCCCTCATTCCCCTTTAAAACACCTCGTCACCCCGGTACAAATCAAAGTGAAGTTCTGTTCACACTGGATCTGCCTCCATTTTTTAATAATATATTGCTGATTAAAAATGTACCCTCACCACATTAACTAGTGTCCAGATTAGTTTATTTCTGACAGGGAACAAAAAAATCCATTTCAACAAGGGCCCATGGATCCCTGACAAATCAATTGTCCCATCCTAACTATAAAGAAAAAGTAAAAAAAAGGAATGAATGTTCCATTCTGTCACTTTCTGGTAGTACCTCACATATTGTGATTGCCTGTTTTTTAGTATTTTCCAATCTAATGGAAGTAATATGCATTTAATAATAGTTTCATTTCAAGTATCCTTTTTTATTACTGATATTACTATAATTTGTATTTTTATTTTATAAAACTCCCATTTCTTTATTTTTCCCATTTTATATTAATTTGTTTTTCATACCATTTCAAAACTTTTTCTTATGTGTATTCATAAATAAATTTTCTTCACCATATGCATTGTACATAGCTTTTAAAATACTTTTTTATAGTATTATTAGATAAACAGGTGATGTTAGTTTTAACATAGTCAAACATCAATCATTTGTTTTTGATTTATGCTTTGTGTTTTGCTAAAGAAGTCCTCTCCTAACTTGGATAAAATATATGTAAATACAGGTAATTTTACATATGTGTGATTGTGTTTGTGTTCAGTCTTAGCCTGTGGCTAGGATGAAATGTAGGGTCTGCCATTAAAATGTCTGCTAATACTCTAAATTAATTAGGATCTCAACCAATAAATACTTTAAGTTGGACAAGATAGATGGATGATTCAGGAGGAAAAAAATAAGACCACGGATCTTCCACAAAAGACTTATAAACTCGGTTCATTCATTAATACTTCTACAAAAATAAAAGTAATAACTTTCAAGTAGGGAAATAAAGGAATAAACAATCATTTTTACTTCATCTGACAAAAGGAGATATCAGAATTATTTGAGTTGCCATCATACAACACCCAACTCAAACGTTTTCAAACAATGACTTAATCTCAGTATCCTACCTTCCTTCAGTGTTTAGCATAAGTCAACAATGTAATAAAAGAACCTTTTGTTTCATTTTTTCCTGTGTCTCTCTTCTGCCTGCCAAGTGATACCCTCCCTTCCTCCCTCCTTCCCTCCCTCCCTCCCTCCCTTCCTTCCTTCCTTCCTTCCTTCCTTCCTTCCTTCCTTTCTTTTGTACCGGGATTGAATTCAGTATCTGAGCCACATTCCCAGCCCTATTTTTTATTTTATTTAAAGACAGGGTCTCACTGAGTTCCTGAGCACCTCACAGTTGCTGAGGCTAGCTTTGAACCTGTGATCCTCCTGCCTCAGCCTCCCTAACTGATAGGATTAGAAGCAAGTGCCACTGTGCCTAGCAATATTTAAAAAAAATTACTCACTCCATGATCTTCAAGTGGAAAATTCTTTCTCCCAAAATTATTGTGTAAATTCAACAAAATTGCAGTCAGAATCAAAATAAGGGGCATATGAATGTGTGTGTGCACACATGCTTGTGTGTGTGTATAATTTAATGACCTAATTCTAAAAGTTATGTGAAATGCACAGTCTCTGATTAAAGATTAAATATTCCTATTATTAGTACCACCCTAGTCTCAGCTGTTTTCACTAAGGAAACATTGTAGATTTTGGACATCTTTCTTTTATATTCCAGATATTTATTTTCTCTTTAGTTCATTATATAAAATGTGTATGAAAAAAAAAGAGAAAAGGGAAGAAAGAAAGGATCAGTTTATCTATGAATATTTTCTCTATGATATCTAAGAATGTAAATTTACATGAAATGTTCCAAGCAGACTAGATAACAATTATGATTGGATTTCTAGGACTATTCCTAAAGAAAAGATCAAGAATTTTTGTATTTGAAAACTGTTTCATGAGGTTGGGGTTGTAGCTCAGTGATAGAGCACTTGCCTAGCATGTGTGAGGCACTGGGTTCGAGTCTCAGCACCACAAATAAATAGATAAATAAAATAAACATCTGTCAACAACTAAAGCCATATTTAAAAAAATAAAAAAAATAATATTTCAGAATAGTTCAAAACATTTGTCATTCTAGCTCAGTCTTCTTTTGACAGTGATCTGCTTTAGCGCATCTCACGGGTCTCTAAGTCTCTAACCCAGTGACAATGGTTTTAGTATCATCTGGGTGAGCATATGTCACAGACATGTCTACCAACAACATGTAAGTCTGCAGTATTCATGAAACAGTACATTCTATCTATTTCTTTAAACAGCAGAGGCCCAATAATTTGAAATGAAATTGGCAGCTAACGCAGGAGTGTGAAATCAGTGTTGGCATCAACAGAAGAGGTTTTCATATTGCTTCTTAGTCACACTCCCAGTTTTTCCTCTCACTGCCCGGGTGTAAAATATTCTTTTCTTTTTTCTCCTTAACAGGTGTTACAAAGAGTCAATTTCCATGCTATGCTCTTTGTTGAATTTTTGAAAAATGTTTAACCTTAACAGAGATTTTTAAAAAAGGCTTCTCCGTGGGAACTAAATGTTATTTTATATCAGCCACACTAAGATTCTTATGGTTATTTTCCATTTTGTGCAATCTGTAGAGGTCTCAAGCATCAAAAATTGAAAGGGCATGCATTATAACAAAGTCACTGTTTAAGTTGCCATTTTTATGACATTTGAATTCTTCACAGTATTGAAAATAACTTAGTACACCTTGCCATCAACACAGGGTGCTGTGTTCAAAGAAGAGTTTAATCAAACTGACTAGAATAGCTCGGCTATCCTTCATGCATTTATTCTGTTGTGTGAGAAATATTGACCATGAAGGGTAAGGAAAATTTCTTGGAAGAATATATGTATCAAATTAAATGAGTATTTGTACAAGTAGGTATATTAGTAAATTAAAAGCTTATTCAGGTCTGCCAGAACTTTAAGGAGAGAAAGAAATAACTTACGAAGGAGGTGAGGGACAGAAACATGAATAGATTTTTAGTCTTTTAATCTCTAGTGAGTGAGCAACCAAGAACACTAAAATTTCAGCCAAGGGGAATTAGATCCCCTAAAGTCTGAGATAATACATATGAAGGAATCAGGCAAAAAGTCTCAAAAGTTCTACACCCACCAAACGGAAAATTCAAATGATTCTGTAAATTGTTAACTTAAGCCTGTGTGCTTGAGGGAATCTGGGATTCTCCAGATCTGTGGATTCTCCCTCTCATCCCTTGGTTAAAATCATCATGGGCTACAACTCATGTAAGAACATGACATGTTTTGACCAGGCTCAAGTTCTCCACAGAAAGAATCATAGATGGAGCAACTCAATACATCCTCCTGGGATGACCTGTGAAAGACACTATGGAGTTGGAACATTTTGAGCAGGCTTCCATTTAAACTTTTATTTGAATTTCAACCAACTTCTAAGAAACTGGGAAATTCAACAGGGATTTGTGTATTTCACTCATTTATTTATTAATTCATTCAAAAAATATCCTCTATGTGACCAAAAGAGTAGTGAGTCTAATTACTAATCATACCAGATATATAAGTCTTAATGTTTTTTGTATATCTATTATATTCAGTGACAAAAATTAGGAAAAATATCCAGTGAAATCAGGAAATAATGTAATGATAATCACACAAAAAAAAATTAACTAGGTAAATTAAAATAAAAACCTGAAAACTTTAAAAAATTTTTCTAATTTTTATTTCAATTCATTTTAAAAATAAACAAAAAATCCAAAATAGTAAGGAAAAACATTTTTAAAGGAGTATATATAAAAGAACTCTCACATCTTTTTACAAGCAACAGATGTAAGAGAATATAATGTGTTTTAAGTTGACAAGAATTTTCAGCTCAGATAGTTCAATTTACTAGGTAATTACTTATCTTTAAGCTTTATCTTAAGTGCTTAAATTTTATTGATGAGAATAAAATCCTACAATAATTGTTTCAGGAAAATATTTTAAAAAAAAACAGTTTGTGTGTCCTTATTTTTCACTTATACCACATAACAAGCAAAATATTCCATAGCAACATACACTGACATTTTAGAGAGAAAATATTGTTATTCAAAAGTAGCACACATAAGAGAAAATTATATAACAAACATGAAGAAGTGCATATAAAATTTACACCAGGATAAATTCATAATCCACTGTGGGTCTAATCACTTCTTAGTAATGTCACTGCTACATCCATGTATCAACTCATCATTCTCCTTCTCCTGGTTTATTTCACTAGCTTCCTAACTGCCCTCTCTACTTGTATCTTTATATTCATAGGAAGTATCCTTAAAATGTATTCAGAGTGACATTGTTAAAATTTCAGTTAAGGGGAGTTTCAACATGGCAGGCCAGAGGGAGGCATCATTCTGTGTTGCTCTGTGATCCAGATCTCACCTAATCAAAATACTGCTTCTCTGAGAGTGTTAGAGGACCCCTATACAGCTACACTCTGCAGAAATCACCAGTGCTGTGACCTCACAGGGCTCCAGGCCTCAGTGTTCGAGCAGGACCCAAAGCCTGAAGTTCCAGTTCATGCAACACTCAGTGAGTGCCTTAGCAGAATCACTGATCAACACATCTGCAGACAGCCAAGGCTTCACTCTGCTCCCACGCAGGTCTCTCAGTTGCTACCTACCCACAGCACAACGCCATCACCTGGCTCCCCCACCTCACCAGATACCCCGGCACTGAAAGCAGACCACCACCATCTTGGCTCAACATTCTCGCCATATTAGGCAGGGGCAGTTCCCAGATCAAATCTCGAGAGGCCAGTGAATTATCACAGAAATCACCAGCGCTGTGCCCACCCATGCAGAAATCAGAGCCTCTGAGCTCAAGTAAGTCTCTGGACTCTGGACCCAAAGCCCGCAGTACTAGCTCATGCATGGCTCACAAGTGGCTTAGTAGAAACACTTACCAGCACCTCTGCAGAACTCCAGACTGCATGCTGCTCCCACACAGATCACTGGGCTGCTACCTACCCACAGCACAAGGCCATTGCCCAGCTTCCCCCACATCACCAGACACCCTGGCACTGGAAGCAGACCAACTCCATCTTGGAAAACCTTCCTTGCCATTTTGTGGTGGGCATGGCTATCAGATGGGATCACCATTTGAGCAGGTACCTGACTTTCATTTCTACCCCGCTGTGCAACAGCGTTAACTTAGCACAGTGGCCACCAAACACAAGAACAGCTCTCAGTTGGACAGGAGTGCAATGCCAAAGGGCGCTGCCCACCATGTGTGAGCCTGGGGGTGAGAGGTCATGCAATTAGGACCTAATAAATAAGAGAGGGAAGGGGACTAAAGTCTGGAGCATAACAGAGAGATCAGGATTTGGGAAATCTTCAGGCAAGAGAGGGAAACGATACTGGTGGTTCAAATCAGACAAGTGGTGACAAAAAAAGACCCATGAGGCGTTATTTCTCTCCTGGGACTGGTGGGCAGCACTACTCACTTCCAGACGCTCCATGCCAGGTCCAGTCTTCACACCCTGGTTACCTACACCATCCTGAGGGCAGAGACCCCCTACTGCAGGAGACATCCCCACCTCCTGGAAGAGAAAGAAACGGATCACTAAGAGTATTTTTTTTCCTCTTTTTCTTTCTCTTCTGCCCTTCTATCTTCTGGCCCTCACATCTCCAACATATGTAAAATCAAGAACTTTGCATAAAATAGGACTTTGAGGACTGAGTCACCTGAATAATATAATATAGAGGAATTGCATAAGCCCTTTTTTTCTCTTTTTTTCCTTTTTTCTTCTTTCTTTTTCTTCTCTTTTTTATTCCTTTCTTTCCATTTTTTTCTCTTTCTTCTTCTTTCACCCTACAAATTATACTATTGTAACATCCTATATTTTTCTAAAACCTTATGTATGTTTGTTTTATGTACTCTACTGTCTTCCCACATAATTGTCTATCCCAAATTACCTCCTATCTATTCTCCTGCTACTAACCCACTTCACTAGTTTCCTCCTTCACATTTACTAAGATATATTAACTATATACCCTCACATTTTCTCCCCTCAACATATCGTCCCATGCCTTGACCCCCAGTTTATTGTTCACCGCCAGAAACTATAAACCTTTTTATGAAACTACTGATTATATTTTAAATAATAATTGAATCCAACATTTCTGGACATTGAGACTAAACTGTAATGTCTTAATAACAACAACTTGTTCAGATTGTTGATTTTGGGATCTGTTAACATTGTACTTTCCCACAAAGGAGAGATCTTGGAACCCTACAAGAGCACTACAGATCTATAGGGTAAAAACAATAACACACCAGATCCACAGAGTTGGATAGGAAGACATATGAGCAACATGAAAAGACAAGGGAATAAAGTACCACAAACAAATCAAGACAATGAATCATTAGAAGAATTGACAGCAACAGCAAATAAAATGACAGATAAAGATTTCAGGATATACATGGTTAAAATGTTTTGAGATCTCAAAGAAGACATAAGAGAACAAATACAGGCAGTGAAAGATCACTTCGATAATGAGCTACATAAACAAATCCAAGAAGCAAAACTTCACCTCAACAGGGAGATAGAGATTATACAAAAAAAATCCAAACAGAAATCCTTGAAATGAAAGAAATAATAAACCAAATTAAAAACTCAAATGAAAGCATCACCAATAGAGTAGACCACTTAAAAGATAGGACATCAGACAATGAAGATCAAATAAATCATCTTGAAAAGAACATAGACCACACAGCAAAAATGATAAGAAACCATGAGCAGAATATTCAAGAAATATGAGATAGCATAAAAAGACCAAACTTAAGAGTTATCGGGATAGAGGAAGGCATAGAGGTCCAAACCAAAGGAATGAACAATCTATACAATTAAATACTATGAGAAAACTTTCCAAACATGAAGAATGAATTGGAAATCCAAATTCAAGAAGTCTACAGGACACCGAATGTACAAAATCACAAAAGACCCACACCAAGCACACCAAGACACCTTATAATGAACATGCCCAATATACAGAATAAGGAGAGAATTTTAAAAGCCACAAGATAAAGGAATCAGATTACATATAAGGAAAAACCATTTAGGATAATGGCAGATTTTTCTACATAGACCCTGAAAGCGAGAACATCCTGGAACAACATATATCAAGCTCTGAATGATAATGGGTGCCAACCAAGAATCTTGTATCCAGCAAAATTAAGCTTTAGATTTGAAGATGAAATAATAATGTTCCACGATAAACAAAAGTTAAAGAATGTATAGTTAGAAAGCCAGCATTAAAAAACATCCTTGGTAAAATATTTCATGAAGAGGAAAGGAAAAACAACAATGAAAATCAGCAGAGAGAGGTAGTACACTAAAGGAAAAACTATTCAAAAAAGGAAAAACCAATTCCAGTAAAATAACAAAAATAAACAAATATGGCTGGAAATACAAACCATGTCTCAATAGTACCCGTAAATGTTAATGGCTTAAACTCACCAATCAAAACACATAGGCTAGCAGATTAGATTTTTAAAAAGACCCAATAATATGCTGCCTCCAGGAGACTCATCTGATAGGTAAAGACATACACAGACTGAAGGAGAAAGGTTGGGACAAATTATACCACTCACATGGACTGCAGAAGCAAGCAGGGGTTTCCATACTAATATCAAGTAAAGTAGACTTTAAGCCAAGGTTAATCAAAATGGATAAAGATGGACATTATATACTGCTCAAGGGAAGCATATACCAATAAGACATAACAATCATAAATATATATGCCCCAAACAGTGGTACAGCTATGTTCATCAAACAAACTCTTCTCAAGTTCAAGACTCAAATTGACCACAACTCAATAATTTTGGGTGACTTCAACACACCTCTCTCACCACTGGATAGATCTTCCAAACACAAGTTGAATAAAGACACTATAGAATTCAATAACACAATCAATAACTTAGACTTAACTGACATATATAGAATATTTCAACCTGCATCAAGCAATACACTTTCATCTCAGCAGTACATGGATCCTCTCTAAAATAGACCATATACCATGCCACAAAGCAACACTTAGAAAATACAAAAAAGTAGAGATACTACCATGCATTTTATCAGATAATAATGGAATGAAATTGGTAATCAATGACAAAATAAAAAATAAAAATTTCTCCATCACATGAAGACTAAACAATATGCTACTGAATGAACAGTTGGTCACAGAAGACATCAAGGAGGAGATTTAAAAATTCCTAGAGGTAAATGAGAACACAGACACAACATGAAAATCTCTGGGACACAATGAAAGCAGTACTAAGAGGAAAATTCATTGGATGGAGTTAATTCCTTAAAAGAAGAAAAAGTCAACAAATAAATGACCTCACACTATATCTCAAAGGCCTAAAAAAAGAAGAAGAAACCAACAGCAAAACCAGTAGGAGGCAAGAAATAATTAAAATTAGAGCGGAAATCAATGAAATAGAAATAAAAGAAACAATTGAAAAAAATGCCAAAACAGAAAGTTGGTTCTTTGAAAAAATAAATAAAATTTAAAGACCCTTAGCTACACTAACAAAGACAAGAATAGAGAGAACTCAAATTACCAGCATACATGATGAAAAGGGTAATATCAGAACAGATACTACAGAAATAAAGAAATTAGAAATTATTTTGAAACCTTATACTCCAATAAAATAGAAGACATTGAAGGCATTGACAAATTTCTTAAGTCATACTATTTGCCCAGATTGAGTCAGGAAGATATACACAATTTAAGCAGACCAATATCAAGTGAGGAAATTGAAGAAGCCATCAAAATCTTACCAACCAAAAAAAAAAAAAGCCCAGGAACGGAAAGATACACAGACAAGTTCCACAAGACCTTTAAAGAAGAACTAATACCTGCACTCTAATTTATTTCAGGAAATAGAAAAAGAGTAGTAATTCCAAACTCATTCTCTGAGGCCGATATCGCCCTGATCCCAAAACCAGGCAAAGACACATCAAAGAAAGAAAACTTCAGATCAATATCTCTAATGAACATAGATACAAAAAATTCTCAGTACAATTCTGGCAACTCGAATACAAAAACATATCAAAAAGATTGTGCACCAGAATCAAGTGGGATTCATCCCAGGGATTCAAGGATGGTTCAACATATGGAAATCAATAAATGTAATTCATCACATCAATAGACTTAAACATAAGAATTATATTATCATCTCAATAGACGCAGAAAAAGAATTTGACAAAATACAGCACCCCTTTATGTTCAAAATACTAGAAAAACTAGAGATAACAGGATTGTATCTCAACATCATAAAGGCTCTTTATGCTAAGCCTCAGACCAACATCATTCTACTGAGAAAAATTGAAGGCATTCGCTCTAAAAACTGGAACAAAACAGGGATGCTCTCTTTCACCACTTCTTTTTAACATAGTTCTTGAAACACTGGCCAGAGCAATTAGACAGATGAAAGAAATCAAAGGGATATGTATAGGAAAAGATGATCTTAAATTAGCACTATTTGCTGACAATATGATTCTATAAGGAGAAGACCCAAAAGCTTCACCAGAAAACATCTAAAACTACTAAATAAATTCAGCACTGTAGCAGGATTGAAAATCAACACCCATAAATCAAAGGCATTTCTGTATATCTGTGACAAAGCCACTGAGAAGGAAATGAGGAAAACTACCCCATTCACAATAACCTCAAAAACATAAGATACTTGGGAGTCAACTTAACAAAAGAAGTGAAAGATATATACAATGAAAACTACAGAACCCTAAAGAGAGTAATCAAGAAGACCTTAGAAGATGGAAAGATCTGACTTGCTGTTGGATAGGCAGAATTAAAATTATCAAAATGACCATACTACCAAAGCATTATACAGATTTAATGTAATTCCCCCAATCAAAATCCCAAAAGCAATCCTCATAGAAATAGAAAAAGCAGTCATGAAATTCATCTGGAAAAATAAGAGATCCAGAATAGTTAAAGCAATCCTTAGCAGGAAGAGTGAAGCAGGTGACATCACTATACCAGTCCTTAAACTATACTACAAAGCAATAGTAACAAAGACATGGTATTGACACCAAAACAGACTGGTAGACCAATGTGGTACAGAATAGAGGACACAGAAGTTAACCCACAAAATTACAATTATCTTATATTAGACAAAGGTGCCAAAAACATGCACTGGAGAAGAGATATCATCTCCAACAAATGGTGCTGGGAAAACTGGAAATCCATATGCAACAAAATTAAATTAAACCCCTATCTCTCACCATGCACAAAACTCAACTCAAAGTGGATCAAGGACCTAGGAATTAAACCAGAGACTCTGTGTCCAATAGAAGAAAAAGTAGGCCCTAATCATCATCATGTGGGATTAGGCCCCAATTTCCTTAATAAGACTCCTATAGTGCAAGAATTAAAACCAAGAATCAATAAATGGGATGGAATCAAACTAACAAGTTTCTTCTTGGCAAAAGAAACAATCTGTGAGGTGAACAGAGAGCCTACATACATACTGGGAGCAAATATTTACCCCTCCCACATCAGATAGAGCACTAATCTCTATAATATATAAAGAACTCAAAAAGCTAAGTACTGAAAAAAAATAACCCAATCAACAAATGGGCTAAGGACCTGAACAGATAGGATATACAATCTTCTCAGAAGAGGATATACAATCAATCAACAAATATATGGAGCTGGGGATGTGGCTCAAGCAGTAGCGCGCTCGCCTGGCATGCGTGCGGCCCGGGGTTCAATCCTCAGCACCACATACAAACAAAGATGTTGTGTCCACTGAAAACTAAAAAATAAAATATTAAAAAATCTCTCTCTCACTCTCTCTTTTAAAAAAAACAAATATATGAAAAAATGCTCATCATCTCTAGCAATCAGAGAAATTCAAATCAAAACTACTCTAAGGTATCATCTTACTCCAGTCAAAATGGCAGCTATTATGAAGTCAAACAACAATAAGTGTTGGTGAGGATATGGGGGAAAAGGTACACTCATACATTGCAGGTGGGACTGCAAATTGGTTCAGGCAATATTGAAAGCAGTATGGAGATTCCTTGGAAATCTGGGAATGGAACAACCATTTGACTAGATATCCCTCTCCTCAGACTATACCCAAAGGACTTAAAAACAGCATACTACAGAGACACAGCCACATCAATGTTTACAGCAGTTCACAATAGCTAAACTGTGAAGCCAAACTAGATGGCCTTCAGTGGATGAATGGATAAAAAAATGTGGCATATATAAACAACAGAATTTTACTCAGCAATAAAAGAGAATAAAATCATGGCATTTGCACGTAAATGGATGGTGTTGGAAAAGATAAGGCTAAGTGAAGTTAGCCAATCCCCCCAAAAAACAAATGCCAAATGTTTACTCTGATATAAGGAGGCTGACTCATAATGGGGTAGGGAGGGGGAGTATGGGAGGATTGGATGAATTCTAGATAGGGAAGAGGGGAGGGAGGGAAAGGGAGGAGGGATGGGATTAGCAAGGATGGTGGAATGTGATGGATATCATTATCCAAAGAACATGTATGAAGAGACTAATTGGGTGTCAACCTACTTTATATACAAACAGAGACATGAAAAATTGTGGTATATATGTGTAATAAGAATTGTAATGCAAAAAAAAAAACCAAGTACATGTATAAAGACATGAATTGGTGTGAACATACTTTATACAAAGATATGAAAAATTGTGCTCTATATGTGTATTAAGAATTGTAATACATTCCACTGTCATGTATTTTAAAAAAATAAAATCAATTAAAAATTTTTCAGTTAAAAATATTAATTTGTTCAAAAATCTTATCATAATACCTAATCTCACTTAGTATAAACCTCACTCTTCTCAAGCAACTCACCTTTAGGATCTGTCCACTTACGTCATCTGCTCTCAACCTCCTCCCCACTCTTTCTCTGTAAACAGTGCACCAGGGACTGCCTATAAGCCACACACTTGCTTTTCCCTCTGTGTGAAACATTCTGCTCCCAAATATTCAAGTGGCTAAGTCCCTTATGTCATCTTAGTCACTATCCTGTCACCATGTCATTGTTAACATAACTAATTCCAAACTTTTCATCCACCCTCCTTTAAATTTATTTATTCATTTTTTCCATATACATTTCCTTTTAATATAATAGATAATTTATTTTCAGTCTTCTGCCTTTACAAGAAAGTTATGTATGATTGGAACTGGGACTTTGGGATCTTTTGTTTAGTACTTCATACAATGCCTTGAATTTTACTTGACATGAGGTTGTTAAATATTCAATGAAAGATTGAAGTTTAAAAAAATTGTTGTGCAAATCTCATGAATGATTAAAAATGAAAGATATATACTTAATGTGTTGAAGAATTTCTATCTCAAACTGACAAAAATGATTACAGTAAATGGAAAAACTGATAGATTCCAAACATAATTGGTGATTGCAGACTCCTAGCTGGAAACATTATATTTCAGATGAATGAGCTCATTATCTTTGCATCCATTGTTGTATGTTAAGCTTATAGCAAATGTCACTAGATTTTAAAAAATAAATATTTCTATGAAGCAAAAGATAACATTGTCTTCCCTCATAAATATGTTTATCTATCCTGAAAGCTCTAGGAAGATGAATCAGAAGAGAAAATGGGAACTACTAAATGATAGTTAAAAGGTTTAGATCCAGAATATAAATAAGAAATTCCCTGGGGATTCCAAATTTGGGGTTAATTTCTGGTAGGTTCAGTTTCTGCAGATGAGCTGGAAATGAACCTAGTATTCTGACTATTCACTTTTTTTTTAATACCAGGGATTGAACTCAGGGGCACTTGACCACTGAGCCACATCCTCAGCCCTATTTTGTATTGTATTTAGAGACAGGGTCTTACAGAGTTGCTTAATTCCTCACATTTGCTGTAACTGGCTTTGAACTTAGGATCTTCCTGCCTCAGCCTTCCAAGCCACTGGGCTTAAAGGCATGTGCCACCTAGCATGGCTATTCTGGTGGTGGTTCTCAGCTACTTAAAATATTTTCCTTAGCTGGATGTGCAATGACAATGCGGAGTATTATTCATGATTTCTTGCTTAGTAGTTTAACTTTTCCAATTTTCCTCACACAAAATTCTCTGTTTTGTTGGTTACTTTAGATATTTTTCTCCTTTATAATACCTAGGTTTTCTGTTTGTTATATAAAAGTCAGAATTGCAAACAGTATTTTAAACAATACCGGGACAATTCTAGTTGCATAATGAATACAGCATGATGCACTATATTTAGCAACTTCTTCATCATAAGGTGATTTCTTCTAATTAAATTTAGTACAAAGGCTCATGGCTCAAAGTTGGGAGAATAAAGTATCTCTTAGTAAAATTATCTGAATTATCCTCAGAAATTAGGGATTAACAGGTTTAGAGACTAGTTAAACTGAATCAAAGTTTGTAACCAAAGTCAAATTACTATATCATCTCTCTTCACACAAATTTGTTTTGGCTTTTAAAAATTTTTATTATATTTTTATTTATATTTGTATCTTATTGATCTTTTCAACCTGACCTTTTTGGGATACTTTAGGGGAATATATTTTCTGGCAGAAAACTTAATTTAAATATGAAATAATAGTCTGTCTTACATTGGTTTACAAATTCATATTGTGTAATAACACAAGACTTCCTACTTACAATTAAATTCTGTTTATTTCTTTTTTGTATGGATTTATCTTCAATAATGTTCTTTGATTTTTTTCATGTTTTCTTTCTTATTTTTCCTTTATAACATGTTCATATTTTTCTTTGATTTATAGTTGTTGCTTTGCTTGACATATCTGCATCTCCATTTATCTTTCTCCTATCTCTTCTGTTGTTCAAACTATTTAATTTTTTTCTAAACTAACCACAATCTAATTTTCTAACAAAGTTGGTTATACCATCCTAAAAATCACCTGGTTATTCTATTTTGTTACATTAGATTTTTTAAAATGTGTTTAGGGATACCAAGAAAATTTCTGTAGATTAATTTAGAGTGTATGCATTTATTAACTTTTATTAAATAAATGGTAAGCTGATTTTCTCGACCTCCTCCATCCCTCTCTCTCTCACATACACATATATACACACACATGATTTGTCATATATTTTTTAATCTAATTTGTTATATATGACAGTACAATGCATTATAATTCATAATCTACATATAGAGCACAATTTTTCATATCTCTAGTTGTACACAAAGAATATTCACACCATTTGTGTCTTCATACATGTACTTAGGGTAATGATGTCAATCTCATTCCACCATCTTTTTTACCCCATGCCCTCTCCTTTCCCTCCCCTCCCCTTTGCTCTATCTAGAGTCTATCTAGAGTTCATCTAATCTTCCCATGCTCCACTCCCAACCCTACAATGACTCAGCCTCCTTATATCAGAGAAAACATTCAGCATTTGGTTTTTTGGGATTGGCTAAATTCACTTAGCATTATATTCTCCAACTTCATTCATTTACTTGCAAATGCCATGATTTTATTCTCTTTTAATGCTAAGTAATATTCCATTGTGTATATGTGACACATGTTCTTTATCCACTCATCTACTGAAGGGCATCTACGTTGGTTCCATAGTTTAGCTATTTTGAATTATGCCTGTAGCATGTTGTTTTTCAGTCCTTTAGGTATAGATGGAGGAATGGGATAGCTGGGTCAAAATGTGGTTCCATTCCCAATTTACCAAGGAATCTCCATATTGCTTTCCAGATTGGCTGCACCATTTTTCAGTCCCACCAGTAATGTATGAGTGTGCCTTTTTCCTCACATCTTTGCCAACACTTACTGTTGTTCATATTCTTAATAGCTTCCATTCTGACTGGAGTGAATACTTTTGATTAGCATTTCTCTAATTGCTAGAGATGTTGAACATTTTTTTATATATTTGTTGGTTGATTATGTATCACCTTTTGAAAGTATCTGTTCAGTTCCTTGGCCCATTTGTTGATTGGGTTATTTATTTTGTTTTGTTTTGTTGTTGTTGTTGTTGTTGTTGTTTAGTTTTTTGAGTTCTTTATATACCCTAGAGATTAGTGCTCTATCTGATGTGCAAGTGGTAAAAAATTTGCTCCCAAGATTTAGGCTCTCTATTCACCTCACTGATTGTTTCTTTTGCTGATAAGAAGCTTTTTAGTTTGAATCCATTCCAATATTAATCCTTGATTTTAATTCTTGTGCTTTAGGAATCTTATTAAGGAAGTTGGGGCCTAATACTACATGATGGAGATTTGGGCCTACTTTTTCTTCTATTAGGTGCAGGGTCTCTGGTCTAATTCCTAGGTCCTTGATTCATGTTGAGTTGAGCTTTGTGCATGGAGAGATTCTGGGGTTTAACTTCATTTTGCTACATATGGGAAATCTCTGATTTTTACCCAACTACACTAATGCTCCAAATATGCAAATAATAAAAGCATCTACACTGAAGTTCTTGCCCCAATCTTAATTGAAATCTGCATAAGTATATTGTTATGTAATTTTTTAAAAATACATGGCAGCAGAATGCATCTTCTATTCACAGGGTCTCTGGCTTCATTCTCTAGGTCCTTGATCCATGTTGAGTTGAGTTTAGTGGATAGTGAGAAATAGGGGTTTAATTTCATTTTGTTGCATATGAATTTCCAGTTTACCCAGCACCATTTGTTGAAGAGGTTATCTTTTCTCCACTGTATAATTTTGGTGCCTTTGTCAAATATAAGATAACTTTAATTATGTGGGTTAGTCTCTGTGACCTGTATTCTGAACGACTGGTCTACCAGTGTGTTTTGGTGCCAATACAATGCTGTTTTTATTACTATTGCTCTATAGTATAGTTTAAAGTCTGGTATAGTGATGCTACCTACTTCATTCTTCTTGCTAAGAATTGCTTTAGCTATTTTTGATCCCTTATTTTCCCAGATGAATTTCATGACTGCTTTTTCTATTTCTGTGAAAAATATTATTGGGATTTTGATGGCAACTGCATTAAATCTGTATAATGCTTTTGATAGTATGGTCATTTTGACAATATGAATTCTGCCTATCCAAGAACAAGGGAGATCTTTCCATTTTCTAAAGTCTCCTTTAATTTATTTCTTTAGTGTTCTATAATTTTCAATGTAGAGGTCTTTCACCTCTTTTGTTACGTTGATTCCCAAGTTGGTTTTTTTTAATCTATTATAAATGGGGTGGTTTTTCTTTTTTTCCCTTTCAGATGATTTGTCACTTATATACAGAAATGCCTTTGATTTATGGGTGTTAATGTTGTATCCTGCTACTTTGCTGAATTCATATACTAGTTCTAGAATTTTTCTGGTGGAAATTTTTGGCTCTTCTAGGTATAGAATCATATCATTAGCAAATGGTGCTAATTTAAATTCTTCTTATCCTATCTGTATCCCTTTAGTTTCTTTTGTATAATTGCTCTGGACAGTTTTTCAAGAACTATGTTAAATAGAAGTGGTGAAAGAGGGCATCCCTATCTTGTTCCAGTCTTTAGAAGGAATGCTTTCAGTTTTTCTCCATTTAGAATGATGTTGGCCTGGGGCTTAGCATAAATAGCCTTTAGAATGTTGAGGTAAGTTCCTGTTATCCCTAGTTTTTCTAGTGTTTTGAGCATGAAGAGGTGCTGTATTTTGTTGAATGCTTTTTCTGCATTTATTGAGATGATCATATTGTTTTTATCTTTAAGTCAATTGATGTAATGAATTACATTTACTGATTTCCATATGTTGAACCAAACTTGCATCCCTGGAATGATCCCCACTTGATAAGAGTGAATGATCTTTTTGTTATGTTTTTGTATTTCATTTGCCAGAATTTTATTGAGAATTTTTGCATCTACTGGTCTGAAGTTTTCTTTCTTTGATGTGTCTTTGCCTGGTTATGGAATCAAGGTGATATTGGTCTCACAGAGTGAGTTTGGAAGTGCTCCGTCTCTTACTATTTCTTGAAATAAATTGAACATTATTGGTATTAGTCTTTCTTTACAGGTCTTGTAGAAGTTGGCTGTGTATCCATCAGGTCCTGGGCTTTTCTAGGTGGTAGGCTTCTGATGGCATCTTGTATTTCATCACTTGAAATTGATACATTTAAATTGTGTATATCATCCTGATTCAATGAGGGCAAATCATATGACTCTATAAATTTTTCAATGCCTTAGATATTTTCTATTTTATTCAGGTACAAGTTTTCAAAATAATTTGTAATTATCTTCTGTATTTCTGTAGTGTCTTTTGTGGTATTTCCTTTTTCATCATGTATTTTAGTAATTTGAGTTTTTTCTCTCCTTCTCTTCATTAGCATGGCTAAGGGTTTGTCAATTTTATTTATTTATTTCAACAAAACAATTTTTTGTTTTGTGGCTGCTGGGGAGAGATGGGAGTTAGAAACTGGGAACCTGGCCAGCTGGAGTTCCAAACTGGAAATTGCCTCCTACTGAAGATGGTGATAAAGGTGACCCAAGATGGAGGTGCCTGCTTTTAGCTGTGAGGTGTCAGGTTGGGTAGGGGAGCTGAGTGATGGTATTGTAGGATGAGTTCAGAGAGGAGCTCTGTGGCTTGCAGTGTGTGGCTGTTGCCTGACTTCAGAGCCTGGGTGAAGTTCTTGGGTGCAGGTAGGCTATTGTTTGTAGGGGACTATCTCTGCTGCTGCAGAATCCCAAGATATCAGCCACCAGGGGAGCCCCATGTTGGTAGATGGGAGTCCACATGGGAGTGATGGCCAGAAATACTGTGTGTGGGAAGATGCCAGGTGTTCTGAGTGAGAGTGGCATTGGTGATTTCTGCTTGGGTGGGTGGCCAAAAGTTCTGCATGTGTGCTGGTGGTCCCACTCAGGTACTCAGTAGTCCTTCCTGGGTGAGTAATTGGGAGACCTACAATGACACTGAGGCCTGGAGCCCTGGATAGCACAGTGGCCATGATTCCTGTGCAGAAGCACGAATATCACTCACAGAGAAGCAATATTCTTACTACTTGAGTCCCAGGTCATAGAGTGACACAGAATGCTACCTCCCTCTGGCCCACCATCTTGGATACCCTTGTCATATATTTTAACTAGAATTTTTAAACTATAAGTCAAATATTTACCTTGAACTAAAATTATATTGGGAAAATATTTAGTTTAAGTTCATGTTTTAAGTATTACAAAAAGAACAGTTGTATATTTTTGCCTAAGGAATTGGCTCTAAAATCTAAGTCATGATGAAGTCTAAAGTCTACAGTTTTGTCATAATAAAAGTTTTGAAACAGAAACACAAGGACCATAAGTAATGTTAAACACTTAAACTCCTTAATTGTGAGACACAAAATGGCAGATATAAACAATTAAGTAACCAATAAATTACTAAATTATCTGAAAAATATGTACAATATTTTCCTTTTCAATGAGATATATTTTGAACATATCAGTGTATCCAAAATTAAAGTTGCAAAAGAAGGAGAAAAATTAAATCAATATACTGCAAAAGTTCAATATATTATAGTAATATCATCCATAAAACCAGATCAATATAGATTTCTCCCTTTGTAATTTTCTTTTCCCCAGTTCCCATAGCCTCCTTTTAGTCTTTCCATCTATTCTTTCTATCTTTATCAGTTCTAGACTTTTAAGAAAAGAGGTAGTAGAGGCTTTGGTGTCAATTTTTGGTTCTGTTTTAGTATTAAATGTTCCTGTTTCTAAATATAAATATATATATATATATATATATATATATATATATATATATATATATATATATATATAATGAGAAATGTTTTTTAGAAAGAAAAATACTGAAAGTCTAACCAGCTGTGATAACCATAAAAAAATTCTGCTGTCCCTATTGATTCTTTGTAAGGTATACAACTTCTTACAGAATTATGATTGTTTGTTTATTTCAGAATAAAACAAAGGTTCTTTCTCAAAATAGTCCAGTTAGCTTATATCAGTTTTTATGCATGCAAAACTAGACATAGTTCCTTAATAAATTCTGATGGGATTTCCTTAGACTAGAAGAGAACCAAATTATACAACACATCTTGGGTCACAGAAGTATTCTGTGTTGAGTGTTGTGAAAGTACAATCTGAGACACTGAGATTGTTTTTCTTATATCCTTACCCCAATTGTTCCTCAAAGTTTGAATTTATATATAAATATAGTTACACAATAAAATACTACTAAGCAACATTAAGAAAAACATTTCTGAAATATTCACAATACACATAAATTGACAAAACATCTACAGATTCAAAAGCATATGATTATTACTTCATTCATTCACAGTTGGAAAGGAAACAAAACTAACTGTGGCAATAGACTTGAGAGCTGCAGTTTTCTCTGGAGTAGAAAAGACTGAATGGAAAAAGTCAAATGGTATTCCTCTCTGATTGCCGCAGTCTGGCTGGGCACAAAATCATGAGCCACTCAAGCAGGAACAAACTTTGTTTCCAAAACTCCCGGAACCAGGCCAGCAGCATTCTCCCAGGACACACCACACCAACAGGAAATCCCTCCTCCGGAAATCCCTCCTACCGCACTGCCCCAACCAATGGGAACTCTCCAGGAGTCCCAGGAGAGCTCCAAAGTAGCAGGCCAAGGTGGACAGCAGGGGTCTAATATCCAATTGAATGCAGATCTTAACATAATCATTATCATCTCAATGGCTTGCTGGCATCACCTTTCAACCAAAGATGCCATGCGTCATTCCTACTCAGCTATGGCTCTTAGCATCTGATGAAAACTTTTTATACATTATTGGAATTATGGGTAAATGGGTGATTAAATTTGTTGAAATTCTAAAATACATAATTAAAAATATGTGCATTTTATCACATATAAGTTAACAATTAATGAAGAATAAGATATAATGAAAAGAACAGAATGTGAACACTCACACATGAGTTTGCATCAGCATAATATAACACTTTGCCCAAGAATATGGTAAAAGGAAAATAAAAATTTAATACTTTTTGTAAGGAGTTGTGTTGCTCATACACTACTGATATTAGCATAAGTTAATAGGAACCACTTTGAAAAACGGACTGTTGAACTTACGCATCTCCTATAAATAAGCAATGCTATTTGTAGATATATTCCCAACAGAAATATACATATTCATTTACCTAAAATTATTTCCTAGAGGTTGATAGTACCATTATTAGTACAAAAAAGGTAGAAAATAACCAAATAACACCAACAATACTATTCATAGGTGAATTATTGTATATTCACAAAATAGTAGTTTATACAACAATATGGATAAATTTCCTAAACTAATTTTGAGCAGAAGATAATGATAATGATAATTATACAAACACAAAATTACATATCACATATAATATATAAAGCCTCATTTGTAATATATAAAAACAGGTCAAGTTCATCTTCACTTTAAACAGTTAATTAGTACCTTGGGGTGGATCAGAAGAAGAGATAATAACAGCAGGTGCTAGAGATTTTAAAGTGGTGAACCTGAAAGTTTTGATCAAGTTACACTCAAGTATAGTTATTATGTAGAAATTTATTAAGTTATATCATATGTATGTGTATATTATATATATATATATATATATATATATATATATATATCACCAACATTTCAAGTAAAACTTTAAATAAAGTCAAATGCTGGATAATGTAAAAAAATGTATTCAATGTCATAACCTATAAGAAGCAAAAACCTCATTGATGACTTTAACTTGTTGATTGTTTGGCTCAATCATCATCTGTTGCAGTATTTTGGAAGCAAATGGTTTTGTAAAAGAAATTCTAAGGCTAGGATTAAGCAACATAGATAATTATTTTGGTTCCTGTAGCCATAATAAAATTCAATTTTACTCAATTATTTGATACTTGTAGGCCTTAGCATCTCTTACCTTCACAGTAAGAGAATTATATTTGGTGATCAATGTAAGTGTGTCCACCTCAAAAAATTATTTGACTCCATTGTCCAAGATAGATTTAACAGTTCAAAATATTTTTTTATTAGCTAATGAAAAAAACATAGAATGGTACTATAATGTTAAATGTTTTTGTTTCTTTGTAAACAATATCTTTAGTATTTAAAAAAAGGGAAAAACTGTTAAACTCTTCATCCCTTGGCATTGGTGGTAGCTAACATTTGTATTTAATCATAGATGAATCTATTAATAAGGAAGGGAAACCTGAGTGTTGCTTAATGTCAGCAGCTTTTATGTGGACCCAGGTTTCTCTAAATTTCAGTGTGATTTTATTGTATGAGGTTTAAAATATTTATGTAAGGATTCTGTTTAGGGGAACAATTATCCCATTTTCTTTTTATGATTTCTAAATGGCACATTAACTGCAGTGGTACTGATTCGGATAATAAAATGGCTATCGGTATTCAATGAATTGGATAATTTTCTTAGGAACGTGAGAGCCTAGTGTCTATCTGCTTTTATGTCCATGTTTTTATTTCAGCTCCCAGGACACCTTTCTTTCACAAACCATTAAGTTTCCTACTGTGAGGAAGCTTTGGATTATTTAGCTTATAATAAAACAGTCCATTCAGTATAATCTCTAAAAAGGTAGACCACATCTGAAACAATTTTTATTTATTCCTCTTTTTTATAGTAATAAAAATCATGTCTATTAGCTCTACAACTGCATGAATAAACATTTTTAAGAAAAATTTTCAGGCATCATGACTTTTAATTTTGTTTTTAGTCCCAAATCCATAGATTTATGTAGTATGATTGTTCTCACTTCTGAAACAAAACAAAATAATAAAAGTCTCCATATTGAAAACAGTAAATTGTTAGGAAGACAATAAACTTCATGGAATAACATCTACTAACATTTATAGCATCCAATTCACCATGAATTTTTACATTTAAATAATACCCACCAATCTTTTTTCAGCACAGAATTGCTGCTTTCATTAAGTCACTTTCATGGCTGCTGTGAGCGCCAATGGGGTTGGAAAACAGAATTCCAGGGAGACTTACTCTAACCTTTCCTTGTCATTTTTAAGGCAAATTTTAAAAGATTACTCAGAACTTTGGGTATTATTCTGCAGACCCTTACATTTTGCTATCAACATCTCTACTTGGAGAGTTTAGTCACAAAACCCAATGTGCAAAAAATTGGTCTCATCTTCTTTCCTCGTGTAAAGAACTCAATTTTCCAGGCCCAACATTTCCCAAAGGGTAACACTTCTGCCTGTAAAGTAGAAGCCTAGTATACTTAGCTTACCTCCTTCAGGGCTAAGAGAGGATGCCATCTAATCTGGTTTTTTCCACAATGCCTCTCTGAAGTTTAACAAGTAACATCTCTGCCCATGACTGTATGTAAATCTGTTTGACTCAGGAATAAAGATTAAGAAGTTCACTGTTTCATATATATATAATGAACTCACTTCAATTAAGCTTTATTTATAATATAATGAATATATTGAAACCCATTCTTTCATGTACATATATGCATCTATCTATACCTTATATATCATATATGTATATGTGTGTATATGTATATATATATATGTATGTGTGTGTTTCATGTATATATTGGGAGGAAAAGGGAAAGGCATTAATCAAACATAGGCTCACCAAATCTGAGTGAATATATGTATATACAAGTACACATACACATAACCCAGTTTTTTGAGATATAATTCACATAGCATATTTACTCTTTTAATGTGTACAATTCAGTGGGTTTTGATATATTCACAAAATAGTGCAAGGTATCAACACTAATTCCATAAAAAATACTTTCATTACTCAAAAAAAATGTATAGTATATCCATTAGTAATCATTCTCCCTCAGCCTCCTTCCCTACTTCCAGGCAACTACTAATCTATTTTCTGACTATGAATTTGCCTATTTTTGACATTTCAAATAAATGGAATCAAACCATATGTAGCCTTTTGGGGACAGTTTTTTTCACTTAGTGTGATGTTATCAAGAATCATCCATTTGTAGCACTAATTAATATGTCATTCCTTTTTATGGCTGAATTCCTTTTTATAAGTTTTGGATAATCCTCTTTTGTTTATTTATTCAAGAGTTGATGGATATTTGGTTAGTTATTATAAATACTGCTGTTACAAATATTTGCATTTAAGTTTTTAATGACATATGTTATCTGTTATCTTGGAAATATATCTACAAGTATAATCGTTAGGTCATATGAATTCTGTTTGAGTTTTTCAGAAAATTCCAAACTATTTTCCATAATGACTGCACCAGTTCCTGATCCACTATGTTGGAGTGTTGTGCCTACATTAATCAATTATCAGTAAATGGATGGATTCAAACTAAAATGCTTCTTTACAAGAAAGGAAACAATCAAGGGCATAAAGACAAAGCACACAGAATGGGAGAAAATCTTTGCCACTTGCACCTCAGAGCATGAATTTCCAGGATATATAAAGAACTCAGAGAACTTAAAACCAAATAAATAAATGAATAAATGACAATCTATATTTGAACAAAGAATTTGAATAGGCATTCACAGAAGAAGAAATACAAATGGTCAACAAATATATTTTAGAAATGTTCAACATCTCTGGCAATTAAAGATATGCAAATTAAAACTACACTGAGATTCCATCTCATTCCAGTCAGAATGGCAATTATCAAGAATACAAGTAACAGTAAATGTTGGTGACAATGTGGGAGAAAGTGTACATTCATATATTGCTGGTGGGACTGCAAATTGGAGCAACCACTCTAGAAAGCAGTAAGGAGATTCCTCAGAAAACTTGTAATGGAACCACCATTTGACCCAGTTATCCCACTTCTCAGTATATACCCAAATAATTTTAAATCAGCATAATACAGGGATGCAGCCACAGCAATGTTTATAGCAGTTCAGTTCACTATAGCTAGGTTGTGGAACAATTTAGGTGCCCTTCAATAGACAAATGGATAAAGAAGGATACACAAACACACACACACACACACACACAATGGAGTATTACTCAATCATAAATAAAGATGAGTTTATGACATTTTCCAGAATAATGGATGGATCTGAAGTCTATCATGCTAAATGAAGCCAGGCCCCCCAAAACCAAAGGTAAAATGTTTTCTCTGATATGTGGAAGTTAACCCATAATAAGAAGGGGAAGGTAAGAGGAAGAATATAAATGCAGGTGATGAGATAATGGTAAATGGAGACCAGGGAGGGAGGATAAACAAAAGAAAGACACTGGAATGAATCTGACATGATTTCCCATGTTGTTTTTATGAAAACAACACAGTAAATTCCACCAGCACCTACATCCATAAGAATGATACTCTATCTACTATAATATATATTTGACATATTCCATGCTTGTATAATTATATCCAAATGGATTCTGCTGTCACTTATAACCAAAAAAAAACCCAATATTTTTTTAAATGCACCATTTTATATTCGAACAAGAAATTTTTTAGGATTCCAATTTTTCCATATCCTCACCAATACTTGTCCATCTTGTGCAGTATCCTCAGTAGGTATGAAGTGGTATCTAATCAAGGTCTTAATGTGCATGATCTAATGAGCAATGGTGTAATTGCATATTTTTTTTTATTTTAATGTGACTGTTGACAACTTTTGTATCTTCTTTAAAGAAACAGCTACTCAAATTCTCTGCCCATTTTTAGTGTGTTGTCTCTTTATTATTAAACTCTAACAACTTTCATGTTTTGAATACTACACTTTTATCACATATGCAAATTTGCCAACAATTTTCTTCAATTCTATGTGTCATCTTTGCATTTTTTAAATAGTGTCGTTTGAAATACATTTCTTTGTTTTTCGTGAAGCACAGTTTATTTTTCTTGTTATTTTTGTTGCTGTTCTGTTCGGTTGGTAGTGTTTTTTGTGCTGTCTTTAAGAAACCATTGCTTCAACCAAGGTCATACAGAAATATATTTGAGAATCTTATTTCTAACATCTTAAGTGTAGTTTTTTTTTTTTTTAGTCATTTTGAGTTAGTGTTTCCATATGATGTGAGGAATAGGTTGTAAGCCTATTTTAATCACTCTCAACTTGGACGAGAACAGAGGTTTGTCATTCACTAGTCCTCTCTCTGTTTAACAATGAAAATAAATAAATAAAAGAAAAAGAAAACATTAGAGTCACTAGCACATGTAGAATGCCCTATTTGGACAAAATACCTACTCTGAGCTTGTATTCATAAAAATAAGTGGGAGACCTACCTTTTCTGGCCACATTTTTTTTGTTTGTTTTTGTTTTTCTGGAGTTGGGGATTGGACCCCGGGCCCTGTTGCATACAAGGCAAGCACTCTACCAACTGTCCTATATCCCCAGCCCCTTCTAATGTTTGCTTTTTAATAAATTCAGTCTTGAACTCTCCCCTGAGCTTCAGAGTTTTCCATGCAACTTCATACTGTCATCCTTAATTGATAATCATATGACCAAATTCAACAATGCCTTCAAACATAATGTGGTGAACGACCTTCATAATGTGCTGTATTCTAGCCCACGACCCTCTCACATCTGGAGAACAGACACAGATTGCCTCTGATTCTAATCTAATAGTTCATTTTCCATAAAGAAGCATGGTTTAGTAAATTTGCAAACACACAAACACATCACTGTACTGCTTGAATCACTTTAGTGACTTCCTGGGGAATGTTTTTGCCTCTAAGAAGGAACAGGGATAAGACTGTAAATATTTTTGGTCATCATATAGGAGCAGGGGAGGGGTGGTGCTATTGGTGTCTAGTGGACAGAGGCTAAGTATGCTGCTAAACATTCAGCAATGCCCAGGACACCCAAAATGTCACTGATGCCAAGGCTAAGGTACTCCGTTTCACTTAGAATAAAACACAAATTCCTTAACATGTGTTAGAGAACTCTGCCTAACTCTTGCCCAGCTATCCCATCTCACCTCGCCTTTTAGATCCCTCTCACTGTTCTCAAACTTCTATCTATTTCTTTAATCTACTAAACTATTTCTTGAAACAAAGTCTTTAAAATATTTCTGTATCTTAACTGAAATGCTCTTCCCTGGTTTTTTGTGGTTGGCTACTTATAATTACCCTGGTCTGGTCTTTTTCAAACATTACCTCCTTGGTGATTCAAACCCTCATTACCACAGGGAATAGAAACTGCCATGAGAAGGTAGTGTATTACAAGAGTTGTTGCAAGGATAACACTGGATGAAAATTGATGAAAAAGAAAACAAAAGGTTATAGAGCATCTTTATAAATAGCAGGTGTTGAATGCCTAGGATGCAAGTGAATAAATGTTAATTCTTGGCTGGCAATTGATGGGTGGATGCTGAGAGCCATAGCCAAGTAGGAATGAAGTATGGCATTTTGGGTTGAAAGGTGACCCTGCTCAGGGATTAGGGTGGCTCCAGGTTTAGGGTGGATCCTGCTGGGAATAGGGCAGCTCCAGGATTAGGGCGGATCCTGCTTGGATTAGGGCATATCCTGTTGCCTCAGGCGCCCGCTCCTTTGGAGTTCCTGTTGAGTTCTTGCGGGGTTCTGAGAATATGGGTATGCAGAGCCTGGTGGAGGGAGTGTATTTTCCCAGAACGTGCATGTAGAGTGCCGGTGAGAGTTTGGGAATAAAGAGTTGCTGTTTGAATCTACAAGGCTTTTGTGGTGGCTCGGTTATTTTGTGCCCAGCCAGACTGCGGCAGGTGGACATGGTGCAATGTCAGTAAGAGAACTGAGGATTCCACTTGGATGCAAGGTGGATGGGGACAATGACAAGGGAGGTGAGGAAGGTGTTTAAACAGAATGGAAAATGTGAAAAGAGACATTGAGAGGTATCTCGAAAGCACAAACTAGACACAGTAGCACATGAATGTAATGTCAGCCGTTCAAGAGGCTGAGGCAGGAGGATCTCAAGTTCCAAGCCAGCCTCAGCAACTTAGTGAGGCCCTAAGTAACTTAGTAAAAACCTGTCTCAAAAATAAAAAGGCTGGAGATATGGCTCAGTGGTTAAGCATCTCTGGGTTCAATTCTGGAATGGAAGGAAGGATTAAAGGAAGGAAGGAAGGAAGGAAGGAAGGAAGGAAGGAAGGAAGGAAGGAAGGAAGGAATAGATGGATGGAGGGAAGGAGGGAGAGAGGGAGAAAGGGAGGGAAGGAAGGAGGTATGGAAGAAAGGAAGGAGAAAGAAAGTACAGGGTGTAATTTCCACAAAGAAATTATTCATAAAACCAAAGGGGTAGATGATATGGACAGAGCCATATCTCAGAGATTCAGATCTTAAAGGCATTAATTCCTGTGGAAGGTTAGATATAATGTAGCTATTCCACTGAGGACAAAAATAGAATTAAATGATAATCCATGTAGCAAAAGAGACCTTTAAAAAAGACTATACACAGAAGTTGTAGAATAGTCATCACAAAAAAATTTAATTCCCCAAAGATGATGACAAGAGATGATGACAAGAGATGGGAGAAAAAGGCTTCAGAATTTGAGCTAAAGTTAATCAAGAAGGTATTAAGTAAAACTGAAGGTTCTTGGGAATGAATCACATCAATTAATGGTGGTTATCTGGGACACTCACTTTATTAATAGAGAATGATCCTAACACTAGGGCCAGGTTCAACAGGAAAAAAGTGATGTTTGAGATTAGAGGCAAGAAAAAGAATTGGCATTTATTCTGGGTATTTGCCATTGTCATAATAAGGAATTTCATATCATACTTAGCAGTTGAAAGATTTCAAATAGTACAGATGCTCCTTGACTTAAGGTAGGGTTAGGTCCCATAACTCCATCATAAACTAAGACTATCATAAGTCAAATGTACAATTAATACCTCTGACCTGAGCATTGTAGGGCACCAGCACAGAACCCTATAGAGCATCACTGTGTCCTCGCATCATCACATTCCTGACCTGGAGGCATGGCTTCCTGCCTCTGCCCAGCATTGCAAGACTGTATCAGAGCCATTAAAATTTAAACCCTAAAGTACTGAATGTGTATTACTTTTGTGCTATTGTAAAGTGGAAAAATATTTGAGTCAAAGCATCAATAGTTGGAGACCATCTCTATAATAACAGCTTGTGAAAAACCTACTGTGCAAGTAGGTTTATGTGAAAGTAGGTTATGTGAAAGAAAGTGAGGAGCAAAGAGAAGGTGGACTCTTTTTTCCCTAAATCTAGGCAACAGTGATGATAAGAGAAGATGACTGTATGTGAGAAAATTGACAGGGAATGGATCAAATTGGTGGTGAGCAATAGAAGTAAGACTTGGATTTAGTTAAGCAGCAAAGTAAAACTTTCAAGGAAATGGTCTATATAAACCAGACACTGTGGTAAACTTGTAACTCAGAGCCTTTTATGAGAAGGGGTTTAGTGTTCAGAGCCAGGCCTCTTCTCTGCCTCAGTGTGGTGTGACTATAGGGCACAGCCTGGGTGACCTGCTCTGCTCCACACATTCTCCTCCAAGATGAAAACAGAGAATACTTTTGTTTAATTGCAGTAAAACAACTCCCTCAGATATCCTTATTCTTTGAGTGTTAGATATCTTGTTTTCATTAAGCCCACTACTTTCCTTAAGCTGTTTTAAAGTTGTTCTTTGTTGATTCCCATTACACAAATACCATTAAAAAAAGACATGAGATTTGATTATCAGTTAAAATGTCAGCTAAACTGAAAAGACAGTGGGTGGAAAAACTTGAGGGCCACTTATGATTTTAAAAACAGAGCAAAGCCAGTTAATTAAATAAATGTTGCTTTTCAAACATCACATTAACTTTGCCATCTAAATAAGAGAAATGATATTATAGATGGTCCTTCCAAGGTTGAAATTACAGTTGTTCATAATTCTGACATGTCCTCATGGAACACATGACCCACTGTAAAGAGAATCTGGACGAGATGTACTTAAGGTGTAGATCTCACATCACTGAAAAGGTCATGAGGAACTTCTGAATTTTTGTTCACAGATGGGTGGTGAGTTTTATATCAAGTAAAAAATTAACGTTCAGTTGATATCTAGAGAACGTAATATCAAGGCGTTTGGTAAAATTCACAAGTGATAGGAGTAGCGTTACTTTTCTGGACATAAAGTTCTCATATAACTGGACATAAAGTTGACAGTACAGTCTTTCCTTTTAATATTAGTTGTTTGCAAGCTTTTCCTTAAGCTAGATTACATTCACATATTTTTCAATCATACAGACAATTGCTTCTGAGCCCTTGGGACCCCTGTCAGTAAGTACTTTCTCCAATCTCCACATTCTGAGAGTTCTTAAGGAAGATCCATGCTTATTCAACTATAGAAGAAATATATTTGGCCATTTAAAAATTATATTTTAAACTCCCCAAAGGTAAACAAAGCAGATCTGTCAATTATTAGCAGCCTGCTCTTTCTTCTGCATATTACACAAATACATAGCATTATCAAGATATATGGATGTAATTTTCCAAGAAATAAACCATTAAAGTAATGTGTATAGATGAAACACTCCAGAAAACAACACTAGCACCACAGGAGAGAGTGAAATATGATTTATGTCAATAAATTCATAAAGGGCATTGCTTATCATTTTATTATTTAGTACCTATTCAATATGGACAGTATGCTAAAAGCTATCTCTCTAAACAAAATATTGCACATTATCACACATTTCCTCTAGGAACTTACATCACAAATGATCTGAAGAAAGAAATTTTGGAAATCCAAAGCCTATGGTGTTTAAAACATAATAAAAATAATAAAATGCAACTTTCAATATGGAAGATTCATATACAATTTTATGAGATTTTATAAAACTGAAAAAAGCAAAAACTAATATAAAGGAATAAAATTTCAAATCACATTATGATTCAGTTAAAAATCACACATTAGGAAAGAAATGTTTACTCAGAGTACTCGGTCTGAAGTGCACAATATCCACTTGTGCACATAAGTGGCAAACATAAATCCATTTCCTAGATATGTAGCTAGAGATGAGAATCAGGTGGCAAGCAAGATAGTTATGAAGTTTCTGAATTGTATTTTAAAGGACCATTTCCAAAGTTAATTGAGGACTCTTTTCTGTTTTATTTATGATTGTAATTAATCATAAACAATGAGTGCAAATTCAGTTCACTAATAATGATGTGTCAACAACTGACACCAGCATTTCAGTGTCATACAATAACGTATATGGATTTGTCACTCATACCAGGTGACCATTGAAAGTTTTCTCAGCTTTGTTCCTGTCAGTACCAGAGACTCAGATGAAGGAGCAGCCCCCATCTGGGACAATATTGGTCTTGTAGAAAAAATAAGAGAGGATCAGTATGGAAACTGCTGAAAGGGCAAGATTTCTGAGAGGTGGGTAAGTAAAATTTTCACATGGGAAAGGAAATCTCATAGGGAGGAGTACAAACTATATATCAAGCTTCTCCAATATACTAGTGTAATCTTTAGTTGACACCATAATTTGAAGGACACAGAGTATTTGGACATAGATATTAAAATAGAAACAGGTCAACTGTTTTCTTCGTTACTTCTGGCCAATCTCCTAGATTAATTAATTGTTTAAATTTTACTGTCTCTGTTTTAATGAAACCCATCATCTCTGAAGTTATGTCCTTTCCTTACAACTCTGCTCTGCCTTCTGTTTATGTCTTCAGGGTAGAGTTGACTTCACTGCTCTTTCCTGCTAAATCTGGCTGGAACGTCTCAGACCAAGAGACTCCCTTTCTAGCACATAGAACGTCATTTTATACCACATGAAATGAAGCTTTTCTTCAAATCTGTTTAAAGAATAAGTTTTCAAAGCAAATATCTCATAATCAATAGTGTACTGTTAAGAAGCATTCTTTCTGAATCTCTCTCATTTAATGTCTTCTGATCATAATTTTACAGAGGTAGTCTGATTCTGGAGTGAATCTGTTGAACTGTCCAGGCAAACTTATATCTACTTACCAAATTACTTAGAAGTAATTTTAATATACAAGTGAATAAGGATTAATACATCTGGAAAAATGTTCCAAGGGCTCAGTGCCAGCAGAGAGGGCAAATTAAAGAATATAAAAAATAAAATGGAGTAAGGTTTAAGTGGTTCCTTGTACATAACAAAATTTTTGTATTTGGACTCCTTTTTTAATGATGATATCTATAATAGTTTAAACAAAAACATCGTGATTTTGCCCATCACTACATAATCTTGGCATCAGTGCGGGACATTAAGCCCTGGTGGCAGGAAGGGCTTTCTGCAGAGCAGGTAACACTGTTACTTGTCTCTAGCCATCCTGTCTGCAGAAATCAGAAAGCTCCACTTTATTCTGTACTGTAGAGGTCCTGATCACAGCCTCAAAAACACAGTTTCTTTCAAAACCATTTGGATCATAATGTTAAAGGAGAGGAGTGAGTTTTGCATTTCACAGGGGGATGTGAACAATCATAGGTAAAATGATTAGATTGTTAGAGCTGTACTCTAATCTGTCCATCCTAGTTTAAGTGGACTGACTGGGTGGTAACTGTAGGCAGGTGAGCCATGACTGGAGGAGGAGGGTCACTGGCGCATATGCTTTGACAGGGTTCACCTCTCTCTGCAGCCCCTTCCTTCTCTCTCCCTTTCTCTGCTTCCTGACACTGCCATGAGTTCAGCACCTTTCCTCTACTGGTCTCTTCTGCCATGATGTGCTGTCTCACGTTGGGCCCAGAGCAAAGGAGTCAGCCATCTATGGACTGAAACCTCTGAAGCCATGAGTTCCAAATAAATTTTTTTCTCCTCTGAATTGTTCTTCTTAGGTATTTTTGTCTCTGTGGTATCAGTTGGTTGCAGATCAGGAACGGGTTCGTGTTCTTGGGTGTTGAAGATTAAACACCTGGGAGACACCAAGGTAAGCATAGGGAGTAAGTATTATTTAAGAAAGTGATAAAGACAGACTTCTCCAAAAAGAAGGGGGGCCTTGGAGCCAAGAGCTCATAGGAAGGAGTGAGACTGGCTTTTTTTTTTTAGACTCCAGAACACCCCTCTTAAATTCTTATCTTCTGTTTCTTCCCCATATATGTGACCAAGGGCAGGAGCACAGAGGTTAGTTGTTAGTACCTCGGAGTGCTGAGGAATATAATAATGGGAGTTATCCCTTAACAACTCTTTGATAAACAGTCCACTCTCTCTACCGCCATCCATTCATTACCTTCACTGACTGTCTAACCTCTGCTCCTGCCTCAGTTTGCTGAGGAATGTGCCATATCCTATCCACTTAGGCCTGGCAGAGCTTCAGACAAATTGCTTTTGGAAAAGAAGGCCTGTGAGCTCAGCACAGTGACCATTTATAGAATTGCTTTATAGAGTTATTCTCTTATCTTTGTGTCCCCTCCATTCTCATCTATCTGTCCCCTAACATCACTGATGAAAGGCTGACGAAAACAGAAATTGGTACTGAGAAGCAGGTTGTTACTGTGACTAACCTGACCATGAGGTTCAGAAACCCCTGGGAGTTATTTATGAGAGGAGTATGAAAAAGTTTTGGAAATGCAGGTTGGAAAAGCTTTAAAATGTGGTAAGCAGAGCTTAGTAAGTACTTCTAGTTGGAGCTCAGAGGACCAGAAAACTGATAGAAATGCAGACTGTGCTCATGAGATTTCAGAGGGAAATGAGGATTCAGGGGTGGAGGTGGAATTAGACTAAAGGTCATTTGTGTTGTATTTTGGTAAACAACTTGTCTACATTTTGTCCATGTCCTGGGACTTTGGGTCAGACTGAATTTAAAGATTATTGACCCATCAATCTGGTGAAATTTTAAGATAGGACAGTGTTTGGTATATGGCATGGATTTTCCTGGTAGCTTTTAGCCAAGTTTACTATATAAGAATCAGGAGAAGAAAGCCGTGTTGAAGGATTTAAAAAAAAACTTGCAGTTTAACCAGAAAAGTGCTTATAAAACTGAGACCAAGGAAAAAGTGATTGTTAAAGATATTGTGACCATGAAAGAGATGGTAAGTATTTTGAACAGAGACAATAGAAAAGATGGCTTGAGGGTATCTCAGGAACCTATAAGACTAAACACACTGCAGGCTCATGAATGTAGAAGATGAAATTCCTTTGAAGTCATGGGGGCACCCTAAGTAGGAGACACCTCATTAGTCAAACTGTAATGTTTAGCCTCTGCATTTAGTCCATCTACAAGAGTCCTAGGAAGTTGTTTCACTTTTCTCACCCACTCAGACACTTACAGGCTGCTCAGCCATGATCCCCGGGAGCTCAGTTACTGCATGAATTGTCAACAGTCCTTGATGTCACCCACTTGGTGCTGGTCCTGCAGAAATGCAGGAAGCTGGAGTTAAGGGGTCATGGAGGCTTCTAAAAAGATTCCAAAGGAAGACCTGAGAGGCCCAGCTAAGGGTAGTGGGGTTGGAGTTCCTATGGGCTGCCCCTGAGAGGGCGATGCATAAAACTGTGAAGGTGAAGCAGGAAGGAGCTGGAATGGGGAGCCCAGGAATTAAGAGATGCCAGTAATATGGACTGTGTTCCAAGAACAGCTGCTAACTGCAGAGAAAGCCATGCTAAAATAGAGGACGTGCACAATGCAACTGGCAAGGTCATAGAGACAGGGCTGCCCGAGCCCTTTGTAGAGCACATTGTACAGCATGTCTCAGGTGCTACCAAAGGGGTTATATCACCCGTTTTCCCAGATGGGTTTCAGTCTTGCTTTGACCTCATTCCTTCTTTTTGTGCCCCTATTCCTCCCTTTCGGAATTGAAATGCTTATTCAGTGCCACTATATATTGGATATATGTAACTGTCTTTTGATCTTTACAGGGGCTCACAGTCAAGAATTTGCCTTGAACCTCAGAGGAGACATGGACTTGGACTCTTGGGATGGATTCAATGAAGAGGCAAAACATTATAGTTTGGCTATAAGGTGTTCCCCAAAAGCTCCTGTGTTCAAAACAGAATTTTTGTAGGTGAAATAACGACATTGTAAAAGTACAGCTTCATCAGTCCATCCTCATTTAAATAGACTCACTGGGTGGTAACTGCAGGCAGGTAGGGCATAGCTAGAAGAGGTAGGTCATTGGGGCAAGCCCTGGAAGGGTTCCTCTCCCTGAGCATCTTCCATCCATATCTCTCTCTCTCTCTCTCTCTCTCTCCCTCTCTCTCCCTCTCTCTCCTTTCTCGGCTTCCTGACTCTCCCATGAACTCAGCAGCTTTCCTCCACTGAGCCCTTTTGCCATGTGCTGCCTCCACCTTGAGTTCCAGCCAACCATGGACTGAAACCATGAGTTCCAAATAAACTTTTCCTCCAAGTTGGTTCTTGTTGGGTAATTTAATGACAGCAATGAAAAGGCAATTAAAACAGGATGATTAAGAGGAACTATGATACTAACAAATGTTTTATTTAAATTATCAGCATAATATTCCCCAACATTATCTACTAAAGTTAGGAACACATGAAAACAGGGAAACAAATCTGCTCTTCACAGGTCAGCTGCAGGCCATTTTCTCTCTCTCTGTGTGTGTGTGTGTGTGTGTTTCTGTTTGCATAACCAGGCTTTTATTAAGTTAAAAGAGCATCTGTCCTCATTACAACTTTGACTTTCAATATCAAATTTTTTTTTCATCACCCTGATGGTCCCATCTAAGTCTCCCTTCTTAAATCTTGGTCTTTGTTCAACAATTTCATTTTAAGTATATTTTGGACTCTGTTGTGCATCAGGATCACCTGTGCACTGGGAATAGAAAATAAACCAGGTCAACAATATCCTTGATCTTTATCCCATGTTTGGGAATAGCAGCAAAGTACAGGAATAGTCAAGAAAGAGGAAATAGTCAAGAAAGAGGGGAGTTCTACTGTAATTAGATTCAATTTTCAGAACATTTACTCCATTCAGGGAAAAAAGAAAGGGGAGAAGTATAGGGAAGTAGATTACTAAAGAGAAAAAGACCAAAATGGTTTTGGTACACTTGCTTTTATACCAACCATTTTCATCCTGTCCATTGTGTTGAGTACAATAGTCTTTTGCTGGGATTTTTAACATGAATAAGGCTGATTTACTCATTAGCCTATAAAAGAACTTTTCTCATTATCTCCTATCCACTTTCCATACCCCAGCTTATCCTCACCAGGTAGTCTTTCTCCAAACATCAGTTCATATTCCCAATCACCTCATAAGCCTTCCTGAATCACTTCTATCTATATGTATCTCTTCCCATTCATTACAAAATGTAATCAAATACTACTTGGCATTTTTTTTTTATAACTAACAGAGGCATGTTGCTTGCCAATATGTTTCCCATCCCCTATGGTATAAGAATGAGTCTCACACCTTGTTTTATTTCTATATCATATGGCTCTAGAAAACAAAATAATCACTACTCGGTGAATATTTTAGTATCACTGTGCAGATGAACTCTTACTTAGATAAAAGTACATCTCAGCAAAGTCACCAGTGTCTCAGCAAAGTCTGCTTGGAAGCCCTGAGACATAAGGAGTCTTGGTTATATACAGCACCAGCCTACCACTGAGTGGGGGTAGTCTCTCTAAACTGGCTGCCTGGCTAGAACACATGTACGAATGAAACAAACAAATCAATAAATTCAATATATATAAGCTGCTGAGCAGCAAATAAAAAGTCAACAGAAGTGAAGTGGCAATTGTTTTTCATACAATTCTTGGTCATAAATTATTCTTTGTAGTATCATAACCAAGATGACCAAGGTAAATTATTTTTATACAGACATTTCAGGGTGAGGTCATCTGTTATTTTTCTTAAAAATGCTTGGAAGTGATAAAAGCAATAAATTTCAAAGACAGGCATGCCTTCATTAATAATGGGGACATTTCCTGAGGAATGCATCTTTAACTTAATTTGATGCTTGTGGGAACATCATAGCACATATTTACACCAACTGAAATGACATAGGTCAATCACTCAGAGTAGTCTTTTGAATAATCAAGACCTGTACTCATATTTGATCTATACATCTGCTGCCAATATAATAAGGCATAGTGTTTTGTAGTAAAGTTTTAATTTATAAGTAGAAGAGCACATTCTAATGATAGAAAGTATAATATAATGAATACATGAACTAGCTAGATATCTGCTTATTGTCATTATCAAGTATCACATACTACACATAATTGTATGAGTTATACTTTTATATGACTGGTGGCACAATAAATCTATGTAACACCAGCATCACCATGAACACATGAGTAACACTTTGCATTATAACATAATAATATGGCTACAAAGACATTAGGCAATAGGAGTTTTTCAGCTCCATTTAATCTTATGAAACCAATGCTTGTCTATATGATCCCTGCTCAACTGAAACAACATTACACAGCACATGTCTGTCATGATGATGATGAGGAGGAGGAGGAGGAGAAAGAAGAAGGTATGGTGCTTACTAGGTTTCAGGTTCTGTTCTAATGACTTTATGTACCTTATGACATTTAATCCTCTCAACATTATTTCCACTTTACTGATGAAGAAAATGTGGCACAACAAGTTTAAATAACTTGGCCAAGTCCACATACCCAAACATAAATATGGGATATGACTCAGATACCCAGACTTTAGGATCCAGGCTCCATTATTCTCCAACACACTCATTACTTAAGCTTCTCAGTTATAGAAAGATATGTCTCTGCTCACTGTCATGTCAGAAATCAGCAAGAGCTATTATGAAAAGTATTTGTCATACCCCTCATTAGAAAAGCCTTTTCCGTTGATTATATACTTGCTGTGGGTATAATATTAAAGACTAAGGATGGGGATAAATTCACAGAGGCACATAAGTGAATTTAACTGTTCTCAGAAATTAAGTAAACTATTTTGCAAACAAAAATAATTTTACTTGCCTGAATATATTTTTACATAATGTAATGAAAATAAAACAAAAATATCATTGCTTACTGAATGCTAGCTATAATTTGATACTTTTTAGTAAAACCAACAAAAGAATCACATTTCCCAGGGATGGCTGTCAACATGGTTCTGAGACATTTGTAGACAGCTTTCAGGGTATTATGAGAAAGTGATAAATAAAAGTTTACTTAAATCAATAGAACTAAACACAAAAGCATGCTTGCAGACCTTGGAATTTCAAAGAACTGAACATAATTGAATTTTGTTTATTGTGTTTTTCAAATGAAATGGCCAAGTTACAGAGAGAAGTATTTGGTTATTGAAGACAAAAACTAAAGATACCAATATAGCACAGAGTTCATTAGAACAGGCAATGGAAGAATGTTATTGGATCCACAAATCATTAGAAAAGGTAATACTATTCTGCTTCAGATACCAGAGGAACAGTCATTTTATTCCCCACCTTGGTAAAGTGTTTTTGGTTTATTATTGCTGTTGTTGCCATTAACTCAAAGATAACTTTTTTACCTGTACTTTAAATCTTCTTGAAGATTAATATTTTCCTACATTTGCTTTTGCTTTTGGCCTTTTCTTGGACTGTATATTACTTAATTAATCAATCTCTCTTCCTCTCTGCACCCACAAACTGTCCCCCCAATATGAGTTTTCATAGTGGAATCATCACTTTTATGGGTACTTTTATAAGTACTTCTCAAAACTTTTTCTCTTAACTTTTATAGTCATCCTGTTTTGTTTTGTTTCCAAAATATATGGCTTAGTTTTAACATAAGACTCTCTTCAAATGCTTAAAAATAAAATGCAGACTCATTAGGAGAGTTATAAGAAAATAGACTACTTTTTAAAAATCAAAGTACTAGGGAGGTAATAAGTAGTACCACAGAGGGCTTTTAGCATTCCCACTAGAGCATCTCTGCAAGTCCACTATATTGGAAATATCAGAGGACATCTAAAAATTGAAACTTTTGTGAAAATTCAGCCTGAAATCCAAGAGTTTGAGCAAAACCTCCATCCTCATCATGCTTTTAAGTGTCTTGTCTTATACATTTTTACTCAGAAACAATATTTTTTCAATCTTGCCTTTTTAAACTATATAAAAATGGTATTCTATTGTGCGCAATATTCTGAGATTGGCTTTATATCTCAACACCATGTTGAAGCACACAGTTACAACATATTCACTTTCATGGATATATCAGATTTCATCATGTGAATATATACCATGACTTATTTGTGAATCTTTCTGTTGGTAGGCTTAGAGCTGTTGCTCTTTTTTTCCTGTTATGAACAAGATCACTATGAAAAATCTTATACATGTCTTTCAAACACATGTAACTGTTTATATAAAGATTTTGTCTGAAAGGGGGATAATTGTTGATTTATAGGATATGAGAATGTCTAACATTAAAAGACAATGCCAAATTGGTTTTCCAAAGTAGTTGTACAAGTTTCTACTCCAACTAGTAATCTGAAAACATTCCCATTGATTCACATCCATAACAACAAGTGGTATTTCCAAAATCTTTTATGTGAATCATTTCTTTTGAGTAATATCTAGGTAAGGATTTGGTGAGTCACACATTATTTGCATTTTTAAAATTTTTTTTTTAGTTGTAGTAGGACACAATGCCTTTATGTTATTTATTTATTTTTATGTGGTGTTAAGGATCGAACCCAGCACCTCACATGTGTTAGGAGAGCTCTCTACCACTAGCCACAACCCCAGTCCCCAGTATTTCCATATTTAACAGTTATCACCAAACTATTTTCCAAATCGATTTTTTGAGCTTACATTTTCACCATTAATTTTCTTTAACATTGTTAACTCACCAGCATCTTAACATACAAGGCCTCCTTTTATTCTATAATTATTTTCTGTACATTCTTTCTTGTTTAATGGATAAAATGTCATTTTTTATTTGAGAAAAGTTATTTTTTATAAACTCTCTGTTTTTATTGTTTCTCTTTATTTTTTTTTTTATTTTTAGACAGCATCTCACTAAGTTGCCAAGGCCTGCGTAAAGTTGATGATTCTCCTGACTCAGGATCCTGAATAGATAGCATTATAGGAATGCACCACTACACACTGCTAAGATTCTGTTTTGTAAAATTAGACTATTACTCTTTTCTCTTATTTGTAGAGGGCTCCAACTACAACCTCCTGTTTAGAAGAACACCTCTCTCCATTTCTCAAGTCTTCTGGGGAAAGGATTGCATTGTTAATATGCTTCCTTCAGGACTCCTCTTGAATTCCAGAGTAGGTTTCAGATTTCTCTTGACAAGTCAATTAACGCTGTCCTTCCACTTACCACCTTTCAAATTTGCTGCCAAATTCTCTCACATACCTCTCATCAAGTTGGGTTGATGTAAATTGATTTTCTTTTTCTGCCACTTTTGCTTAGCTGCAGGACAGAAAGCAGGGAAATCATTATATTTTTGTCATCAAGCTCCTTTCTCTGATCTTTCTAGTCAAACCTTTTGGTTTAGACTAAGCTTCTGACTGCTCCTCATTCTTTGACTTTCTGTAGGCTCTAAACCCACTTGGATCTCTTCCAAACCAATGTCTAACTCTCACCAAATCCTACAATCACATTATTTAGAGTAATTTCTCAAATTTTTAAACCCCTGGACACTTTTGATGAGAATAAAAGAATTGTGTTTTTTTTTTAATATAATATACTCGAGGGTTGAGATTCTCATTAAGAATTACTACAAGATGGCAGAATACAGAAAGTTGCTTTCCTGGCTGCTCCAAGTTATGAAACCAAGAAAGTAGATAGGCAGCTTCTCAGCAAGGTGGGTGAAAGAAAAGAGATGGAGAATTTACTACAATTTAATATTGGACATTCAAAGCAAATAGGGGACTCAGATATAAAAAAAAATTAAGAAAGTAATCCCTAGTGCTACAGCTGCAGCCACAGCCAGAGGCACCCACTATATAGGTCCCTAGCAATCAAAGTGGAAGGATAAGGGAATTAAAGGAACCCACATACAGAGAGTTTTGAGATCAAAGACACTGACCAACTAAACCAAAAGGTGTGCTGCACAATATCCTTGTGCAGTAAAGAAGCTGCATCTCTCCTGGCTGCGTGTGGAGTAAAGAGGAGAGAAACATTTTGCAACCACAGTATGGGGAATGAAAGCTGAGGGACCCAATTCCTGGCAAACTGAGTTTGGCCCAAAATACTGACTTTGCAAACCCACACTGCATGGCATAATGTGTGCCTACGTGACCATGAGAAAATGTAACGTGGAGAGGGGTTTACACAAGGTACTACTCATCATGGAAACAACCTGCTTCTTCCCTTCTCCTGTTTGCAGGACTAACTGGGAAAAAACATCCTGGCTGGGATTTTGAAAGGGTGGGGACAAGAGAGATTGAGTTTGGAGACTGAATCTGAGACCAGGAAACATGGGGTCAAGACATAATGAAGTGGACTAAGAATTGACTCCTCCAATGATGAGTGGATTGTATCTCTGAGCCTTCATCTATCCCAATAAATCTTAAACTTGGTCTTTTCAGATTATTCATATATCTTGGATATTCTGCTCCTGGTCTCTTAACATCTTTTCTCCATGGTATCAACTTAATTTTCAAGATTATATATTTTGTCTTCATTGCCTAAAACTCAATCTTCTAGGTGTTCTAGTTTTTTGGTGATGCTTTCCATTTAATTTTTAATTTGGTTTATTGATTTCTTCATTTTAAGAATTTCCTCCAATGATGAGTGTAACCCAGGGGAAATCTCTGGGGTGCAGTCTTCAAGCATGGACCAGCAATTGCTCGGTCCTGGAGTTGTGCTGTTTTAAAGTCTCCAGACCAATTTCCATTCAGTAAAGAAACTGGAGCTTACCTAAGCCTGCAACCCATCTCCAAGAGTTCTGCCTGTGGAATTATCTCTCTTACTTCAGCAAGTTCACCCTAAGGGTGGAGAACATCACACTCCAAATGATCCCACCTACCACTGCTGAGAAGAGAAACTGAAAATATTTGAATGCAAATGGAAATAATTATTTAACTTTTAATTCAGATTCTTTTCCCTCTCTCTGTTTAATTGTAACCTTAATGGTTCATGGACATTTTTAATTTAACTTTTCATTAAGATATTTTTTCTCTCTCTGCTTAAATGTGACCTTAATGGTTCATGGACATTTATACATATGTATATATGTTTTTAAATCTAATTTATAGCATTTTTTGAAGCCAGTTATTTTTCATGGATCTGTATTTTGAGGACTAGAACATTTTATTAGTATATTTCAGTTTTGTATTCTTTTATTTTTAGCTTCTAAATTTTTACTTTATCTATATTTTTTCTCTTGCTTATCTGTTTCCCTTGATTCTCTTTCTCTTTTCTGCTAAAAGCCAATATCTATTGTTCTCTCTTTCACTCTTCCTTTAACTTTTTCTACTATCTTTTCTCCTCCTCCCTTATAATCATCACATCCCACATCACTTTTGTTTTCTCATTGTCTACCATTCAAAATTGTAAACCTTTTCACAAACTTACTGTTTTTACTCTAGGCAATAACTTATCATATCATATCTATTTATTGTGACAGTTAACAATGTAGATGTAATAGCAGGAATCAGTTGGTTTAATGTTGTATACTATTTGCTTTGGTTGTTGCAAATAACAGAATCCATCAACATCATAGTAGAAGAAATGTCAGAGAAGGTGTGTAGAATGTACATAGTTAAACTGCCCTGAGAGTTAAAGGACAATGTAAGAAGTCAAATCAGAAATAAAATACAGGAAGGGAAATATCATTTCAATAATGAGAGATTCTGGTGGGGGGGGGGAAATCAAGCAGAAATTTTTGAAATGAAGAAATCAATAAACCAAATTAAAAATTGAATGGAAAACATCACCAAAAGACTAGAACACTTAGGAGACAGAGTTTTAGGCAATGAAGACAAAATGTATAATCTTGAAAATAAAGTTGACCATGGAGAAAATATGTTAAGAGTCCAGGAGCAGAATATTCAAGATATATGGATAACCTGAGAAGACCAAATTTAATATTCATTGGGATAGATGAAGGCTCAGAGGTACAATCCAAAGGAATGTACAATATTTTCAAGAAGTAATTTCAGAAAATTTTGGAGATTTTAAGAATGAAATGGAAAATCAAATACAGAAGGCTTACAGGACTCCAAATATACAAAATTACAATACACTAACACCTATTCACATTATTATGAAAATGCCTAACATGGAGAATAAGGATAGAATTTAAAGGCTGGCAGAGAATAAGGCAGGTCACAATTAGAGGAAAACAACATGCACCCCATTGGTTTTCTCAATCCAGATACTCAAAGCTAGGAAAACTTGGAATAATATATACCAAACTCTGAAAGAATGGATTCCAGCCATGAATGCTATACCCAGCAAAATTAAGCTTCAAAATGGAAAATGAAATAAAAACCTTCCCTGATAAACAAAAGTTAATAGATTCACAACTAGAAAGCCTGCATTACAAAATACACTCAATAGTTATTTCATGAAAAATGAAAGTGAAAACCATCAAAGGAAGAAATTACACTAGAAGCATAGTCAATCAAAGAAGAATCTGATTCAAATTAAAAATCAAAATGAGAGGGAATAAAAATCATTTCTTAATAGTAACACTGAATGTAAATGATCTAAGTTAATCAATCAAAAGATATATACAGGCAGATTGGATTTTAAAAAGACCCAACAACATGCTATCTCCTGACCTTTTAAATAGACATCCACACACTGAAAGTAAAAGGATGGGAGAAAAACATATCATTCACATTGATGTTGTAAACAAGCAAGGGTTTCTATAGTCATATCAGATAAAGTGGAATTCAAGCCAAAGTTAATCACAGGGGATAAAGAAGGACATTTCATATGGCTTAAGGGAATTATATACCAACAAGATATAATAATCATAAATATTATGCCCCAAACAATGGAGCATGTACCTCAAACAAACCCTTCTCAGTTTTAAGAATCAAGTGGACCACAACACAATAGTTCTGGGTGACTTTAACATACCTCTGTCACCTCTGGATAGATGCTCCAAACAAAAACTAAATAAGGAAGCTCTATAACTAAAAAATAAAATTAATAATTTAGACTTAACAGACATGTAGAATATTTCATCCATCAAACACTGAATACACTTTCTTCTCAGCAGCACATGGATCCTTCTCTCAAATAGATCATATCTTAAGCAATTCTTAGCAAATACAAAAAATAGAGATAATACTTTACATTCTATCAGATAATAATTAAATGAAATTAGAAATCAACAACAAAATAAAAGAAGCTACTCTAACACCTGGAAACTAAATAATACACTATTAAATGAACAATGTATAGCTGAAGGAATCAAGGATAAAATAAAAAAAACCCTTAGAGGTAAATGAGAATAGTAGCAAAACATGTCAAAGTCACTGGGACACTATGAAGAAAAGTTCTAAAAGAAAAGTTCATTGCATTGAGCTCATTAATTAAAAGGGTAGAAAGTCATCAAATAAGTAAACTTTACCTCTCAAAGTCTTAGAAAAAGAAGAACAAATTAACACCCAATGCAGTACAAGACAGGAAATAATTAAAATGAGAAAAAAATTAAGGAAAATAAAACAAACCAAAAAAATTAAAAATCAATTAAAAAATGATGATCCATTAAAAAATAAATATAATTGATAAATCCTTATCCAAGTTAACTAAGAGAAAGTGAAAAAACTCAATAAAATCCATGATGAAAAAGAAAACATCACAAAGAATACTACTGAAATACAGACAATTATCAGAAACTATTTTGAAAATTTATACTCTAATAAAATAATCTTGAAGCATCAACAAATTTCTAGAGATAAATGACCTTCCCAAATTGCATCAGGAAGACATAGAAAATTTAAACAGATCAATTTAAAGAATAAAATTAAAGACACCATCAGAAGCCTACCAACAAAGGAAAGCCCAGGACTATATGGATTCTCAACTGAGTTCTACCAGACCCTCAAATGATAACTAACATCAATGCTCCTCAAGTTATTCCATGACATAGAAAAGGAGGGAACCCTTCCAAACTCATTCTATGATGCTAGTATTGCCCTGACACCAAAACCAGACAAAGACACATCAAGGAAATAAAACTTCAGACCAATATCCCTGATGAATATAGATGCAAAAATTTTTAACAAAATACTGGCAAATCACATACAAAAACATATTAAAAAGATAGTGCACCATGATCAAATGGGGTTCATCTCAGGGATGCAAGATTGGCTTAACACACAGAAATTAATAAATATAATTCCTCACATCAATAAATTTAAAGACTAAATTATCTCAATAGATGCAGAAAAAGCATCTGATAAATTACAGCATCCAGTCATGTTTAAAACATTAGAAAAACTATGCATAGTAGGAATATATTTCAACATTATAAAAGCTATATATATTAAACCCAATAGCAACATTATTATAAATGGAGAAAAATTTAAAGCATTCCCTCTAAAAATTGGAACAAGGCAAGGGTACCCTCTTTCACCACTTCTATTCAACATAGCCTTTGAAACACAAGCCAAGCAATTAGATAGAACAAAGAAATTAAATGGATATGAGTAGGAAAAGAAGAGCTCAAATTATCCCTACTTGCTGACAATGTAATTCTATATTTAGAAGACCCAAAAAACTCTACCAGACAACTTATGGAAACAGCAAATGAATTCAGCAAAGTAGCAGATAAAATTAATACCCATAAATCAGTTGCATTCCTATATATCCATGATGAATCAACTGATAAATTAGGAAAGCTATAACATTCATGATAGCCCCAAAACAAACAAACAAAAAACAACCTTGGAAATCAATCTAACAAAAGAGATAAAGACCTCTACAATTAAAACTACAGAACACTAAAGAAAAAAATTGAAGAAAACCTCAGAAGATGGAAAGATCTCCCAAGTTCTTGGATATGAGGAATTAATATTGTCAAAATGGCCATATTATCAAAAGTTCTAAAAGTTTTAATGCGATTCTTATTAAAATTTTTATGATGTTCTTCATGGAAATAGAAAAAGCAGTCAAGAAATTTATTTGGGGGCTGGGGATGTGGCTCCAGCAGTAGCACGCTCCGCTGGCATGCGTGTGGCCTGGGTTCGATCCTCAGCACCACATACCAACAAAGATGTTGTGTCTGCCGAATACTAAAAAATAAATATTTAAAAAAATTCTCTCTCTCTCTCTCTCTCTCTCTCTCTCTCTCTCAAAAAAAAAAAAAAGAATCAATAAATGGGATGGTTTCAAACTAAAAAGCTTCTTCACAGCAAGGAAAATCAAGAACATGAACAGTGAGCCAAAGAATGGGAGAAAAATTTTGCCACCTGCACCTCAGAGCATTACTTTCCAGTATATATAAAGAACTCAAAAGAACTTAACACCAAACGGGGAGAAAAAGCACATATTACCCAATCAATAATTGTGCAAAGTCTCTGAACAGGCACTTCACAGAAGAAATATGAATGGTCAACAAATATATTTTAAAAATGTTCAACATCTCTAGCAATTAGAGAAATGCAAATTACAAATACACTGAGATTTCATCTCAGTCAGAATGGACTATCAGGAATACAAGTAACGATAAATGTTAGCAAGAATGTAGGGGGAAAGATACACTCATACATTGCTGGTGGGACTGCATATTGGTGCAGCCACTCTGCAAAGCACTATAGAGTTTCCTCAGAAAATTTGGAATAGAGCCACCATTTCACCCACTCCTCTGTATATACCCAAAGGACTTAAATTAACATACTATAGTGATGCGGCCAAATCAATATTCATAGAAGCTCAATGCATATTAGACAAGCTATGGTACTAACCCATGTGCCCTTCAACAGACAAATATATTAAGAAATTGGTACACTATATACAGTGGAATATTACTCAGCCATAATGAAGAATGAAATTTTGGCATTTGCCAGCAAATGGATAGAACTGGAGACTGTTATGCTAAGTGAAATAAGCCAAATATTCTCTCTGATATGCAGATATTAACACTATAAGGAGGAGGGGAGGGAAGAATACAAGTTTGTTGTATTAGACAAAGGGTACTAAAGGGAAAGAAGACAGGATGGAAACAGGAAAGACAGTAGAATATATCAAGCATTACTTTTCTATATTAATGTATGGATAAATAACTAGTGTAACTCCACGTTATGTACAATTACAAGAATGGGAAACTATACTCCATATTTGTATAATATATCAAAGCACCCTCTACTCTTATATATATCTACAAAAAAGAAAAAAAAGGGGAAAAACTGACAAAAGAATTACTACATTACCTTTGAGCTTGAAAATTATGATCTTTATTTTCTATATTGTGCATTTATAAATAAATGGAGTATTTACTTCCAAATGTATTAAGTACAGGGGTGTTAGACCTGTTTTGAGTAAATAACTTAGAGATCTCCAGTTGTGCATGCACATAGCAAATCAACAAACTAGGACATTTGGTTTCTAGCCAATTTTGTCGTTTACTTTTACAAGTCACCAAGGCACTCTAGAAGTTAACTAAGCTAACGATAATTGGAAATGATTTGCTTTTGTGGTCTGGGGAGCTTTTATTAGAGAAAATAAATCACTGTATATATATATATATATATATATATATATATATGCAAAAAATCACTGTATATACAGTGATTATATATATATATAATATATATAATCATATATAATATTATATATATGATTATATATATATATACATATATATATTATATATATATATATATACACACACACAGTGATTGTTTTTGCATTTTCATGAGCAAGTAGTTATTTATCATTAGCCCTTTTGAATGAAGGAAAACAAATCCTTTTCTTCAAGTTAGAAGTCTTTCAGCCATTTTTCTGGTCTCCTTTATGTTCATTTATGTGTTTAAAATAATTAATGATCAGTAACCTGACCTCTCAGTCTTTTCTTTAACAGCTTATTCATATTTAATATTGTAATCTACTTCCCTGTCACCTCAAAATTTCTTTCTCTTCCTATCTGTCCTTGAATTTTAGATCTAATGACTTCCAGGAATTGCACACACTGTCCCAGACATGGCACACCTGAGCTGTGTAAACCAGGCCTTCTGCTTCCCACTGGCATGCATTCTGAAGGTCTATCACTTTGCAAAATTGTTTCTAGATAATTTATCTTTAAAAGTGCCATATGTCTATACTAAACATATGAGAAAGGAAGCCTGTTGTGGTGACACCTAGATATTTTCCTCTTATATTTGAATATTTCTACAAAAAAATTATTTCAAGCTACTGTAACTTACTACACTTTTAATTCTTTATCAACATGTGAGAAATCAGGTTCATTAAGGACCTATTCATGGGGACATAGTAATAGTTGAATATCGCACTCTGGGCCAACTACAGTTGATCCAACAATAAAATGAATTCCTCAGAAAAATTCAGAACCAGCAGGCAGGCTTCTTCTTGGGTAAGGAGCAATCTGAGATACCCCCACACCTGCTAAATCTACAAATAAGCCAACTTATTGAGACTATTCATTGTACCTTATGGGAGAGTGATCATCTTAATGTCATAAGAGTCTTGAGTCCTGTTCTGTACAGCACCAAAATGTATATTTCATGATTTCACATTTATTAATTAATTTATCGAAGCCACACACCTACTTTCCTGTGAAGTTACAATTTCAGGAGATCAGAACTATTAGCTGTTTCACTGTTAAATCTGCAAGACCCAGGAAACACAAGTTTTTTAATATATACTTTTCAAATTATTAGTAAAACTGTAGTAGAATAAGCAAGGAGGAAAGTCTTAATCTTTTCTGGCTGCTATGTAAAACCATTAAAACCTGGATGGCTGGTAAACAACACCGATTTATCTTCTACAGTGCGGGAGTCTGGGGAATCATAGATCAAAGTGGTATTAGATTTGGTGTCTTGTGAGGATCAGCCTTCTTATTCCTAAATGGCAGACTGTTCTCTCTGTGCTCACATGGTGGAAGGAAGAGGGAGCACTCCAGGTCTTCCTATATAAAGTCACTAATTCCAAATTCGAGATATCCATTCACATGACCTAATTATCTCCCAAAGGCCCTAACTAGTGCCATGACATTGAGTGTTTGCATTTCAAAATATGGATTTTGATGGGTCACAAACTTTCAGTCTATAGCAAGAATATAGCATATATTCATATATATCTTAGACTACCAAAACTGTAAATGTATTGTCTTAAAGTAACAAGAACTATAATAATTTATATCTCCAATAAAAGTATACAAAAGTCCCCTTTTCTTTACATTCTTGCCAACACTTGTTATCATTTGATACTAGATATTTTACCAGGCAAAAGAAATATATTGTGGTCTTTAACTACATATTTAATGATCAGTGATATGGAGCATTTTTTTTAAATGTATCTGTTGGCCATTGGTATGTCTTCTATTGAAAAATGGCTAGTCAGGTCATTTGCCATTTTTAGATCGAGCTATTTATTTTCTACGTTGTGAGTTCCTTATATATTATGGACACCAACTTCCTATGAGATGTATGGTTTGCAAGTATTTTCCCCCAATCTGTTAGTTGTTTCTTCACTCTTGATTATTTCCTTTGTTGTGCAGAAGGGTTTGGTTTAATGTAATATCATTGTTCTATTTTGATTTTCTTGCCAGTACTGGGGTCATATAAAGATATCATTGCTCAAACAAAAGTTATGAAGATTTTGTACTGTTTTACAATTTCACTAGTTATTTTAGTAGTTTTAAAGTTGTAGGTCTTGCATTTAAATCTTTAAAACATTTTGAGTTGCTTTTGTATATGCAATGAGATAAGCATTCCATTTTTAACTTCTATATGCTAATATCCAGTTTTCCCAATACCATCTGTTAAGGAGATTACCCTTTTCCCATTATATTGTTTAATGTCTTTACTAAAAATTAATTCATCGAAATTGGTGAATTTCAGATAGAGCCCTAATATCCAGAGTATACAAAGAACTCAAAAAATTAAACAATAAGAAAACAAATAACCCAATCAACAAATGGGCCAAAGACCTGAACAGACACTTCTCAGAGGAGGACATACAATCAATCAACAAGTACATGAAAAAATGCTCACCATCTCTAGCAGTCAGAGAAATGCAAATCAAAACCACCCTAAGATAACATCTCACTCCAGTAAGATTGGCAGTCATTATGAAGTCAAACAACAACAAGTGCTGGAGAGGATGTGGGGAAAAGGGTACTCTTGTACATTGCTGGTGGGACTGCAAACTGGTGCGGCCAATCTGGAAAGCAGTATGGAGATTCCTGGGAAAGCTGGGAATGGAACCACCATTTGACCCAGCTATTGCCCTTCTTGGACTTTTCCCTGAAGACCTTAAAAGAGGGTACTACAGGGATACTGCTACATCGCTGTTCATAGCAGCACAATTCACAATTGCTAGACTGTGGAACCAACCCAGATGCCCTTCAACAGATGAATGGGTAAAAAAAAATGTGGCATTTATACACCATGGAGTATTACGCAGCACTAAAAAATGACAAAATCATAGAATTTGCAGGGAAATGGATGGCACTAGAGCAGATTATGCTTAGTGAAGCTAGCCAATCCCTAAAAAACAAATACCAAATGTCTTCTTTGATATAATGAGAGCAACTAAGAACAGAGCAGGGAGGAAGAGCAGGAAGAAAAGATTAACATTAAACAGATACATGAGGTGGGATGGAAAGGGAGAGAAAAGGGAAATTGCATGGTAATGGAGGGAGACCCTCATTGTTATACAAAATTACATATAAGAGGTTGTGAGGGGAATGGGAAAATAAACAAGGAGAGATATGAATTACAGTGGATGGGGTAGAGAGAGAAGATGGGAGGGGAGGGAGGGGGGATGGTAGAGGATAGGAAAGGTAGCAGAATACAACAGTTACTAATAGGGCATTATGTAAAAATGTGGATGTGTAACCGATGTGATTCTGCAATCTGTATTTGGGGTAAAATTGGGAGTTCATAACCAACTTGAATCTAATGTATGAAATATGATATGTCAAGAGCTTTATAATGTTTTGAACAACCAATTAAAAAACATTAAAAAAAATAATAATAATAAATTACATTTGAACTAAAAAAAAAAAAGAAATTGGTGAATTTATTTCTGGGTTCTCTGTCCTGTTGCCTTGGTTGACGTGGCTATATCAGGCTGTTTTGTTTACTAAAGTTTTATGCTTTAGTCTGATTTTCCTATGATGTGACCAAAAGACTTGATAAGAACAACATAAGAGGAAAAGTTTATTTGGTGCTCAAGGTTTCAGAGGTTTCTATTCATAGGTGGCTGATTCTGAAGGTCTGGGCCAGAAGTAAGGCAGAACACCATGGTACAAGGGTATGGAGGAGGGAGCAGCTCTGGACATGGCAAACAGGGAACAGAGAGAGCTCTTCTCATCAGGCAAAATATATGTACACCAAAAGCACTTCCCCATTGATCTACTCCAACAGCCACACCCTACCTGCCTACAATTAACACCCAGCTGATTAATTCTAGTGGATTGATGCACTGATCAGATTACAGCTCTCATAACCAACCATTTCACCTCTAAACTTTCTTCCATTGTCTCACACATGCTCACACATGAGTTTTGGAGGAAACCTCATATCTAAACCCTAAAACTTTGTAATATATTTTGAAATCAGGTTGCGGGATGTATCCAGCTTTGTCTTTTGTTTTGTATTTTTTGTTTTCATTAATGACTTTTTTTTACTCTTCTGGCTCTTTTGTGGTTCCATATAAATTTCAGAATTATATTTCTATTTCTGTTAAAATAACAGTTGTTATCAAAACTCGGGTTAAGTTTCCTCAAAGCATTAAAAATAGAATTACCATTTGATTCAGCGATGCCATTTGTGGTTATACAAACAAATTGAAATTGGTTTTGTAAGTAAATATTGATATCTTTATTCCTGTGTTCATTTCAGCACTATTCACAATAGCCAAAATAAGGAAGCAACCTGCATCCATTACCATATGAATGGATTTTAAAACTGGTATATATATAGATGTGTGTGTGTGTGTATACACACACACATACATACATACATACAATAGAATGCTATACAGTCTTTTAAAACACGGAAATTCTGCCATTTGTGAAAACTTGGGTGAAGCTGGAAGATACTATGTTAAGTGAAAGAGATGAAACAGAAAGAAAAATACTATATCATCTCACTTATTTGTGGAAATTTTAAAAAGCAGAAGCCATAGAAATTTAATAGAGTGATAGTTCCCAGAGGGTGGGAGTGGGAGTAAATGGGGTCAAGAAAGTGTTGATCAAAGGTTCCAAATTTCAATTAGATAGTGTGATAGTCAAGCCAAAGTGACTCCATTTTGTTTAGTAACTGCATTTTGTAAAACAACCGTGCCAAATAGAAAGGTCATGACGGGGCAAGTGTTCTTTTTCTTTTGCTATAGAACCCCTTAAGAACACAGAGCTACCTAATGGGACATTGTTTCTGTAACTAGGGTAAGGGCTGTGTTTCTATAATTGGCATCACTGATTTAATTGTGATTTAATTGTGGTGTCCCGCCAACTGACTATACTCTCCTGCTTCTGTAACTTGGCTTGCTTGCATTGGCTAAACTCCCAAACATCCCTTTTGTAATTTTCAGCCTTAAAAGGGGTGCCCTTACAATTGTTCGGGGCTGATCAGGGGAACAGCTTTATGTTCTGGTCATTTGCCACCTGTGTGCTTCAATAAAGGTTTGATTTGATTATATGTGAGTGGTCTGGAAGTCAATTTATGAAACCCCGGGACTTTGCTTTAACTGTAACAATAGCTTCAAAAACATCTATTGTATAGCATGGTGAATAAAGTTAATAATAATGCACTAGGTGATTCAAAATTTCTAAAAGAGTAGATTTTAAATGTCCTCATCATAAATGATAAGTATATAAAGGGATAGTTATCTTAATTAGCTTGACAAAATAATTCATATTTATATTATATATATATATATATTTATACACACACACATACACACACCCACACACATACACATACACATATATATCACAACATCACATTGTATACCATGAGAAGGTATTATTTGTTAAACAAGTATAAAATCATATTAAATTTAAAATAATAAGAACTTTGCTTTTTTTAATCTGAAAAAATTCAAGATATACATCTATGGTGTCTTATACTCAGAGTTTGTTTTACCAGTGCTGGTTTAAATTAGTTAATTAATAAATTAAATTACATCTTCTGTGAGGGCTTCTACTAGCATAGTTTGAAAGGGTTATGTATTTATTTTGATGTAAAAGTTATTAGGGATAATGATGACTGCTAAAAAACATGTTCAGGGGAGTTCTGAACTTGTATTAGCGGTTGAAATACAGATGTTGGTAGAAATTAAAATTCTAGGAATGGGGATGATAATGTTAAATTTGACCTTGAGAAATAGGATGATAAAAGTAGTAGACATGATTAGAACAACTTCTCATTGTAAGATGCACAGATGGCAACTGATTAAAAAGATAATAATAACATTAATCGGATCAGATGAGTTGAATGAAAACAATTGCTTTTACATCTTGAAATTGTCATAGTCAATATTTTGCGCTAAATACCTCTGTAAAGTCAATAGTTTCTGCAGTTGCTCTCCCTGCTGTACCTTTTCAGAAATCAGCATTTCGGTACCCAATATGAGGAGACAACATTATTCTCTTAGAAATACCATACTTACTTAGATATATACAGTCTTCTAAGGACATAAAACAATTTTGAATTTGTCAGCTTTATAGTATCTAAAATATTTGATCATAAATTATAAGTAATTCGTTTCTCAATGTATTTTTATTTTAATAACCTCAAGTGTCTTTGATTATCCATATATTTCTTGACAATTCCACACTATGCACATTTTGTTTATTTTTCCTTTAAAGACATTAGATAGCAAGCCTGTCAACTCAAGATTTTACATATCAAAAAAAGAGTAATACTTCAAAAACTCGATTCTATTCTTATGGAACCAAAAATGTTATTTCAACTTTCAAAGTGAGACATTTTGTATATTTAAGTTCAGTAGAAATCATTTTTGACTTGTGATATGTTGTCACTGGGATAAAATATAAAAGCTTATTTGATTTCTTTTCATACACATTTCAAATACTTCTGTATTATATATATCAAGTTTTCTCAAAAATGTGGCTAGGCCTAAAATCATTGCTCTTCCAGCCTCATCTGAGATATAAAAAACTGCTTTATCGGTGGCAAATCATTAAAACATGCATATTTCACCTACAGTACTCACTAAGTCAGAGAAATATTGAAGCCAAGTAAACTTTTTGAAGAGGTGTTAAAAATGACAGTGAGTGGCAGCCGCTGAGCATATGCACACAGAGGAATCAAGCGAAATAAGTCAAGAAAGGAAATAAAAATAGCAGATGTTCCCACTTATATGTGGAAACTAAAAAAAAAAATTGATCTTCTAGAAGCTGAGAGTAGACTAGTGGTTACTAAAGCTGGCAAGCATGGATATAATACTGTAGGACAACTGCAGTTTAAACAATGAATTGCATATTTTAAAACAGCTAGTAGGGCAGATTTTGAATGCCCCCAAAACAAAGAAATGATCAATGCTTCAGCTGACAAATATGCCAGTTAGCCTCTTCTGATAATTACAAGTTGTATATATTATTGAAATATCACATTATATTCCATAAATTTGTAGCATTTTGTTGATTATAAATTAAAGTCTATTTATACAGAAATTTAAAGCTATCTAGTACAGTGGTAGTAGAAAAAAACTAAAAGAAATGAAAATCTACATACCTAATCATTTGTTTCTTATTTAGCAAGATCATTTTATTGGCAAGAAAATTTCCCACTCACTCTGTAAAAACATCGAGTTAGCAATTGTGATAACTAAAGTACATGTATTTTATTGACTCTTTTGTCTTCAATCTGAACATTGGACATTTTTTCAATAATTTAACAAAACATAGAATTCTTTTTTTTCTAAATTATTTCTCATGAAATTTGAGCCACTAGATTAAAACCAGTGAAAACTCGTTCTACTGCTTGAAACTATTTTAATGTCAATTCTACATAGATTATGTAGTCAGCAGCATTTCCATAGTATCAAGGTTTAACCCTCTGTAATGTATTGAATGAGGTATGCCAAAAAGTCAGGTCCAGGTTCTGACCTCTAGTATCTAAGACTGTGACCTTCAAGTGTTCTTTGTATAGGTAATTAAGAATCTCAAGAGGAAATCATCTTGGATTTAGAATAGGCCTTAAACTGAAAGATAAATGTCCTTGTAATTTGACAAAAAGACACAGAGGGCAGACAACTGTGCCAAGAATTGCTGGCAGCAAGGAAAGAGGCACAGGACAGATTCTTCCTCAGAGCCTCCAGTAGAAATCATCCTTACCAAAATTTGATTCTGCCATTCTGGCATTCTGGTCCCTAATGGTGAAAAAATATATTTTGGTTCTTTGGAGCCACCAAATTTGTGAGAATTGGTTATGACAGCCCAGGCAAGTAACACTCTCGACTGTCATCATGTCCATGATTTGTTTTTTTTTTTCAATCTACCACAATCAGGATAGAGAAAAAGATAAAGAGAATAAGCTTTGGAGATTGTATTTGTAGATTTAATGCTGATTTGTGCATTTGCTAGCCTAAAATCATATTAAATATTACAAAAAAATGGAACAAGAGACATTAGACTGTATCAAGATTTAGAATTTTGGCAGCTCTGTAGGAAATACAATAAATATTAACAATTGTCCTCTAAAGAATGTTGCTGGCCATATAACTACATTATTTATCCTTATTTATTATCAATAATTTTAATGATTCCCCATTTGAGAGGGAATTTCCCCTTACTTGGAAATTTCCTCATTTCTACGTTTCTTAAAGATGTGGCTTTAGTCTGCAATAAAGAACTATGAATTGAATTTTCCTTTTTCTAGAAGTCTTTAACAGCATATAGGTTAATTCTGCTTTGCCTCAAGGATATCAGAACACTAAAGAATGGAACCACTGGACTTTCATGAAGTTATAGTAATTTCCTGAGAATGTCAGGTTGTTATTGTATCATACCAGAAAGAATTTTTGGAAAAAGAGATCATAGGATCTTTCCCCATGGAGTCCAGTGGATTAATTGTCCCTTTCTACAGAACTCACAAGATCATTCCCAGGATGACATAAGACAACTCTTGTTCTGGGAGACTCTGAAACTTTCATTTTCTCCATAAAATTAGTGTTTAATTAGAATAAATAATTAATATTTTTATGTATTGGGTCTGTCTCGACCTTCACTGTTAGAGATCTAGAATAAAATGAAGTCTGATTTTTCTTGAGATTCACTGACTTTTCATATTCTATCCTAGAATATTTCAGAAAAGTCATTGTTCTTTTAAAAAGATTATAACCAAAGTAGTAGGAATCAGCTGAAGTACTATTAAAATCAAACACTTGAAGGAGAGGTAAAATACTTTAGAAAGTTTAAAAAAATTTCAAGGGAATTTAGTATATTTGAAGAGATATTAAAAAATCACAAGAGGATGAAAATTTACTCATTTAGAAGAACTTTTGTATTTAAAGCAAGTGGAAGCACAGATTTCTTTTGTTCATCTGAATAGGGTTTGGGGGAATTTATTTTGATAGTCATAGAATAATTACTGTCTTACACTATGCTAAGCTCATGCAACAGTATGTATAAGGTTTATATGGATTATATGGGTTTGGTGGTATATACCTGAGATAAAGAAAGACACACAAGATTAGGTTTTGAATTAAAATTAATTCTTGCCATAATGTTAGCAACATCAGGAAAAAACTCTCTTTTGTTGTTCGTTCAATAAGTGCATCTTTTTGCATATGTGTCTATATGTGAACCATGATTTTTAAATGTTGGAGATTAACAAGGCACCCTTAGAGGTAGTTGTCCAAAGAAGATAGGTGGAATAATTAAATAAAATTAATTGAGTGACCAACACAGACTGATTAAATGGATACATTTTTAAATGGATATGTTATTTATCTGGTCAGCAATTACTAATAAACAAACATGTGGTTATGGATACAAAGATATATCTCAATTTCTAACTTTAAGGAGTTCACTATTCATTGAGAGGAAAAAGACATATACACAGCAAAACAGGACAATATCATCTGGTGATTTATTGATGGAATATGCAGATAGTGGCAGCATGTATCAGAGGAGGCACATAAAGCCCAACCTCAAAAGAGTCAGAAAATTATTACTAGATAGACTGGTAATAGCCTGATTATTGATGAATTTAAATAAAATCATCGAACAATTAATTAAGCTGAAATGTTACATGGTCTAGGTGTTTTATAAATAGAGCATTTTGGATACAGTGCGTGGGAATTAATTTCAGGGAGACAGCCAAAAGTTCAGTTAAGAAATGTCCCTATGGTCTGTATGAGAGAATAATAAAGATCAAATTAAAAAATAATAACAATAATGGTGGCTGGATCAATAAAGAGTCAAAGCTCAATAAATATTAGGGACGAATGTGTCAACTGGATATGGGATATGTTATAAGAAAAGTAGGAATGACAAATAAGTATTCATGACGTGTGAGAAATAAGAATATCAATGAATGAAGTCTAAATGAGAAACAGAGCTCATTTTCCACATTTTTATTTTGTAAAAAAGTAAAATAACCATATGAAGATATGCAGCAGATACTGAATTTATGTGTAAAGTTTTTTAAAAGGGAAAAATAAAGAAAAACAAAGAGGAGAAGGGGAAAAAGGAGGGAGAGGAGGAGGGGAAAATTAGTAAGCCTGACCAACTGCTCTAAATTCAGGAGTTGGCATTTGCTATTAAGCTCATGAGAATTAAGGATAGACTGTGAGAATTGCTCCTAAATGCAAAGGATGAGGGATGGAAAGAGAAAGAGAAGACCAACACAGATGAGAAACTCAGAGAGGCATTTTAGTGACCAGAAGAGTGCTATGCTGCAGGAATAAAAGGAACTAGGCAAGGAGGAATAAGCTAGAGTCCTGTATAGTCAGGGCTCATTCAGTGAAAGGGCAGAAAATATGGCAGGAATTTAAAGCACAAAGGTATTTAAATAAGTATTTGGCTTAAAAAAAAAGTTAGACTTCTTGAAGTTGGAGTTTCTACTCTAACTCTTCTGGAATGGTACTCAGAACAAAGAGATAGTACCCTCAAGGCCATCATCAGAGCTGTGAAGAGAACAGGAAGCAAGGCTGCTTCTCCAAATAACTCTACCAATTGGCATGCTAGAGAATGGGCACGCAAAGCTGGAATAGGCCTTTCATTCTTTAGGTTTGGGAAATTTTCTAATATTATTTAATTGAAAAGACTGTGCATTCCTTTGGTGTGTATCTCCTAGCCTTTATCTATCCCGATAAATCTTAAATTTGGTCTCTTTATGTTACCCCATAATTCTAAGACCTTGTCTTCATGATTTCTTAACATCTTCTCTCCATAGTTAACTCTATTTTCAAGATTATATATTTTGTGTTCTTTGCCTGAGATTTTGTCTTCTAAGTGTTCTAGTCTGTTGGTGATGCTTTCTGTTGCATTTTTAATTTGGTTTATTTTTTTCTTCATTTTCAGGATTTACGCTTATTTTTTTTTTGTTTAGTTTTGTTTTGTTTGTTTATTTGTTTGTTTGGGAATCTCAGCCTGTTTATTGAAGTGATCTTTCAATTCCTGTATTTTCTCTCTGATTTGATTCCTTATATCATCCTTTACTTCACAGGTCAGTTTAACTATTTACATTCTAAACTTACCCTTCTTTAACATTCTTCCACTGTGCTGTCAATGGATTCTCTTATTGGAGTATCTTAGTTTATTGGGTGATTTGTTCCCTTGCTTTTTCATGTTGTTTGTGTATCTACCTATCTAACAGTATGGATCTGCGGCAGTAGAGTTTCTACCCTGTGGACTTATAGTGACCTTGAACATTTCTAGTACCTCACTGTTTAGGGAGAGACAAATAATAACAACAACCAATGCAAACAATAAGCAACATTAAACCAAATAATTCCTACTATGACATCTACAATGTCAATTATCACAATAAACGTAGATGATATGATTCATTATTGCCTACAATAAAAGCAGGAAGTTTGCAAAAGGGTTTACAATTTCAAAGGGTAAACAGAGATAACAGAAGTGATATAGAATGTGATAATAATTATGAGGGAGGAGGAGAGAAGACAGTATTAAAAAGTTAAAGGAAGAGTTAAAACAATAGAGAACAATAGAGATTGTTAGCGGAAGAAAAGAGAGATTCAAGGAATATAGATAGGTAGGAGAAAAATAGAGAGTAAAACTTTTAAAATAAAAATAAAAGAATACAAAATAAGACTAAAATATACTAATCAAACATTCCAGTTCACAAAAAAACTGATGCATGAAAACTAACTGGCTTCAAAAATGCTAGGAATGAGAAAAAATATGAAAATGTATAATTGTCCATGTACAATTAAGGTCACAGTTAATAGAGATAAAGAATTTTTAAAAAAGTAAAAGAAAAAGAAAATCTTGACAAAAAGTTAAAGCATTCCTCTCATTGGAGTTGAAAATATTCTCAGCTCCTCTTCTCAGCAGTTTTAGGTGAAGTCAACTGGAAGGTGATGCTCCACCTTCTGGATTGCTGGAATGAGAGAGGTAATCCCATAGGCAGAATTCCTGGAGGCAGGGGTTAGGTTTAGGTGAGCTCCAGGCTCTTCCCTCAATGCCAATTGGTCTGGAGATTTTAAATCAGCACACCTCCATCACCCAGTATTTGCTGGTTCATTCTAGAAGACTGTACCCCAGGGATCTCCCCTGGGTTCCACTTCTGTGGTGTGGGAGCCAATTCGGAATGAGCACACAATAAACTAAACCTCTAAAACCATGAGCTCAGAATAAGCTCTTCCTCCTCTATGTTTTTTTTTTTTAATATTTCAGTCACAGCAATAAAAAGCTGACCAAAACACAAAACTTCAAAAAAGCTGATGTGTTGAGGTGATTTTAGCTTCCCTGACTTTCCAAATAATAATATGAAATGGTATTTAAGAAAGTTAATCTAAAAAAATCCATCCAAAGCTATCTATATACCTAATATTACAACTAGATAAATATTGAAAATCATCAACTGAATGTATTACTTAGAAGTTTTTGACAGCAATAATAAAATGTTGCCACAGAGTTATAAGGAAAACAAAGACCATTTTAGCAAGATTTAAGGAAGTATATGGAAGAAATACAAAGTATAACTGTAGACTACCCTTATTCATTCCCATTAAAGCAAGAGGAAAAACAGTCAATTTAACTATAAGAGAAAGAGGAGGACTTTTTCTTTGTTGTTTGCTTATTTGTTTGTTTAGCAAGAGAATGTTTAACATATCTATGGATTGACACAAAGTTTTCTATAGAGACAAAGGAGATTCATGATAAAAGCAAGGAAGGAGGATCTGTTTAGGCAGCAAATTCTCTCAAGGGAGACAAGGAAGCACATGAAGGTAATTTGCAATTTATGATGGTTCCATATACCTCTTTTTTTTACTTTACAATGGTGAAAAAGCAATACACATTGTAAACACTATTCTTGAAATTTTGAATTTTGATTATTTCCTGGGCTAGCAATATGCATAATAAAATTCTTGTAGTGCTGGGCAGGGCAGTGAGTCATATAGCTCCCAGCCAGCCATGCAATCATGACGGAAAACAAGCAGTACTACACAGCGCAGCATGTTGCTAAAGCTATGATGTTTGGTAGGTTACACTTATTAAACTTACAGTGGGTTTACCAAGATCCAACCCCATTAATAAGTTGAGGAGCCTCTGTAGAGATATTTACCCCAAATCAAAAGAAGAAAGACTTTAATACTTGGTGAAAAAAAAAGAATAATGAATATGGAATAGATGTATATTTTTTAGGTATGTGTAGGAGTAAAAGTGCAACTAATGGTTATAGGATTCTTTTGTATTGTTATGTTTTTCTCAATAAGATCATCTAATGAAAATGAGATTCCTTTAAAGTGAGGAAAGCAACATACAAAATTCATAAGTAATCACTGACAGGAATTAGAGGTAGAGTGAATTCCCACCAGTAAAAGTATTTACTAGATTTGTTGAAGTCCCAAAATGTATTGATTATTTGTCTCAGCAGCACTTATTCCACCAAGAGTTTAAGAAAAAAAGTATAGATCTTAACACTGATTCAGGGTCATTTTGAATGGGTGGATGTGTCAGAATGATACATGAGGAATCTAGAGTGCCAAAAAATTCCTGATACAATTGACATGAAATTTAGAAATGCCGGTAAAGAAAGAAAGATCAGGAAGCATCTGATAAATTATAGAAGGAATATGAAGAAGTCTTGGAGCACTGATGAGATAAATAAAGGAACAAAAGAGTTAGAAACATAGCAAATCCTAGTCAGAAAATAGGCATGGTATATTTTAAAGCTAGTTCTCAACTTGACCAGGTCAGGTTAGGAAAAATTCTAGGATTTGGCCTCTCAGGGAGGAGGCCTGCTTTGAATGTAGATAACTATTCAAATTCTGAAAGCTCTGGAATGAGAGGCTAAGCTATTGTTTAATGTTTTAAAGATGATGCTAAAGGCCATATAAATAATGAAAAAATGTTGTGTAAATCTAAAGTGTGTGATTTAGGCACCAAAATCTGCTATAAATGTAGAACATGACCAGAGCAGCTTTCAGCACTACAGAAAAAAAAAGAGTAATAAATTTTTAAAGGTGTAGAAGTTTTGACAGAAAATAGAACACTTACTCAGAAGAGTTGTTGTGATTCTAGAGATCATTAACCCAATTTTCAGACAACAAGTATTTGTATATGGAAATATGATCAGTTATAATTTTAAAAGTGTTCTAGTGTAAGAATCTTAATCAGAAATTAATGTCAAAAAAGAAAAACAGGGAGAAATAGAAGCAAAATCTGGATATAATCTAATAGCCAGGTCTATTTTTATATCATTAACTACATATGAACAAATAATTTTGAATAACTACTAATACTTCTGATGCAAGATAATAAGCTGAATTAAATGACTTTTTCTTTGTTCTTCAAAATCATTAAAGCAAAAATTCCAAGGACTAAATAGGTCTTAAAAGTAGCTTCTATTTTTTTCTACTTACAAGAAAACTTTCCTTCTGACATTTAAGTTTTATGTCTTCAAAATGATAGGGATAACTGATAGGGCATATCAACAGTTATTTGCCATTTTTTTTATCCAGGGACTTTATAGATAATTCTTGGATATTTTGTTTAATACTCTTAATGAGTCACCAAGCAGATTTTGTAAAAGAAAATGAAAATGTACACATTATATTTGATGTATCAATAAAATTCAATATTGTAGGGTGAGGGAAATTAAACATTCAGGTATTAAATAACTGGAGAATGTTGTACATTAAATTGTTAAAATAAAGAAGTTTTGCATTTATAAGTCCTATGTAAGGAATGTGTCTTATTATAGTAAACTATTGATGCTTTCTCAAATATCATGTGTAAATTAACCACTCTAAATATTATGAAAATCATCTCTTGAATAATATTATGAGTCAGTTATGTCATAAAAGTGGTGTCTCCTGTTGGCAAAGATACATTTTCTTTTTTTTTTAATTTTTTATTATTGGCTGTTCAAAACATTACATAGTTCTTGATATATCATATTTCACACTTTGATTCAAGTGGGTTATGAACTCCCATTTTTACCCCATATACAGATTGCAGAATCACATCAGTTACACATCCATTGATTTACATATTGCCATACTAGTGTCTGTTGTGTTCTGCTGCCTTTCCTATCCTCTACTATCCCCCCTCCCCTCCCCTCCCCTCCCCTCTTCTCTCTCTACCCCCTCTACTGTCATTCATTTCTCCCCCTTGTATTATTTTTCCCTTTCCCCTCACTTCCTCTTGTATGTACTTTTGTATAACCCTGAAGGTCTCCTTCCATTTCCATGAAATTTCCCTTCTCTCTCCCTTTCCCTCCCACCTCTCATCCCTGTTTAATGTTAATCTTCTTCTCATGCTCTTCGTCCCTACTCTGTTCTTAGTTACTCTCCTTATATCAAAGAAGACATGTGGCATTTATTTTTTAGGGATTGGCTAGCTTCACTTAGCATAATCTGCTCTAATGCCATCCATTTCCCTGTAAATTCTATGATTTTGTCATTTTTTAATGCAGAGTAATACTCCATTGTGTATAAATGCCACATTTTTTTTTATCCATTCGTCTATTGAAGGGCATCTAGGTTGGTTCCACAGTCTTGCTATTGTGAATTGTGCTGCTATGAACATCGATGTAGCAGTGTCCCTGTAGCATGCTCTTTTTAGGTCTTTAGGGAATAGACCGAGAAGGGGAATAGCTGGGTCAAATGGTGGCTCCATTCCCAGCTTTCCAAGAAATCTCCATACTGCTTTCCAAATTGGCCGCACCAATTTGCAGTCCCACCAGCAATGTACAAGAGTACCCTTTTCCCCACATCCTCGCCAGCACTTGTTGTTGTTTCACTTCATAATGGCTGCCAATCTTACTGGAGTGAGATGGTATCTTAGGGTGGTTTTGATTTGCATTTCTCTGACTGCTAGAGATGGTGAGCATTTTTTCATGTACTTGTTGATTGATTGTATGTCCTCCTCTGAGAAGTGTCTGTTCAGGTCCTTGGCCCATTTGTTGATTGGGTTGTTTGTTATCTTATTGTCTAATTTTTTGAGTTCTTTGTATACTCTGGATATTAGGGCTCTACCTGAAGTGTGAGGAGTAAAGATTTGTTCCCAGGATGTAGGCTCCCTATTTACCTTATTGTTTCTCTTGCTGAGAAAAAACTTTTTAGTTTAAGTAAGTCCCATTTGTTGATTCTTGTTTTTATCTCTTGTGCTATGGATGTCCTATTAAAGATACATTTTCTTAACAAAAAGATGTTAAAAAAAAATCCTGGTATCTGAATTTTAAATGTTTATTTTTAATGGTTGTTTATATAAAAATATCTAGTGCTGTTCCAGAGAAAGTATTGTTACAGAGCTGAGGCCTTTCTAAAAACTGAGGTAGCATGAAGACCCCCCTTCAAATCCCAATTCCTGAGATCAAGTCAGACTGATTTCAGACATGTCCCTCAGAGTAACAGGGATGAGTTTATTGAAAGTATGGGGGAAAGGAAAAGAAGACACTCTCAAGAGAGAGAGTGGGTTCTCTCAGAAAGAGAGAGACAATGTGCCTCTCCTGCACTCCAGTTGTATTGGAGGGTCCCAGAGATTTCCAGAGAGTCCTCCCCAGGTCCACCTCTTGACTTTTGACTGACAGCAAGGTGACATCAGACTTTCAAGTACCCATTGCCATGGCAAATCTAAGTCACATTGGCCCATGCTAACTGGTTCTAATTTTGGATTCTTAACCATACATTATTATAGATTTATTGTTAGGAGGAGCTATCCTTACCTCCAACAGTTTCACAACCTGATCACAAAAGACTCCCCATTCAGGGTAACTTAGGTTTCTCTTATTAACATTATTTGGGGCCTGCATTTCTTCTGCAGTTAACAGGGAGTTTGTAAGGAGTGAGATGAAATCTTAAGAGTAGTTCAAGGTTGGTTCAACATACAGAAATCAATAAATGTAATTAAGCACATCAATAGACTTAAAGATAAGAATCATATGATCATCACAATAGATACAGGAAAAGCATTGAATAAAACACAGCACCCCTTCATGTTCAAAACACAAGAAAAACTAGGGATAACAGGAATATATCTCACCATTGTAAAAGCAATATATGGTAAGCCCAAGGCCAACATCATTCTAACATCATTCAACATCATTCTAGTGAAGAAAAATTGAAAAAAATTTCCTCTAAAAACTGGAACAAGACCGGGATGCCCTCTTTTATCACTTCTATTTAACATAGTTCTTGAAACTCAAGCCACAGCAATTAGACAAAGAATTAAAGGGATATGGATAGGAAAAGAAGAGCTCAAAGTATCACTATTTGCCAACAACATGATTCTGTACCTACAGGATCCAAAAAATTCCAACAATTAATATTTTGGTGGTGAACAATGAAGTGAAAACTGATAGCTCCACTCGATCAACAAGGTAAACTGTAGTCCAGCTTATTCACCAGAGAAAGCCAAGGAATGAGATAGCTAAGTGTACTTCTAGAATCAGAACAAGTCTCAAAGGTTGGACTTAAAATTTATCCCTGCAACCAGGTCTGAATTTAATAGGTCAGATCTCAGAGCAATTTATCCTCAAAATCACTGTCAAATACAATACAGCATTCAGCTGGCAATTAGTGAAACTTAACAGTTGTGTGATACTAACTGTGGCAATCAGCTTGACAGAGAGATCAGAAAAATATTCAGTGAGAGCCCAGATGAAAACATTATCATCCCAAAAAATCTGCAAATTGAAGGTTGTGCTCTATTAGGAAGAACATCAAAGTCTTCCTACTGTAAGGGTAATAGACTTCACTAAATTAAACCAGTCACTAAACAAGTAAGCCAATCACTAAACAAATAAAAAAGAAAGCAACTTTATTACAGACTGGAAAGGAGGTGGAGGGCACTTCCCAAAGATTCTGTCTAATCTCCAGTTCAAAAAAAAAAAAATATACAAATACACACACGCACACACGCACATACATGACATACAAACAAATAATAAAACATGACTCATATATGGAGGAAAAAAACACACCACAGAAAATGCCTGTGAAAGAAACTAGATATCAGATTTAATAAAAACTTGGAAGTGACCACTATAAATAAGTTCAAAGAACCCAAGGAAAACAGAATTTTAAAAATAAGCTAAGGTCTGATGATAATACTGCATCAGAGAATATATATAAATAACTTTTTAAAATGTAAATTCTGGAGTTGAAAACTCAAGTAACTGAAATAAAAGATGCATTAGAGGGGCTCAAGCGTATGCTGAACATGCAGAAGAAATACTAATGAAGTTAAAGAAAGGTAGTGATCGTGCATTTCAAAGAACCGAGAGAAAAAAAGAATGGAACAAAATGAAGAGAAACCAAAGAAATGTGGGAAATTATTAAGTGTACAAATATACAAGTAATAGGAATACCAGAAAAATAAGAGGGGATGGAGAAAAAAAAAGTAATGACTAAAAACCTCACAAACTTGATTTAAATATATATATATATATATATATATATATATATATATATATAAATTTCTTTCAAAGAGCTCAATAAGTTGCAAGTAGAATAAACATATACACATAAAACCACACACAAAAATAAAATAAAATTTAAAAAACACCACAAAACATATAATGGAAAAATTCTGAAGAGGAAAAAGTGCTTGAAATCTTGAATGCAACAAGAGAAAAAAAATTGTAACATATAAAGGAACATTATATTAACACAAGATTAATAGCTGACTTATCAGAAATAATGGACTTTAAAATGCAGTAAAATAATATATTCAAGATGTGCAAAGAAAAATATTGTCAGCCAAGAATACTATGCCCAGCAAATCAATACTTTAAAGAAGAAAAATCTTAAAAATTCAAAGGGAGGGACTCACACTGACAGCATATATTTACAACACAGTGTCAGTAACCAGAATATATGAGTAATTCCAGTGACTCAAAAAGAAAAAGAAAACCTCAAGTGCAAATGGGCAAAAAACACAGCTTAATCTTTCAACTTGGGTATGAAACATAAAAAGCCACATACCCACCTAGTAATTCATAGATGTAAAGGATATAGTGTTTTAAATTCAGCATATCAAAATGTTTTAATTATGTTCTTGATATTAGCTGGAAACTTCAGAATATGAGATTTGGCTATGTATTCTGCCTTTATAAAAATTGTATAGTAGGAAGATTAGTAGAATATTCTTATTCATAATGTAAAAATGTACCTCAAAAATTTTAATAGAGACATTTTAAATGGTTGATAAATATAGTTACTTGCAAGTAAAAATATCTTCCAAAATGTGATGCATATTCTGATAAAAAATAAAATGCTATTTATAAACAGCTGATAAAAATATCTGCTGCATAATGTAAAGTGAAATAAAGTGTGAAGCTGTCAGAATCTTTTCCTTTTTAAGGTATTAATCGTAATTCACCTTTATATAATATCCATAGCCTTCCCCAGATGATTGATAACTTTTGAGTTGATAATATACTACTTGATCTACAAATAAGCACCAGAACTTTCCAGCTTAGATAAGTTTTAGCCCATAGATTCAATACATCCAAATAAAGAAAACACTACTATAAAGTTTTAGAAACTATAATAACTTCTTAGCTCCTGAAAACAAGTCTTTAAATACATTTTTCTAGAGAAACTGATTTTTGCAATATGCATTACAAAAATCACTCTATTAGGAAAGAATTCCAACATGTCTCTGATATCTCTTGTTTACCTTTTTAAATACAGAGGTATGGTACTAATTTTTGGCTTCCTCTGCTGAACAATATAACTACAATAAAAGTATGACTGAGGTCAGATAGCAAGTTTCCAATGAAGCTAAAATAGTGTTTTATTCTTATGATATTTGACAATAGGTTCTGTCAAGGAGTTTTGTTGTTGTTGTGCGTTGTTTTTGGCTTTGTGTGCATACTTGCTTTAAGTTTTTGTTTGGGTTTGGTTTGAGTTTTTTTGTTTGTTTGTTTTGTTGGTGTTTTGGGGGGTTTTGTTTGTTTGTTTGGTCTTTTTATCCTTAAGGCTCCTTATTTTGAAATTTACACATCACTCCAATATTTCTAAACTAAAAATTGTTGGTAGCAATTGCATCTGCCTTCATTTATAGAACTATATCAATGTTATTTTAAGAAAATTTTGGTGGGTTACAAACTACTAGCAGGAAACAGTTTAGTACCAGACCAAATTATTCTCTGTTGCTGTTAGTTTCTGATTTCAGGTTTTCCATGTTCTCTCAGATGGTGTAATTTCCCAAGAATGATAATTGGAAACTAAGTCTGGATATAACAAGTGCCTGTACTGTTGATACTACAGGGTTTGGAAGTTAGAAAGCAATTTTAAAAAAATACTTTTAGTTGTAGGTGGGCACAATTATTTTATTTTATTTATGCATTTATATATGGTGCTGAGGATTGAACCCACTGCTTTATATATACTAAGAAAGCACTCAACCATTGAGCCACAACCCTTGGCCAGAAAGCAATTAATTTATTAATCATGAACCAAACAACAAATTTTGTTTCTATTTTTTAAAATTTAAGTTTTATATTCATTATACACAGTATAATTATAATCATACATTAATAATGCATATTTAACTTTAAAAATAACAGGCATACAGTAAGAAGTAACTAGATCTAGTATTAACTAGAGCTGCATGCCAAATCACAAATAAATGATAAATTCATTTGAAATTGTGTAGTCATTTGAATTTTTTTTAATTTGGTACGTTTTTTAACGGTTTGAAATTTTAAAAATATGGCTATTCAAGTTAAAAAAATCAATATTCTAAATATTTCTTTTTTGTTTTTTAACTATGTTTTAACCTTATTTTCTTCTCTTTTTTTTACACATAGAGTACAATTTTTCATATTTCTGGTTGTATACAATTCATGTCTTCATACATGTAGTTTGGATAATAATGTCCATCACATTCCACCATAATTTCTAACCCCATACCCCCTCCCTTCCCCTCCCATCCCTCTACCCTATCTAGAGTTCATCTATTTCCCCCATGCTTCCTATCTCTATCCCACTATAAATCAGTTTCTTTATATCAAAGAAAATGTTCGGCATTTGTTTTTTGGGGATTGACTAACTTCACTTAGCATTATCTTCTCCAATGCCATCTATTTACCTGCAAATGCCATGATTTTATTCTATTTTATTGCTGAGTAATATTCCATTGTGTATATATGTCACATGTTTTTATTCATTCATCTATTGAAGGGCATCTAGGTTGGTTCCACAGTTTAGCTATTGTGAATTGTGCTGCTATAAACATTGATGTGGCTGTGTCCCTGCAGTATGCTGCTTTTAAGTCCTTTGGGTATAGACCAAGGAGAAAGACAGCTGGGTCAAATGGTGGTTCCATTTCAAGTTTTCCAAGGAATCTCCATACTGCTTTCCATATTGGCCACACCAATTTGCTGTCCCATCAGCAATGTATGAGTGTGCCTTTTTCCCCACATCCTCGCCAACACTTACTGTTGTTTGTACGCATAATAGCTGCCATTCTGACTGGAGTGACATGAAATCTTAGAGTGTTTTTTATTTGCATTTCTCTAGTTGCTAGCAATGATGAACATTTTTTCATATATGTGTTGATTGATTGTATATCATCTTCTAAGAAGTGTCAGTTCATGTTCTTAGCCCATTTATTTATTTTTTTATTTTCTTTTTTTAATTATTATTTGCATTACAATTCTTAATACACCTTTATACCACAATGTATCATATCTCTGTATACAAGATATGTTGACCTCAAATTCACATCTTCCTACATGTATTTTGTACAACGATGAGGGTCTCCCTCCACCATCCATGCAATTCCCCTTCTCCCTCCCTTTCCCTCCCACCCCTCTTCCCTATCTAAAGGTAATGTTCTTCCCATGCTCTTCTTCCCTACCCCATTTTGAGTCACCCCCCTTATATCAGAGAAGGAATTTTGCATTTGTTTTTTTGGGATTGGAGAACTTCACTTAACATAATCTGCTCTAATGCCATCTATTTCCCTGCAAATATGATGATCTTAATTTTTAGTGCTCAGTAATATTCCATTGTGTATAAATGCCATATTTTTTTATCCATTCATCCACTGAAGGGCATCTAGTTTTGCTCCACAGTTTAGCTATTGTTAATTGTGCTGCTATAAACATTGATGTGGCTGTGTCCCTGTGCCCCGGGTCCGATCCTCAGCATCACATAAAATAAAATAAATGGATTATTCCTCATAGAAATAGAAAAAGCAATTATGAAATTCATCTGGAAAAATAAGAAACCCAGAATAGCTAAAGCAATTCTAAGCAGGAAGAGTGAAACAGGTGGTATTGTTATACCAGACCTTAAACTATACTACAGAGTAATAGTAACAAAAACAGCATGGTATTGGGCCATTTATTGATTGGGTTATTTGTGGGTTTTGGGGGATTTTTTGGTGTTTAGATTTTTTAGTTCTTTATATACCCCAGAGATTAGTGCTCTATCTGATGTGTGAGGAGTTAAGATTTGCTCCCAGGCTATAGGCTCTTTGTTCACCTCACAGTTGTTTCTTTTGCTGAGAAGAAACTTTTTAGTTTGATTCCATCCCATTTATTGATTCTTGGTTTTAATTCTTGCACTATAGGAGTCTTATTAAAGAAATTGGACCTTATCCCACATGATGGAGATTAGGCCCTAATTTTTCTTCTATTAGACACAGGGTCTCTGGTTTTATTCCTAAGTCCTTGATCCATTTTGAGTTGAGTTTTGTGCATGGTGAGAGATAGGGGTTTAATTTCATTTTGTTGCATATGGATTTCCAGTTTTCCCAGCACCATTTGTTGAAGAGGCTATCTTTTCTCCAGTGCATGTTCTTGGCACCTTTGTCTAATATAAGATAATTGTACTTTTGTAGGTTAGTCTCTGTGTTCTCTATTGTGTACCATTGGTCTACCATGGTGCCATGGTATTGTACATGGTGCCAATACCATGTTGTTTTTGTTACTGTTGCTCTGTGGTATAGTTTAAGGTCTGGTATAGTGATGCCATCTGCTTCACTATTCTTCTTAATAATTGCTTTAGTTATTCTGGGTCTCTTATATTTCCAGATGAATTTCATGATTGCTTTTTCTATTTTTATGAGGAATGTCATTGGAATTTTGATTGGAATTGCATTAAATCTGTGTAGTGCTTTTGAAAGTATGGTCATTTTGATAATATTAATTTCTGCCTATCCAAGAGCAAGGTAGATCTTTCCATCTTCTAAGGTATTCTAACTATAAAAATTAGGGATAACGGGAACATATCTCAACATCATAAGGGCTATTTATGCTAATTCCAGGGCAAAATCATTCTAAATGGAGAAAAATTGAAGGCATTCCTTCTCAAAACTGGAGAAAGACAAGGATGCCTTCTTTCACCACTTCTATTTAACATAGTTTTTGAAACACTGGCCAGAGCAATTAGGCAGATGAAAGAAATTAAAGGGATACACATACGAAAAGAAAAACTCAAATTGGCACTATTTGCTGATGATATGATTCTACACCTGGAAGACCCTAAAACTTCTACCAGAAAACTTCTAGAACTAGTAAATGAATTCAGCAAAGTAGTAGGATATAAAATAAACACCCATAAATCAAAGGCATTTCTGTATATGAGTGACAAATCCTCAGAAAGGGAAACGAGGAAAACTACCCCATTTTCAATAGCCTCAAAAAATAAAATACTTGGGAATCAACTTAATAAAAGAGGTGAAAGATCTATACAATGAAAACTACTATGTGTGTTTATTAAACTGAAAACTTCTCTGCCTATGATAGCATGCATGCCATATTATCAGTGTTGTGCTAAAAACAAAATACAAGTTTTAGTCAACTCATAAAATATCTGAGCATTTTAATAGGAATTTTATCCACCTAAAGAATATACATTTCTAAAATTAAGCAAGTATTGCTAGTCAGAAAGTACAGAATGTTATTGCAAGAAGAAATGTCTCCTTTAAAACTGAGTACATTGGATCCACAGAGCAAATTTTCAGTTTTCCATATCATTCTCTCTTCTGACATGTATTTTCTTCTAAGTTCTCCTCATATAACATAAAACTTGTCATACATACCGACCAAAATACTTATCAAATATTTTGTTTTTAGTCCAACATGCTGAAAATGCAGGGCCACATCCAGAGTAGCTGCCTCTTAGATATACCGCACATAATTAAAAGTATGTGTAATTATAAAATGTGTTCCACAATATGAAGGAAAAGAATGTGAGATCTCAGTTGAGATGTGGCAGCTTCATGAATAGAAATTTACAGAAACAGAGGGGAGAGAGATGGGAAGAGTTCTGGGAAGAGCCTGATATAAGAATGGACCTGATGAACTGAAGGGACTAAAAGAAAGTTGCAACAACTAGAAAAAAGTGATTAATGGAAAGAGTGGTTGAGATTATAGCCTTGATTTTCCCCTGAAAACATTAAGAACTCAACAAATGATTTAATGCAACGTGGTTGCAAAATCAAATTTGAATTATGTCAAGTACAGGTGACAGAATTGAGACAGCAAATAGTTGCTGTATAGAAGATGAGTTAAAGAACTATCAGGTATTTTGCCTAAAATACAGGGAGAGAGAGAGAGAGAGAGAGAGAGAGAGAGAGAGAGAGAGAGAGAAGATAGAAATGAAAATTTTTTAAATATTTGTAAAAATATTTGTAAAATATTTGTAAATATTTGGGTCTTAGCAATGAAATGAATGAGTTAGGAAGCAATATCAAAGAAGGATCCTAGGATCTCTTCTCATGCAACTGGATAGATAGTAGCTCCATTCATTGAGTATCTTGGAAGAACACGCTTACTGGGGATAAATACAAAATTCTGTTTTAAAACTTTAAATTTGAGGTGAATTTCTGATTTTCCAGTTGAACCATCCCAAATGACATTTCACACACATGTCTATATAATAAAGGAGAAATCTACACCAGAAAATAAATCAGGCAATAATTGGTACAAACGTTGAAAACAAGGGAGTAAATTAGGTCAATTCTGGGAAAAAATATTGAATAAGGGGAAAATGGAAATCTCCACATCGAATAGTTAGTAAAATAAGGAAGAATTAGCTAAGGGACTCAACACACTGAATAGTCAATTAGGAAGAAAATAAAAGCACACAGTGAAATGTAAGTGTATAATAGTTACCGCTTACCTGTGCTTTTCACCTTCTCTGATTTCAGATACTCATAGCCAACCACCGTCCAAAAATATTAAATGGAAAACTCTAAAAATAAATATTTAATGAAATTTAAATAATATTTTTACAATGTATTATTGTAATTTTGCTACTTATCCTTAATTATTGTTGTTAATCTCTTACTGTGCTCAATTCATAAATTAACCCTCATCATAGGTATGTTTATATAGGAAAAAAATTATACACAGTATCCATGGTTTCAACCATCCATTGAGGGATCTCAAATGTATCTTCCACAGATAAGAGGAGAGGAAATAGTTCAGGTCAAATTTTGCTAAGAAAAAAAAGTAATTGAGTTTGAAAATTATTCATTAAATTTAAAGACATGGAACTTTAAGAAACAGGGCAATTTTTTAAAAAAGGTGATAGAATTTTTAAAATGTAGATTGAAGTAATTAATATATCTAGTATTGAAATCAAAGTGAAAAAGTTGACATTTGGTGCATTTAATGCCTTTATATTTTCAGAAAAAATTAAAGTGATAGGTAGAGAAACAAACTTACAGAATAAATATTTATTTTGTTTTGTTCTTATTTTTTAACCTGTACAACAATTAAGAATTTGTACATGCCTGTTCAATAACTAAGCTAAGTGAAGAGTAGAGAGATAAAATGTACAAAAATAAAATAATAGCAAATAATATCAGGTCCCTGACAGGTGAGAGGAATCAGCGAACATTCCCTAAAATACAATTTGAATTATTCCTCCTCTGCATAGTCTTTTTCTATTTTCAGATTTAAAGTATCAACATTGTCTTAAAAGCTATTTTTATGACTCCTCTGCATCTGTGATTATCTAACATTTTTGTATCAAGGTCCATTAAACTCTTAAAAAATTATTGAGCATTCCAACAAGTTTTATTTATATGGATTATATCTATCAGTATTTACTGTATTCATAACTAAGACAGAGAAATGTTTAAAATATCATATATTATCTTAAATAAAAATAATAAAATTGTCATATCTTAACATAAATACTATATTTTAGTATGACCCTGCTATATCACTACTTGATCTTAATCCAAAAGAGTTAAAGTCAGCCTACTATAGCAATACATGCATATCCATGTTTATAGAAGAATATCCAAATTATGATATCAGTTAGGTGTCCATCAGGGAAAGAATGTATAAAAAGTGTGCTACACATACACAATGGAGTTTTATTCAGCCATAAGTAAGAATGAAATAATGTCATTTGCAGGAAAATGGAATTTAGAGCATTATCTTAAGAAAATTTAGCAAGACTCAGTCAAGGGTTATATGTTTTCTTTCATATCCAAAAGAGATTAAAAAAAAAGGAGGAAAATTGGGGATCTCATGAAACTAGAAGGGAGACAAGTAGAGAAGATGAAGAGGGTCAGGGGGAGGACAAATGGAGGATAAGGGAGGTACTAGGAAATTAATTGAGCAAATTATGCTACATACATGTACAAACATGGAATAACAAATCCCACTATTAGGTATAATCATAAGGCACCAGTAAAAAGTAAACATGACATTTGAAAGAATGACTATATTTGCAAAAAAAAGTCATTTAGTGAAAAGAATAACATTGTTACATATTTTTACAAAACTTAAATTGGGCTTATGAGAACAAGTAGTTTTCACATTTCTGCTTGTGCATTAATTTTATCACTATGCAGTTTAGGTTAAAGTATATAAAGAAAGTCTGGTTTCATATACAAGTCTTTTAAATAATTATGGATATTCTTCTATGATATTACACCAATCTCAATGAATTCTAGTTCCCTAAACATTAGATTCCATAAGGAACCTGAAAACATTTCAGTGAACTTTTCATTCTATGATACTCTTAAAATTCATTGTTCTACCTTGCAATTTGTATGGACTGTTTACTCATGCATGATTTTTGCAATATCATATACTGGTCATTTGAAAATCATGGATCATTGAGTAATAAAATATCTGAAGTTCACATGTATTAATAACATTACTAATAACATGTGAATTTTTTCCAAGCAGTTGGAACAAATGAGGTCCGTGTGGTTCATACATTTTTTTTCTAAATTCTGATTTTTACACCAAAATTTGAATTTTATGTTTATAATAGACATAGTCAATTATTTTTCTTAAGCAGACAGATTTTGAATAGATGAACAGATTTTTTTCATTTTGAATAGATATTCCCTACACCCCCAAATATGAATCAAGCTTATCAAACTTTCCTTAAAATTAAATGATTTTCCATTTTAAATGTGATTCTCCTTCTCAAAGAATTGCACAAGTGCAATATGTGGAAATAACCTTGTTACCTTGGTATGTAGTGATGTGTGTTGTTTACACATCCCACTGTGTTGCACAAGGTATTTTTAAAAATCTTAGATTTATGTGTTAGTCTGCTTTCTATTACTGTGATTAAATGTCTGAGATAATCAAATTTAAAGAAGGAAAGGTTTATTGATGGGTTCACAGTTTTAGATCTTTTAGTACACGTTCAGTTGACCCACTGTTTTGGGCCTCTGTTGGCATAGTACATCATGCAGGAGACCACCAGGTGGAACAGCTGCTCACCTCAGGGCGGCTAGAAAGCAAAGAGAGACAAAAAGAGGTTAGGATCCTAAAATCCTCTTCAAGGGCACACATCCAGTAACATAATTTGCTTCCACTAGGCCCCACTTTTCAAGGTTCCATCACCTTCAGAGAGCACCACAGGCTAAGGACCAAGAGTTTAACATGTGGGCCTTGGAGAAACTAAACTATAGCAAGTAAACAATTTAAGAACTGAGCTATGGCAAGTTAACAAAGCTCATAATATGCCCTACTTCATTAAAGGCATTCTTTTCTAAAATATTTATTTATTTTTTAGTTGCAGTTGGACACAATACCTTCATTTATCTATTTTTATGTGGTGCTGACGATCGAACCCAGGGCCTCGCACGTGCTAGGCGGGTGTCTCACAATTGAGCCACATCCCCAACCCTAAAGGCATTCTTAAGTAAAAACTGCATTTTTTTTTTCCCGAAAAAGAAGAGCATGGCTATGAAGACTATTTGGTATGACCACTTGGCTTTGGGATAATTGTCTTGATTCCTGTCAAGGAAACAGCTGATGCTAGGTTGAGCTATACACCCAGCTTAGGAACCAGCACTTTTACCCATGATGGCTTTTTGTCCTATCAGTTCAAGTACCAACAGAGTAAACATAGATAAATAAATAACAATAAAAATAAATAAAGACAAAGAGCATTTTTATTTTATTTTTAAAAAATAGTTCTAATATCTCAAACCATCCCAAAAGTGTCCCAGTATCCCAAAGATTTATAGGTCACGGAGGATACTGCTGGTATGCAGCATTCATTCTACAATTGACGGCATGATGCCTTCAAAATGTACTCAAATGCTTTAAAATAACTTCTATTTCTTTTTAAAATTAAATACCTTTTTGGTATGAATCTATGTTGTTTCATATTTTTTCTCTATTTTAAAGTTTTTGGTTCTATCTCCATCCTTAGTAATAATAGCTTCTTCTGAAATCTTTCAAGAAACCATTGACTAGACATATTTAGATTATTTTAGCAAATTTTTACATTCCAAAGTAAGTCTGCATGACTGCAAATCATTCAAAGCCTGATGTGCTGAATAGATACTATTTCTAAAAGAAATATTTGCTTCATTTAATTTTCTTCTGTCAACTTGCTTCTTTTTATATAGACAGTTCATTTCCATTTATCTCTGTGAGAGCTCAATTGTCTTTGATGACTCAACATTAAAAAAAGTCAAAAGAGAGAAAATATGTGTCATTCACCTTGGCAAATTATAAGAAATAAAATAAATGTGTTGAAAATGAAGACCATTTCCCAGTGAGACACTTTCAGGTTCAAAGTGTAAAACGGGAAACTATTGCTATTGTATTGGGGAAAGAGAGACCCTAGTTTCCTGCTTTGGGGGGCAGTAAAGTGGCATTTTTCCGAAGATGGATTCAAAATGGATATGATTCCTAGGAGGATCATGAGTGGGCAGTGGCCACATGTCTTTCCCTGCTCACAGCAAATAAAGAAGGAAGACTATGTCCTCAGTTTACATGCTTTGAACTAAAGCAGGCTCTGCAAACTTAACCCTACCAGTTTCCTGGACTCTTTTGAAATTCCAATTTGTATACTTTTATTTTGTTCAATTAATGTTAGTTCAATGCTAAAGACTATATAGGCTAACCAGAGACAATCTACTTCCTAATATTAGAAAAGAATTAAGAATTCAGATAAGTGATAAAATTGTGCACATGGTAAAACTAGTAAAATTAAAAATGATTAAAGCAAGAAGAGAGATTTTATATATATTGTAATGCAGAATGCATTACAATTCTTATAACATATATAGAACACAATTTTTCATAACTCTGGTTGTATACATAGTATATTCACACCAATTTGTGTCTTCATATATGTACTTTGGATAATAATAATCATCATATTCCACCATCATTAATTACCCCATGCTCCCTCCCTTCCCCCCAACCCCTCTGTCCTATCTAGAGTTTGTCTATTCCTCCAATGCTCCCTCTTCCTATCCCACTATGAATGAGCCTCCTTATATATAAGGATATATCAAAGAAAACATTCAGGATTTAAGTTTTTGGGATTAGCTAACTTCACTTAGTAATAGCTTCTCTAATTCCATCCATTTACCTATAAATGCCATGATTTTATTCTTCTTTATTGATGAGTAATAGTCCATTGTGTATATATGCTACATTTTTTAATCCATTCATCTACTGAAGGACATTTAGGTTGGTTCCACAGTTTAGCTACTGTGAATTGTGCTGCTATAAATATTGATGTGGCTGTGTCCCTGTAGTATGCTGGTTTTAAGTCCTTTGGGTATAGACTGAGGAGAGGGATTGCTGGGTCAAATGGTGGTTCCATTCCCAATTTTTCAAGAAATCTCCATACTGCTTTCCATATTGGTGCACCAATTTGCACTCCCATCAGCAGTGTATGTGTGTACCTTATATCCTCACCAACACTTATTGTTGTTTGTATGTATAATAGATGCCATTCTGACTGTAATGAGATGAAATCTTAGGGTAGTTTTGATTTGCATTTCACTAATTGCTAGTGATGATGAACATTTTCTCATGTATTTGTTGACTGATTGTACATCATCTTCTGAGAAGTGTCTGTTCAGGTCCTTGGCCTATTTATTGACTGGGTTATTTGGTTTTTTTTTTTTTTTTTTTTTTTTTTTGGTGTTTAGCTTTTTGAGTTCTTTATATACCCAAGTGATTAGTGCTCTATCTGTTGTGTGAGGAGTTAAGATTTGTTCCCAAGTTATAGGCTCTCTATTCACCTCACAGATTGTCTCTTTTCTGAGAAGAAAGTTTTTAGTTTGAGCCCATCCTATTTATTGATTCTTGATTTTATTTCTTGTACCACAGGAGTCTTATTAAGTTGGGGCCTAATCCCACATGATGGAGATTAGGGCCTACTTTTTCTTCTATTAGAAACAGGGTCTCTGGTTGTATTCCTAAGTCCTTGATCCATTTTGAGTTGAGTTTTGTGCATGGTGAGAGACAGGGGTTTAATTTCATTTTGTTGCATATGGATTTCCAGTTTTCCCAGCACCGTTTGTTGAAGAGGCTATCTTTTCTTTAATGCATGTTCTTGGCATCTTTGAAAAGGCAAATAAAATTGATTAACTTCCAGCCAAAGAAAAAGAAAGAAAGAGAACTGATTACCAATAATGGGACTTTAAAGGGGACCATTGTCTCAGATTAGAAAATCTTTATGATCATAAATTTGACAACTTAAATTAAGTGAGCATAATTCTTAATTATTGAAAGGCACAAATTATCAATACTCACTAAAGAAAATAATAGACAAAAGAGAAAAGAAGTTGATTTATAATATATCCTTCCAACAGAGAAAATTCCAAGTCAAGTTGATATTACTGCTCAATTTCTAACAAAGATTTGATGAAGAAATAACATCTACTTACAAAAATTCTTCTAGGAAATTGAAAAAAATGAATATTTCTCAGTTGATTCTGTGAGGCTATTATTACCCTGATACCAAAATAGTGAAAGATATAAGAAGAGAAAAACATACCCTTTATAAGCAGACTAAAAACAATCATGTATATAACAAATACAAAAAAAAAAAAGCAACCAAAACAAAACCATACAAAATGTAAACTTTAAAATAGTATAAGTAAATGAAGATAAATTTTTTTAAAGTTTCAAGTATTGCACAAACAGCAAAAAAAAAAAAATAGAGAAAGAGAGGAAATAAAGATCAAATTATTAGGACAGAGTTAATTATTAAAATATTAACAATCACCTTAAATATAAATGTTTCAAATGTATCAATCCAAAGATAGGTCTTTAGAATGTATTTAAGAAAAGTAAGGACAAAACTCCTTACTGCCTACAAGAAAAACATTTCAAATTCAACAAAACAATAGGTTGGAAGTGAAATGACACAAAATGATATGCCATAAAATATTAATTTGAACAGTCAGGAGTAGCTATAATAACTTCCAGTAAAGAGGATTTCAAAGCAAAAAAAAAATTATAGATATGAAGAGTGATGTTATATAATAATGAAAAGGTATTCCATCAGGAATACAAAATTATTCAAAATGTGCAACAAACAGAACCTCAAAATATATAAAGCAAAAACTGACAGAGTCGAGGAAAGAAGTAAACAGAACCACAAATTTTATTAGTAACTTACACACTGGCTCCATTAACAACTGATAGAACTGCTCCACATAAGATAAAGTTATAAAACATATGAGCACCATAACAAACCAACAGATTTGACATGTATAAAACACTCCACTTGAACATAGTACAGTACACTTTTTTCCTCTAATACATTATGGACCATTTATCAAGATACACCATATCTCAGCCATAAAAATAGTATCAGATTTAAAGATTAAAAATCAAAGTGTGTTCTTTTACCAAAATGAAATCAAACAAGAAATTAATAGTAGAGAGATAATAGGAAAATCTTCAAACAGTTGGTAAAAACACGTTTCAAAATAATTGATGCAATAGAAAATTCAAAGGAAGTGAACACACACATATAAAACCAAATTTTAGAAAACATACTGTATCAAAATACATTGGATGAAGCTAAAATAGTTATGAGATAATTTTATAGTACTTATTTAAGATTGTTCTACCTATTCTAAGGCATGTACTATTTTATGTAAATTTTTCAATAAACTTGAATATGTCTAAAAACACCTGAATGGAATTTTGAATTAAACCTATATATTTGCCAACATACAGAATGTAATAGTTTTCTTTATTAACCCTGCTAACCCATTTACAAAAATTTGGTTTTCTGTCCCTCATTATTTTATACTTTTATGTATTTAAGGATTTTTAGCAGACAGTATGTCACAATAAAGTTGTGGAGCAACTAGATCACTCATACACTGGTGATGGAAAGGAAAAATAATATGACACTTTGGAAATTATTTTGGCAGTTTTTTACACAGCAAAACAAACATATACTAGGTGACCCAGAATCTCAATCCTGAATATTCACCCAAGAGAAAAGAAATTTATGATCAAATAAACAACAAATATATATGTATATGTATATTTATAAACAGATTATTATTATATTCAGTTTATTATTCATAATTTCACAAAGTTAAAAATTATAAAAATGGTCCTCATGAGTAAAAAGATAAATTAGTATATCATAAAATGGAATACTCATTGCCATATAAAAGAATTAATTACTGATATAAGTAATACTTTGAATAAATTAAAGATCTATCATAATAAGTCATAAGTGTCCAAATTCCAAAGTCTACATGCTCTGATTCCTTCCATTTTGAGAAAGGCAAAACTATAGGTACAGAAAATAAATGAATATTAGGCAGTGGCTATAAAATTAAGGATGAATTTACTTCAAAATAGCCCAGTAGGGCACTTGGTAGGAATTAAAAAGTATATCTTGATCGTATTGAAAATTGCATACTCTACGTACTGTCAAAACTCAGTACCACACACTAAAGAGGTTTACTGTGATATATGTGACCTATTATAATCTGTTATATATGCTACATAATTTATAATATACATAATATAATTATATATGTAAATTATATCTGAAGAATATGAGCAGTTTCCATATTTTACAAGGGTGACAAAATAATTATCCAATTAAAATCTCAAAACTAATGAGGCTATTTATCTTATAAATTAAAAATATTACTCATGTGAGCCAATCAGAACATTTACCTACTGTTTTTGTCAGCTTTTTCATGGCTGTGACCAATAGACCTGACAAGCATAATTTTAGAGGAGAAAAAAATCTGTTTTGAGTCTCATGGTTTCAGAGATCTCTTACCATAAAGACAGCTGACTCCACTGTTTTGTGCCTGAGAAGAGGCACATGGCCAAAGAGTATGGTAGGAAAAAGTGGCTCAGAACATAGTCACCAGGAAGCAGGGAGAGAGCTTGACTCACCAAGAACAAATTATATACCCCAAAGGCACACCCTGCCCCCAATGTTGTATCTCCTTCAGCCACACTGAACCTGCCTGGTTAATCCCTATTAGGAGATTAATACACTGATTAGTTAAAACTCTCATAACCAAATTATTTCACCCCTAAATTTTCTTGCGTTGTCTCCCACATGAACTTCCAGGGTACACTTCGTATATAAACCATAACATCTACCTACCTGGTTCTTTAAATGAAATTAAATTCTCCCAAAGGAAAAGAACTAGATAATTTCCATCAACTGGTAATACCTCATCCTCTAAAGAAGGAATAAAAAGGATAAAGAAAATGTACTATTATTTTCCCTTTTAGTCATTTTATTCTTTCCAGAGAGAAAGATGCTGTTTGATAATCACCAATAAGTTTTATAATATGCCCATTTTAGGCACTTTCAAAGAAATAAAAATGTCTACTGAGAGATGTATGACTCTCTGAATAATGATATAATAATTCATCATTCTTCCTGTTCAAAGTCTCAAGGAGATATTTTTCCAGTTTTATTTATCAGTCCTACTAGTATTTGAATGTTATTTGAAAGGTAATTGTTACCAAGAGACTCTATTACTTAAAAAAAAAAAAAAAAAAGTAGTTGGAACCTAAGATGTTGGAATGATACCATAGTTATATTTCATTCTATTCTTGTGCATTAAATTAATCCTACATCTTAGACCTCCCAGAATTTACTTTAGATAATACTCTGATCCTTACTTGCTCCTACTCATCAATAGTTTGCATTTGTGGTCACAAAGTGCTACCAATCTTTTAGTTCCACATAGTTCCATGCTTAGTTTTCTTAAGGAAGTGGTAAGTAAAAAAAAAAAAAAATGTTTTCTGAAAACCCCCAAGGTAAGCCAAATAAATATTATATTAATTACACTGATTCAGACAATCCCACTTTTATCCACTACACTTTTCAAAAAATTCCATGATTTTATCAGATTTTATTAATATTTCCAGACATATTTGTTCTATTTATGACAGAACTCTAACATGTCACCACAATGCCTATTGGTTCTATTCACTAATTGTTTCCACCTTCCATTCTCTGGCAAATGGCTCCAGAAGCAGAACAAATTCAGTTGTTCTCTCTCTACATGATTTACTGTCACTGCTAAGAGTTACATACAAAAGAACAAAGGAAGCATTGCAGGTCCAAGGACATAAAGGCAGGAAAAGGAAGGGACTGCCTGACAGCTGTTGCCAAGGAGGACACCCTGCCCAGTGCTCTCTGCATAAACAGAAAATGCAGGAATCCTAGAGTGAGTAAAGTGGCATCCCAGGATTCTCCACCCCATGTCTACATCAGGTCTCACTCAAAGCCTCTGTCCCTCTCCTCCCCCCCTCCTTTTTTGTTCCTTTACTTATTTATTAGAAAACCTTGTAGTTTAATTCTGTTAATAAAATTTCAAATTCTGATTAGAATTTTAGCACAGACTACTACTAGGTACACTGCAATGATATAAGAAAGTAAAGACAATCACTCCTATGTAGGCTAAAGAGCCTAAATTTTTCCCTGGTTGTTACTGACTGGGGACAGATCAAAGACAACTGTATTCACTGTATTCACTGTTTAGTTAACTGTAATCTGTATAATCTGAATGCACACAATCCTTTTTCTTTTTTAATCAAGGGCACATCTGATATAGGTTCCAATGGTAAAGCATTAAAAAAAACATAAAATAATTATATCATTATGAGAAAGTTCAAACAACTATGGTGAACTTTGGAGGGGAGGGCTAAAGTGCTATATGTTTGTTTGGTTAAACACAAATTGAAATTTGACTAAAGAGGTATCTCCAGATGAGGAACATCTTCACTTGATGTGTATTGGGAAAGGTTGGGAAAGCTTACAGAATTGGGAAATGCATGCAATGAAAGACAGTTCCTTTCCCAAAAATGATCACACTTTGCTTTATTTTGCAAAGGATACATTGTGACTGCACAGCTCTCTTCTTTGAAAGGCTGTGTGCCCAACCATCTCAGTGGTCTTGGTTTTTTTTAGATTTAAGAGTAATTTTAATTTTTTTTCTCTTTCTAAATAAATATTTGCCCAACAATGTTTTTACCCAGCTCTTTAGAGAACCCAATTCCAAGAATAGAAATGTAAATTGTACTGAACTAAAGGTGGTGTTGTGGGAAGTGTTTTATTAGCCAATCATTCACGGCTCACCTTCTGCTAAGAAATACTTCCTAGCTTAGTGGCAGTCAGTCTTTTAAACCTTTCTGTGTTTTCGAAACTGAATTTTTCTTTCTGTGCTTAGAGTCCGCCTTCTTCTTTCATAAAAATTTAAAACACATTCCCTCATGAGCCCTGTTTCCTTTTTTTGTTGTACAACTTCATATATTTAAACATATGACATACCCTGTATAAGTCCTAGTTAGGCCTCTCCCCCATTCCCACATCTTTTTTACTTGAAATGCGTAAGGTTAATCATGTCTGTATCTTACCTTTTTAAAAATACTGTATGATACTCTAAAACCTGATTTTCATTTATTTGTATTCTTCTTTCAGTATTTACGCTGGAAGGAGTGAGAGGGAAGGAGAAGAATAATTCATGAACATAGAATATTCTCCTTTTATCCGCTTCACATTCCAGGAATCTTTCCTTGCTTGGGCCCCTTAAAAGAGAATTCTCACCTCCTATAAGTTTCTCTCTCATAAGTTTCCCCTTTTGAATATCGGTTGCTTCCATCCTTTGTGTGTGTGTGTGTGTGTGTGTGTTTCAGAGAAAGAGGAGGGGAAAAGAGAGAGAGAAGAGAGAAACAGAGAGCAACAAGAGGAAGAAGAGTAAAAAAAATTGTCTATCAGTAAATCTGCTTTAGGTTAAATGTAGCCCCAAAGGTGATCTGTCCCCTAAAGTTTAAGTGTTGGAAACAATCTCCTCTGGAACAGCAGGAAGAAATAAGATATTTATGAAGTGATTAGGTGATAAGAGTTCTGTCCTCGTAAATGGATTATTGTTGCTTTTGTGGAGTGGCTTATGTGGAGTGAGTTTCCCAATAAAAGGATGAATTTAGCCCCCTTGCTTTATCTCTCTCTCACTTGCAACTGCTCTCTTGCCCCTCCACCTTTCTCCATGGGATGGACACAGTAAAAAAGACCCTCACTATATATGGACCCCTTGACCTTGAACTTTCAAGCCTCCTAAACTGTAAGTAACAAATCTCTGTTCTTTAGAAATTATCCAATCTCAAATATTCTCTTATGGCAGCTTAAAATGGATTATACACCAACCAATCAGGAAGTTTTCCATTATCACCAACAGATGAATCAAAACGACAAGAGGATAAGCTATAGGGAAGAATACCTTCATTTTTGGCCTGGTTCCTTGGAGTTTGGGGCCAAAAACATTGATTTTATAACACATAATAGCAAGGAGAAATGTCCCCAGTGGTTGATTTCATGATGGGATTTGCACACCCCCTATTGTCAGATAGGGATTATGACACCCCAAACAAGAAATGAGGATTTGCTAGTGAAGGATTTCATATCTTTTCTACCTGCAAACTTAATAATTTCTTGGTAGCCAAAATTCCTGCTTCTTTATAATTGAAAGGTACAGGAAGAACAAAAGCACATAAAAAAAGTCTTTTTCCTTTCTCATCCATCATAGTTTCTAACAAGCTTCATTTGTAAACTAGTGGGCCATACCCCGGTAGAAGTCATGTGTATCTCCACAGCTCTTTTATGGCTTTTTTGTTGCCCTAAAAGATGACTTAGGAGAAAATGAGTCATATTTCTTGCTGCACAATTTAAATTCTTGGTGTTCAATTATATTAAGCTATAACACTGACTGACTGACTTCTGTTTTACCTCTATTATTTGTGACAGGAATTACACTATATCTGTTACAAATATTTTGTTCTTTAAAAAGGTCACAATTATTTCCATCAGTCAGAAGGCACTGGATGCTAGTGAACGGATAGTTCTATAATCAGAAAGTTAAGTATTACTGGGATGCAGTAATTTCCCTTTAAAAACCATTTGATTGACTAATACTTTGTGCCACCGGCATATTTCAGAACTACTCAGATATGTGTGTATATACATGCACACACATATTTCTGTATTTATCTTTCTTATCTTTCTTTTTGTATATTTAAATAAGAATGAGTCATGGAACTATTTCCTCTGCTTTTTCCTCTGACCTTTAGAATTATCCTTAGGAAGCTAACCAAGCCACAAATAAGATGCCAGTAGAGGGAGGTGAACTTAGCTTTTGTCTGTCCTTCCTTTCTTCTGGCAGTCAAGTACAGTTCTTTCTGAAATTGCAGAAGCCTCTCAAGCATATAATTTGTGGCTTCCAATGAGTTTGAACTTCATGCTTGAAGTCACAAATAAGTGATTTAATTCATGCACCTGTATCTGGAATTTTTTTCCCCAGACATAATGAAATGGATAAGTACTTCAGAATTTCTCTAATATGTATTGCAGCAAGACATCAGAAAGGCACTGATTGGCGTATCTGGGCAGGAAAGGAACTGTGCACCACCAGGAGTGCCGTGGTGGACATCTGGGTTCTGCCCTTGAGACAAAACTGAGCCTCTCTCAGCTCCCAAGGCCAAGCCCTTTGACTTCGATGATGTACAATTTTCTCATTAAAAACACTATTGCACCCAGAGGAATTCCTGTCAGCTTTCTAATTATTTTCTCCATTTGAAATAAGACCTTGTCTTTAATAGGAAAGAGATTCTGTCATGTGATTGTTTTCAGCATCAACACAACAGCACGGAGAGGATCGAGTTCACAGGGGAACAATCACAAGGACTCAAGAAAGGAGGAAGGTGTTTTTGAAAATAAATGCAAATCATGCTCCCGAGTGATTATCAAAATATAAGTAATTGTGCTGCAGTCAAGTACTGTAGTATTTGGCTAGAAAGATTTAAAAAGTAAAAGTAAAGCGAAATATTGCTTTTGCCTTCTGTCTTTGATGATATTATGCTCATAATTACTATTGGTGAGATCACACAGTCCCTAATTAAGATGCTTTCAGTTTATTGGAGTTTTGTTTTTGTTTGATTGGTTGGATTTTTGGATTTTGTGTGTTGTTTTAATTTTTAATTTATTTTTAACTAATACATGAAAACATAAAAATTGCACCTATATTAAGATAAAAATGCTTTGGGTATTGAAACCACAGTCAAAGTATCCACATAACTCAGTTTCCATACAACATACAGTCTCCATATACTAAAGTCCCCATGGACACTGAGCAAAGGAATAACAGACAATTGCTCCATCATTAAATGTTCTGCTCACTAGAACTTTCTGAGATGGCAGAAATATTTTACATTTGCACTGTCCATTATGATAGTTGCATGAGATATTAATGCCATTAAGCACTTAAAATGTAGCTAGTAAAGCTGAAGAACTAAATTTTTCTCTTTATTTAAATTTAATCAACATAAATAGCAACATGTGACTATATAGTTGCACAACATGTGCCACTAGTGGCTACATATTGGACAATAATGGCAAAATATGGCGGCAATATCAGATTTTAAGAGCTTGAAGGGTAAAACTGGTCACCGTAGATAAGTTATTCATAAAGCTTGCCTCCGAGGTAGAAAAGTGGAAAAGAGCAGAACCCGGAAGGGAGAATGAGGTTGATAAAGGGTTAAGTTAGATCAACTTTAGGATGTTCAGATGACAAGGATCCAGGGAGAGGAAGAAGTAGGAAGTACAGCATCATGGAGAGATTGAAGGGTTGATTTGAGATGACATGAGGCATCTCTCTTCTATAACACTCAATGGCAAAAGCAAAATCAGTGTGTGAATAAAAGTTAGCTTGTAGATTCCACAATAGAAAAGTTAGACTCTTTGAAGTCCTCCATTTTCTCTTCATATTTGGAGGAAAGGTCATCTACAGAGAGTGGAGGGAAGTGATAGGGCTGAGGGACTCTATGATTCATTCCAGATAATGTTTTCTCTTCCTAACTTTTTCACCTGAGTGCCCACAGGTCTGTTCACACAATTGCTCCACAGGGATTTAACTTCATGGTATAATGTGAGGAGCAGCGATAGACCCTTCTTCCTACAAAGATCTCCCTGAAGGAATTTCAACTTTCCTGTGTTTCCTTCCATTTGAGTCTATCCCTTTGATCCTTTTTGGGAAAATGTAGATTTCAATCAGGAAAAACAAAACATGAAATAAAGGACAAGCATTTGTTTGCCTCATGTTAAGACCAATCAGTTTATCTGATTAACCCTTTAAAAAATATTGTTAGAAATACAATAAAGAAAGAAGGAACGTGAAGCCATAGGAAGAAATGAAGAAATCCAAAAATGGCAAAGAAGATTAATGTAATAAATTCTATAAATATATTTTTTAAAAAAAGAAAGAAGGAAAACTTCTGGTCATGGAAGCTTCTGGAAGCCACTCAATCTTAGGCATCTGGGCAGCTAGGAATAATCTTGTTCTTGAAAGGAGACAAGCACAATGCCAAAAAGGAGAGATAGGAAAAGCACTGAAGCTAAAAGTTGGCTCATCATTATTCTTAAAGATAATCTTAAACACTGTGTCGCACATTCTGTATACCCCATGTTTAATCCTCATAAAGCACATTCCCTGGTGAACAGTTGGTGTGGAACGAAATTCACAGAGAATAGATGTGGCAGTCATAAAAAGAAATGTATAGATCTTCCTGACATCGCTTGTAAGTTCTGCTAGGGAAGAATATCAAACCCATGCGATGAACTTCTAGTAAGGATAAATGCACAGGTAAAGACCATTTGCTGCAGTCAGAGGAGCATGACATTTGATATCAGTCACAAAATCTTGATGAGAAAGCAAGGGCTTGAAGGTCCGATTCCGAAAACTTTGTACATAGAAGGAATAAGTGGAAATATAACAAGGCAGGTAATCACAGAGCCCCAACAGGCTACTACCCCATAATTCAAGTCAGTTCTAGCTGCCATTCATTAGGACTCAATCTAAACATGGCAGAATCCTCAGCTTCTTAAAGGATCTGTGGCAGCTACAGACACCAAGTGAAAAGGAGAAGTCAATATCCACGCTATCAAGGGCAGAAAGCATGTGCTACTTTCCCTGGGAACTAAAAGAATCTTAACAATTGTAAATCTGAATGTGAACTTGGCCCCAATCTCAAGAAACAAAATATAATGTTGTTAAAACATTAAATTCTATTTAGTTAATATTTTGTGGTTAGATAGAGTTAGGATTCTACCTACAAGATTATCCTAGTTTGCAAAAATATAGTGTAAAATTATGCAACCAAGTTAACCAAGATTTAGCCAAATTTAATTTATTTTACAGGTCTCAGGTCCTTAATTAAGGTTTTTCTCCCATAACTTTTTATATGATAATTCTGCTTTTTAATCACAGTAATTAAAGACAATTATATCTCAAAGCTTTATTTTAACCAACATATCACTGAAGATTAACAAACCTATCTATTAAATATTCTAGAAGTTGAAAAGAAAAAATATTTTTCTCTTATAGTCACTGAGAAAAAAAAAATTGTGACCAAAACCAATAGCAGAGAAGAATGTTCTCAAGTACCCTACTACGTGAGGAAGACATGAAACTACCACTATGCACCTTTAAGTTCTTGCCCATTTTTAATCAGAATACTGATGATGAATATGAGTACCTTAATAAAATCATTAGCCTGAAACAATATAGAAATAATTTTGTAAGCTGCAGTGTCATCATGGGTGTAATTTAATGGATTCAGTGTGACTTCTGTGAGTCACAATTCCATTGACCCCTGAAAAAATATTTTCTCTTCTGTATGACTTTGCTGAATATGACATTGTGAGTTCAGCCTGAAACTTGACCACAAGTACCACATTAATCCACCTCTTTCCTATACCAACTTCATAATGTGTCTAAATCCTTCTCTGGGAAAAAACACCATGAGTGTTTATGGAACCATGCCCACATGTAATTTTTCTTACCCATTATAAACTGATTATTACTATTTGTAAATGACTTTATAATTGCCACATCCACAGTGTCCGTGTTCCATAATTTCTCAGTGGGCTTATTTGGCCAGTTCTCTCAAAGGTTTCCCATGAAAATCATTGCTTTATCAGGTCCGTGACATTTAATTTGCAAATATTTCTGTTTTATTTTTTGATGGGAATCCTCCCCTTCCATAATAGTTTGCCTCTAAAATAAAATGACCTATAAATGTGCTAATAACTTACTTCTCAGATTGAAAGACCTGGGGGAAAAAATACTGCATAGAAACTACTTGTACTAAAATGTTGTTAATTATTAATCTGAAATTTAAGTTTAAATAGACATTCTGTGTTTTATCTGTCAAACCTAATAGTTCATGGAATTCCGTCTTATGAACTCTTAGTGATTTCTAATCAAAGAATTGCCATATTATATTCCTTGAGCCTTTAAATTCCTGGGGCCACGCCTACAAGAGTTATGCCAGAGATCTCATGTAGAAACTGAAGTAGAAAATTTTCTTCCCTCTTCAAAGTGGTCTGAGTCATATTATCCTCTCTAACTTGCCTGATACAGAGAGTTTTCTTTCTCAAAAGAGATTTGGTTGGCTACTTTTCTCCCATCTTAACTACAGGGAATCCACATATTCCACATATTTCCCTCATTTGTGTCTATGAGGGTACTTGAAGATTCCTTGTCAAACTTACTCTCACATATCTCAAGGAAATCAGTTTTTATATAATTCTGTCACATATCCCTTTTTTTTGGCAAACTGTTTTTTTAGGTCATTTCTAATTCTCCCAAGGTAGGTGGATAAAAAGGAATTAACTTTGAATGGCTTTATCACAAGAAGAAAAATAGAGAGAGGGGAAATGATATAAATTCTAATGACTTTCACTTTTTAGAAGCACATTTGAAAATTCACTTACAAGAGAGCAAAAGAAAGGCATTGTAATAAGTGTGACTGACCAGCATGAATGTATTTAACTGTGCCTACACAGTGAATCATACTGAACACACAGACACATATGTAAATCTATGTAAAATAGAGATTATATAATTTATATATAAAACGTACCTGATATCATCTATATCCATAGCTATGTGTTTACATGGATGCATATATATATATCTGTGTGTGTTCACTAATTGTGCCTGAGGTTTATAAATGCTGCCTAAAATTAGCATATAAGAAGAAATTTATACACAGATCCATATATGCATACAAACATAACTTCTGTAACATCCCTACAATTGTTATTTGCACCATAAAATTTAAAACTATTTATATATTATTTATACTTTTAAAATTGGTCAGTGTAGGTTGATTTGAATGCTGAATTCCTTAGTAGCTTGACATTGTCATAGTCAATGGTAGTGATACCACTGGTTAGTGGTGATGAGTTTTGCTTCCTCACATGTTGAAGTCTAAATGTTAGAGAAGTGTGCAAAGCAAGCATATAAAGTAGGGTTTATTTAAAGAAGGGGAGCTGGAGTTATAGCTCAGGGGCAGAGCGCTTGCCTTGCATATGTGAGGCACTGGGTTCAATCCTCAGTATCACATAAAAATAAAGAAAATAAATAAAGGTATAAAAATAAATAAATAAATAAAGATGGGTAACATAGAATTCTCCCAGGAAGGAGAAGGGGGACATATCTGGTATCCTGGTATCCCAAGAAGCATGGTGTTCTGCCTTTTTCTATGTCTTTGGCTTCCTTTGTTCTCTTGCCCTCTTCCCTTATCTTTCTCCTTCCTGCTTACATGACTAGGCCCAGGAGATGCTTGGTGGGATCGCCAGGTAGGCTGGATGGAGCAGTCCAGAAGGCATTAATTAACAACTTTATACCTCCCTGTAGGGAACAGCAATTCCTGGGTCAGGTTACCTTAGCAACAGGTTGGAGCAGGGAAAGGTTATCTTGATAGGGTAGAGGAAGGGCTCTGAAGGCATTTGAGTCCCTCAGGGGCCAGTCTCCAACTTCCTTGATCTGACCTGATTCAATTTGCCTATCTATACTGACAACCTGTCTAATTATGGCTTCAGTAGAATGAGACCATCAAAACTGTCAAGGTACAGATGGAAGCAACAAAATCAGGGCAAGCTAGAGACTTGGTAAAGTAAGAAAAACAATTTCATCAATTTCATGTAGCAGGTTTTGAACTAGGTATTCAAGTTCTGTATACAGGAATAATGGAAAAAATAGATGTCAAATACAAATAAAAGCAAACAGCAAATTAAAAGTTCATGAACAAATGTAACATCAACAGAAGCCAGAACTACAAAAGGAGAAGACGGAAACTATTGTAAGAATATAACTGATGGACACTGACTTCGTGAATGGTCCCTAGTTATCATGGAAAACTTGCAAGTTCTAGTGTCCTGATTCTGGACACATTTCCATTGAACTCATTTCCACTAAAGATACTATGCAGAGCACTTTACTTCTGTAGGTTCCACTGTACCCACACAAGGTCAGTACATTAAGTCATATTGGCTCTAGATAGATTGTGTTAATGTTTGGGTTCTCACTATATGCTACATCTGTTTTTGTGATCTGCAATTTATATTGAAACAATAATTCACATAAAATAATTTAATGTTGTATCCCTGGGCTTTGTCTTCAATTCAAAGTCTAGATGCAAAATAAAGAGGTATAAAAAAATCATTTCAAGCTCAACAAATCAAATATCATATAAACCAAAATAATAATAAATTCCAAATAACATGTTTTCTAATCTATGTGGCTTCTATCTACATATTAACTTGAAAATTGATGATATCCATAGAAAATTATGTTAAGGGGTTCAATAAAAACATTTTCTCTGTTTTTCCTAGAGAAAATACAATATGCAATTGACTTGTTCATCTATTTCATAAACCTGAAGAAAAAAAATAGATAATATGCATGACTATTCAATAAAGCTCAAATAAACATTTATGTGATACTGCTCAACCTTGAATGTATTTCAGCTCATCAATAACATCCTTGCTGTTTCTAATTTGATGCCGATTTTAATTATTTCATTTCAAAACATAAAATCGTGAAATTAGAAGAACTCCGAGGTACTAGGAATTGGTGATTTGACATCCATATGAAACCTGGCTATACTTGGCAATAGTAAGCCATCAACTGCCCGCTAAATGCTGATAGCTCTCATAAGTCCCGTTCAACGCTCTCCATTCTAAGAGGAAGCATCTGCTCACTTTAGCAGGCAGAAATGTGTTAGAGCTTTTCCATATGCCAATTTATATTTATTTAGGTATGTTTGTAAATATGTTTGTATTCTCTGTTAGGGTGAGTTTGGTTCTATGAAGACGAAGTTTGGACTAATAATAAATGTCAAATTTCCCTTCTAGCTAAGAAACTTAGCCCACTTTAAAAGAGAAACAGGTTGAATAATTTTAGATTCCGATTGATAATGATCAAGTCACAACTTCATTTAACATTTAAAAACAGTTCTGTTTAATAACATTTTGGTAAAATCAGAGTTTAAGGTCAGCCTGGGAAGGGTACAAAGAACACCAATCATTGGATGATTGATACAAATAATGGTACCAAACAATGTGTAGGGTTCACCACAAATCAAATATTGAGCTGGACGCTTTGTAGGGATGAATTTATTTAAGCCTCAAAACACCTCTGTGAAATGAGTCTTAATACTTTCATTGTGAACACAGGAAGAGCAAGGTTAAGAGAAGTGAACTGCTGCCAGGTGCCCTAGTGCATGCCTGTAATCCCAGCAGCTCAGGCGGCTGAAGCAGGAGGATCATGACTTCAAAGCCAGACTCAGCATCAGCAAGACACTAAGCAACTCAGTGTGACCCTGTCTCTAAATAAAATACCAAATAGGGCTGGGGATGTGGCTCAGTGGTAGATGTGCCCCTCAGTTCAATTCCCAGTTCCAAAAATAAATAAATAAATAAAAATAAAATAAACAGGGATAGAGAGAATGGTGAGAGATATGAGCTGCTTTGATTTCCGTCACATTCTGTGGAACATCTCAAAGCACAGACCAAATCCAGGTCACAGACTCAGTAAAGCCAGTTTTCTTGAACATCTAATGGTTGTCCAATTGTCACGTTGGCCACAGATCATGCTCATGCATTATTCCTTCATTTCCTTTTTCCTTTTGGCGTACCCAGTGTGCCCATCTACATAAGCCCACTAAAAGCTGTTTGAAGACTGAGTCATTTCACCCTCTGGATGAGCTGAGGAAGCTAGCAGGGCCCATTTGTCATTCATACAATTTTTCTCTGAAACCACTTGTGAGGCCGGGTAATAATCCCCAGATGGAAGTCATTAAAGTTTAATTTGTATGCATATGTGACATCTTGCTTTTCAAAATCTTTTTGACTTCACTCTTTCCATTACTGAAACTAATTGATATATATGAGAAATAACTAATTAAAATGAGTGTAAAGCAGTTTCATCAAATATAAAACATGCCATAAAATGCTAATAAAACTATAAAAATATATAGAAAAATCTGTCAATTACAAAATTAACTTCAGATGGGGAAGCAAATATCATTTATCCTTCACAATGCCAAAATAAGTGACTTGTTTGGCATCTAAATGCCTTTTTGCTTAATATTAATACCATCTCAAGAATAATAGTTGTCTTTTCTTCATAATGTTAACCACAATGAGATTTTTGAACATGATCATCTAGTTATAAAGTAAATTAAAAAAAAAAAAACTCCAAATAGGTAGTTAAGTAGAAACACATCTTGGCTATGATTAAATAAGTCACTGCTTAGCAAATCATATAAGAATGGAGGTTTCTTATCCTCAAAAGTGACTCACGGCTGCATGGTAGGGATGGGAGGAGGACACAGGGAGGAGGTGAAAACTTTTATAATGAATAATTCTAGGCAGGATAGAGGCTGTCAGATGGTCCTGGTCATAAAGAATCAGAGAGAGGCTCAGGGAGGCCATGGTCACAACCAGGAAGTCTGGGAGGTGACATTTATATACAGACACCAAAGAACAAAGAAATTAGTAGCTATGTTTCTGCACATCCCTTGAAAGGAAAGATCAGAAAAGGCACACCTCAGTTGTGAAAGCATACTTTAAATAGAATCCAGCTGAACTCTTTGCTTGAACTGTCAGCTTTTTCATTTTTATTATGTTTTTCTTGATTTGAAATTCATCTAGGCATATTTACATTCATCACTCCTTTTATTCATTGCTCTAACGAATATCTGTTGAATGTCTATTCCACATCAAAAGATATTTTTCCTATCTGTTAAAGATAAGCCTTCCTCTCTTGCACCTGCTCTCAGGGAGCTAGTGTCAAATGCAGAATGTGGATATTTTACATTGAATTATTAAATAATGATTTGAATATTATCTTGATTTGTTCTAAACTAGGAACCCTGATTCAGGCTGCCAATAACATTTCAGTATCGGTAAATGCAAGACTCAGAAGTCGGGAAGGTGTTTGTTTCCTGTATAATGGGGCACCCATGGGAGCGTCTGGATCACAGAAAATGTAATTTAGAAGAGATTTTCCAAGTGACCCTAAGGACACATGAGAATTAAGTGTGACAACAAGTTCTTCTAGCTTTGTTGTTCTGTAAGATTCCTAGCTAGAAGAAAATAAAATTTGATTACACAGGTTTAACTGTATTCTTTTATATTATCAAAACAGGATACACTTGACATTGTTGGTGAAAACAAATTGCTTGTATTATCTTAGGAAAAGTCCATGACTTTTTTTCAAAAAGGGAACTATATAGCTTAGCACCACAGTCTAAGCATATCACCATTTCTTTTTCTTTAATTGACTGTTCAATGTCCAAGTGTTTTTTTCATTCCTTTTTTTGACATTTTTATGAGTTTGTTTTAGTTATACATAATATTGGGGTTCATTTTGACATAATTATAAAACCCTGGAGTATGATTTGCTCTAGTTCAGTGACCACCATTTCCCTTTTCCCTCTATTCCTCCCTCTCCCTGTTCCCTTTCACTCTTCATTTGCTCTTTCTCCAATTTATTTACAGGTTTTCTTTTGAAAATTAGTGCCTTGTGGATATACATAAAAGTGAGATTTACTGTGATATATTAACATATGTACATAGGAAATTTTCGTCAGATTTATTTCACAGTTCTTTTATTTTTCCCATCCCTTCTTCTTTCCTCACAACAATCTCGTTCCTCTATTCCACTGATATCTCTTCTATTTTCATGAAGTTCACCTCCATACTATTTTTTTGGGGGGGTTGCCTTACGCTGGTCAAAGTTTTGTATATTAGAGAAAACATTTGACCTTTGACCTTCTGAGTCCAGCTTGTTTCACTTAGCATGATCGTTTTCAGTCTCATCCATTAATGAACAAATGCCATAATATTTTTCTCCTTTATGGCTAAGTAATACTCCACTTTGTATATATACCACATTTTTCTTTATCCATTCACCTGTTGATAGGCATTTACATTGATTCCATTGCTTGGCAGTTGTGAAATGTGCAGCTCTAAACATGAACAAATCTGCATCCTTATAGTATGATATGCTGATTTTAAATCTTTTGAATATATACTAAGGAGTGGGATAGCTGAGTCATATGATGGTTCCATTTCTGGTTTTGGGAGGAATTTCCATATTGCTTTCCAAAGAAGTTGTACTACTTTTAATTCCCATCAACAATGTATGAGTGTACCTTTTTTTCCCCTGTTCTTGCCAACATTTATCATTATTTGTATTCTTGATAATTTCCATTCTGACTGGAGATGAAATTTTAATGTAATTTTTTATAAAAGCTATATATGACAAATCAAGACAACACACTAAACATAAAACCTGAGATCATTTCCTCTAAAAATGGAACTAAAACCTGGATATCCACTCTCGCCACTCCTATTCAACGTATCCATTTTGAAACTTGAAACTGAGCAATTGGGCAAGAGAAAGAAATTAAAGGGATACAAATAGAAAAAAAAAATAAGTCAAATTTTCTGTTTGCTGATAACATGGTCCTATATTTAAAATATCCAAAAACTCCACCTTAAGACTTCTACAGTTGATAAATTAATTTAGTAAAGTAGCAGAATACAAGGCCAACATACATAAATCAATCATATACCTATACTTCAGTAGTAAATCTGCTAAAAAAATAAGTTAAAATAACTATCCCATTCACAATAACCTCCAAAAAATACTCAGGAATTAATCTAATAAAGGAGGTGAAAGAGCTCCATCCACAATGGAGACTCTAGAACACTAAAAGAAGATATTGAAGAAGACTTTAGAAGATGGAAAGACCTTCCATGTTCTTGGACAGGCAAAATTAACCTTGTCAAATGTCCACCCTACCAAAAGCACTTTACAGATTCAGTGCACTCCCCATCAAAATACCAATGACATTCTTCACAGAACTAGAAAAACCAGTTCTAAAATTCATTTGAAATGATAAGAGATGCAGAACAGCCAAAACAATTCTGAACAGAAGAATATGGAAAACATCACAATACCAGGTCTCAAATTATACTCCACAAAAACAGCATGTTATTGGCACCATGGAGACCAACAGAATAGGATGGAAGACACATAGACAAATCCATGTAGATACGGCCATCTGATACCCGACAAAGACGATAAGACAACTGCATATCCATATGTAATACCTGCACAAAAGTAAACTCAAAGTGGATCACAGTTCTGGGAATTAGACCAGAAACTCAGCAACTGGTACAAGAAAATGTAAGCTCAACCCTGCAACATGTTGGCACAGGTATTGACTTCCTTGTTGAAACCCTCAAATAAGGAATTAATATCCAGAGTATGTGAAGAACGCAAAAAACTTAACACCAAAAATAGACCCAATTAATAATTTGGCAAAAGAACTAAACAGATACTTTTCAAAAGGAGAAATACAAATTGCCAATAAATATATGAAAAACATTCAATGTTTCTAGAAATTAAGAAAATGTGTATCACCACTTCTAATGAATGTATTTTGGCGTTTGCTGATAGCAAAGTTCAAAAGACAATGGAATAAAAAAGGACACAGGGAAAAAAAAGTAGCACTTCTGAGTAAAATTTGATCAGAAATATTAGTGTCAGTATGTCCCCTTCCTCACAGAGAGGGCTGGGAAGTCAGTAGAGAAGTGTAGCTGAAATAGAAGCATCTTGTAGAAACTATCACAGAGATTTAAAACACAGTGTTAACATCTGCAAGCTACCAACACCATCTCTCTTAAATGAATTGAAGTCAGTAGACAAGTTTCTTAAAAAGATGAAAGGTTTTTTTTGTATTGCTTTGTAAAATTATTATTAGACCCATTTATTTTTCAATTCCAAATGAAGTCTGGAATTAGACTGTAAAATTCATCTCCTGAAGCTGCTTTGCCAAAATGCCTGTTTTTCAATACTCTGGTTTCTCTTCAGATCATATAAATATTTCACTTTTTATCAAAATGATTGTTTTCCTATTTTATGTATAAATAGACATTATAAATTTAAGGTGAATCCCAATAGTGTTTAATAATTTTATCAAACTTGTTTGCATGAACCAAAATATTGCAAGATAGATGGAGGACCTGGGATCAAGGAATATATCATATACTTCAAAATAAAAGTTTAGTAGCATCTAGCTCTCATTGTATTGTTTTAGCATAATGATTGTTGTCATTGATCATCTATTCGTTTCAGATTGACAATAAAGAAGAAGATCTCAATAAGTAGACCCCATTACAAGTCTGTTATAATTGAAGCTTAGTTTTTCATTAAATTTTAAGGTAATAAAAACAAAAAAAAAAGAAATTTTCAAGACAGAAGAAAATATTAAAAATATTTTTAAAAAATCCTATCAATTTACTCATCAGTAGCAGAAAGAGTCCACATTGTTTTTTTCTGAGCTTCAGACAAAGAAGCAAAGAGGATGTTGCCAAGACTTTCTTAAATATTTATATATGAAGTAAATATTTTCCTCAAATCACTGCACCAGTGTAACACTATCTTCTGCTGTATGACCCTGTAGGTGGGCCTGCAGATCAAGAGCCCCTATGTCTCTTGTCTACCCCCAACTATTTTCTGACCCATTGGACATGGAGCTTTCAGGATTCAAAGGTACAAAAACTTCCTAGCTTCAAAGACTTCAATGATTACTTTACTCACATCCCATGGTTTCCATCTTAAAAAAAAAAAAAAAAAAAAGTTCCATGCCCTTCCTATCTCTATAAGCTCTCCAAAACTGAATTCAGAATAATTGGTGAGATACTTTTTGTAAACTCAACTCCATTTCAGTTTCTTTTCTCCAAGAACAAAAAATATATTCTGAAGGAAATCAAGCACTAAAAGGCTGACCTAGAATTAATGTCATATTGCCCTCTTTTTCTTCATCAAATGGACTGCAAATTCTTATCATGAAGCAGAGATAAATAGGTACCCAGGCTTCTTTTTTAAGTATATAATCAAAAGTAGGGATTCATCCTCATCTCCATCTCTCTAGATAACATACAACATATGATGGTTATCTTGGGGTCAATCTGACTGAGATAAAGGATGCTCAGATAGTTGATAAAATATTATTTTGTGATATGACTCTGAGGGTGTTAGCATGAATGGGTCAAGAGTGGGTCAAGATCCCTCTCAGGACTTACACCACCAGCTTTCCTTCCAGGTGGCAGAGAGTAATTTCTGAGTTTTTCTTTGTTTATTTGTTTTGTTTTTGTTTTTTACTTCTACAAACAGCATGAGGCATTTCCTACAATACACTTTGGGTCAAGGAAAATGGATTTTTGTAAACAAAACTTAACTCTGTTTTTACAGATTGCCATCATTGAAGGAAGTGTCATAAACAATAACTCCTTCCTCAAATTCTCTTCAATAAAACAAATATTTACTGTCCGTTTTATTTTTGCAGGAAGTTTGTACAAAGACAAAAGAATAATTACTAATAAACTATATACAATATGATAAAGATAGTAAACATATTTCTTGACTGTCTGCCAATTAGAAGTCTACTTTTCTTTCCCTTTCTGAAAAGGGAGTCAGAAAAGTAAGGAGACATATCATATTTTAAAAAAAAATTAAAATGCTCTAACTCTTAAATTGCATAATTAATTTCCAATAAGGGAGGGAAAGTACCACAATTAGACTATGAAATACCATTTATTATTTCACACAGTCTAATTAAAAGTGTGAAAATTTTTGTTTTATAATTAATGAAACAAAGTAACTCATTGAAGGTTAAATATGTAGGGGCACTAAAACTGTAGTAGTCTCACAGAGAAGGTTATGCAGTATGAGATGACTCAAAGGCAGGTAGCTGGAGATGGTAGTCTTCCTTCCAAAACTGGTCTCCAAGAAAGTCATTGATCTTCCACAATTTACCATAGTTCCAAGTCTACCACCTGCCTTAACAATTCTAAACTTGTATTTTATTGATGTCCCAGAGTTGATTGGCAAGGAAATGATAATTTGTGTACCCTAATCTCACAAGAGACTTTCTAGGTCAATTTGTTAATTTGTCATGAGAACTATATCTGCCAAGACTTTCTAACTGAGTGAGCCTGACTAATTTATTTTTCCTCATTAGGCAAATTTTCTGGAAGTTACTTGGTGAGCAAGTATTGTGGGCAGATTTGTCTCCCTTCAAAATTTGTATGTTGGATTTTTAACTCCCAGTTCCTCAAAATGTGACTGTATATGAAAATAAAGCTTTTTTGTTGGTGGTCTTTTTAGTAACATATGACAATAGAATATATTTTGACATATCATACATACATGGAGTATAATTTCCCATTCTTGTGGTTGTACATGATGTGGAGTTACACTGGTCATATATTCATATATGAACATAAGTAAGTTATGTCCAATACAAACTACTATATTTTTTCATTGCTGTCCTCCTTTCCTTCCTCCCGTTTCCCCTGACCAATCCAGTGAACCTCTATTACCCACTCTCCACCATTGTGAGTCAGTGTCCACATATCAGAGAGAATATTCAGCCTATGGGCTTTGGAGATTGGCTTAATTTGCTTAGCATAATAGTCTTCGTTTCCATTTAACAGCAAGTGCCATAATTTCATTCTTCTTTATGGCTGAGTAATATTCAATTCTGGATATGTACCATATTTTCTTTATCCATTAATCTGTTGAAGAGCTCATACTTGGTTCCATAACTTCACTATTGTGCATTGAGCTGCTATAAACATTGGTGTGGATGCATTACTATAAGTATGTGGATTTTAGGTCCTTGGGGACTATGCCAAGGAGTCAGATAGCTGGGTGGTTCCATTGCAAGTTTTCTGAGAAATCTCCATACTGCTTTCCAGAGTGGTTGCACCAATTTTCAGTCCCACTAGCAAAATACAAGTCTACCTTCTTCCTCAAATCCTCACCAACATTTATTGTTACTTATATTCTTGATAATTGTCATTCTGACTGGAGTGAGATAAAATCTCAGTATAGTTGTAATCTGAATTTCTCTAATTGTCAGAGTTGTTGAACATTTGTTCATATATTTGTTGACCATTCATATTTCTTTTTCTGTGAAGTGACTATTGCATTCCTTTGACCATTTATTGACTGGGTTATTTGCTTTTTTGGTGTTAAATTTTTTGAGTTCTTTATATATCCTGGAAATTAATGTTCTATCTGAGGAGTAGGTAGAAAAGATTTTTCTCCCATTCTGTCAGCTCTCTCTTTATGTTCTTGATTGTTTCCTTTGCTGTTAAGAAGCTTTTTAGTTTCATACAATCACATTTATTGATTCTTGATTTTATTTCTTGCACTTTAGGAGTTTTGTTGAGGAATTCAGTTCCTAAGCCAACATGATGAAGATTTGAGCCTACATTATCTTCTAGTAGGCAGAGGTTCCTTGGTCTAATTCCTAGGTACTTGATCCACATTGAGTTGAGTTTTGTACAGCTGAGAGATATGGTATAACTTCATTTTATTACATATGTGTTTACATTTTTCCCAGAACCATTTGTTGAAGAGAGGATATCTTTTCTCCAATGTATGTTTATGGCACATTTGTCTAATATGATATCGATGTATTTATCTCGGTGCAGGTTTATCTCTGTGTTGTTTATCCTGTGCCATTGGTCTTTTGTGTCTGTTTTGTGCCCATACCATGCCATTTTCTGTTTCTATAGCTCTGAAGTATAATTTAAGGTCTGGTATTGTGATGTCACTTTCCTCACTAAGGATTGCTTTGGCGATTCTGAGCCTCTTATTTTTCCAAATAAATTTCACATCTGCCTTTTCTATTTCTATGAAGAATGTCATTGGAAACCTAATAGGAGTTGCATTAAATCTGTATAGCATTTTTAGTAGTATGCCCATTTTGACAATATTAATTCTGCATATCCAAGAACATAGGAGATCTTTCCATCTTCTAAGGTCTTTTTCAATTTCTTTCTTCTGTGTTCTATATTTTTTCATTATAGAGGCCTTTTACCTCTTGTTACAATGATTGCCAAATATTTCATTACCTTTGAAGCTGTTCTGAATGGGACAGTTTTCCTGATTTCTCTTTCATTTGATTCACCGCTGATATGTAAGAATGGAATTGATTTATGGGTATTAATTTTATATCCTGATACTTTGCTGAATTCATGTATTGGTTCTAGACATTTTCTGGTGGAGTTTTTTGTGTCTTCTAAATATAGAATCATATCATCATGAAATAAGTATAGTTTGAGATTTTCTTTTCCTATTTGTATCCCTTTAATTTTATTCTTCTAATTGTTCTGGCTAGATTTTCTAAGACTCTGTTGAATAGAAATGGTGAAACATGGCATTCCTGTCTTGTTCCACTTTTTAGAGGGGATACTTCCAATTTTTCTCCATTTATAATGAAGTTGGCCTTGGTTTTAGCATAGATAGTTTTCAAAATATTGAGGTATGTTCCTACTATCCTTAGTTTTTCTAATGTTTTGAACATGAAAAAGTGCTGTATTTTGACAAATGCTTTTTCTGAATCTATTAAGATAATTATTTGATTCTTGTCTTTAAGTCTATTGATGTGATGAATCATGTTTATTGATTTCCATATGTTGAACCAATCTTGCATCTCTAGGGTAAATCCCACTTGATCATGGTGCAATATATTTTAAATGTTTTTGTATGCAATTTGCCAGAATTTTATTAAGAATTTTTTCAACTATGTTCATTAGGGATCTTGGTCTAAAATTTTCTTTCCTTGGTGTGTCTTTGTCTGGTTTTTATATCAGGGTGGCACTAGCTTCATAGAATGAGTTTTGGAAAAGTTCTCTCCTTTTCTGTTTCATGGAATAATTTGAAGAGGATTGCTGTTAGTTCTTCTTTAAAGGTCTTGTAACACTTGTCTGAGAATCTGTCTGGTCCTGGGCTTTTCTTTCTTTCTTTGTTGTTGCTGTTGTTGTTGTTGTCGTAACTACATTCATTCACATTTGTGAAACCCTTAGAAAACTTTTATTAAGAGGATTTTCCCATATTTCTAATGATCTACTAAATCTTGATTTCCAATATTAACTCTAAGACATCATTTTTACTTTTATGATTCATCTCTTACATGAAATCTTATATACAATCTATTAAACAAGCTACAAATCTACATTAAAAATATCATGAAGTCAAAATGCCAAATAAAATATTTGAAAAACAAGGAAAACAAATACTATTTAAAAGAATCATAAAAGGTTCCCTAGGAAATCTTGACAAATGGGTAGAATTTTAACATGTGGAGATTGAGGCAAGTTATTTTAAACTGGAGGAAATCTCATGAAACAAACAAAAGAAGAAAATAAAGGAAGTATTGAGTATAATAATATAACTGAACATAGTGTCACTGACTGTTATTGTTTAGATCTTTAATGTCCCCCAAAAGACAAGTTAGGCAATGCAAGAATATTCAGATGTGAAATAATTTGATTATAAGAGCTATAACCTCATCAACAGGTTAATCAATTTGATAGATTGATGATCTGAATGGATTACTGGGTCATAACTCTAGGCATGCCCTACAGTGGCCAAAGGCATGCCCTTGGGAATTATACCTTGTCCCTAGTTCTTCACAGTCTTCTCTCTCTTTATGTGTTCTCTCTCTCTCTCTCTCTCTCTCTCTCTCTCTCTCTCTCTCTCTCTCTCTCTCTCTCTCTTTCTCTCTCTCCCTCCCTCCCTCCCTCCCTCCTTTTGCTTCCTCATTGCCATGAGCAGAGCAGTTCTCCTCCACCATACCCTTCTGTCTGTCATGACGATCTGCTTCACCTAAAGCCCAGAACAATGGAATCAGCTGAGCATGGATTGAACCTCTGAAACTGTGAGCTCAGAATAAACTTTTCTTCTTGAAGTTCTTTTTCTCAGGTACTTTTGGACACAGTGACAAACAGCTGAATAATACACTGACCTAAATATTACAAGTCAGTATAGAAAATCAGGCCTGAGACGAGGGAAATATTATAAGGTCCTTGAAAAGCAGACGCAAATAATAATAACTATTATTATTATTATTATTATTATCATTATTATTATATTTTGTTGTTATTAAAATAATAATGAATTTTGGAAGATAATAAAGGAAACAGTTGTATAGCTACACATTGAAATACTAAAAAGAAGTACTAATAGACAGAATAATTGGGTGAATCTCTGAATGAAGAAGCCAGACTCAAATGATTGCATGAATCTGTTCATCTGCATTCTGAAGAAGGACAATCTATAAGAACAGAGAATAGATCAGTGGTCCTTATGGGTTAGAAATAGACGAAGGGTGTGATTATGAAAAGTCATTTTTTGAGGTGCTCTGAATCTTGGTTATAATGATGTTTACCTAAATCTATTCATTCATTCCCCTTTACCCACAGTCTTGATTTCCACATTTTGAGTTACCTGAAGTCAGCCATACTCTTAAAATATCAAATGAAAAATTCTAGAAATAAACCATTCATAAGTAACTGTTTTATAGTATATTGTTATAATTGTTTATTTTTGCTGTTAATCTTTTAATGTGTCAACATTACCATAGATATGTATGTACAGAATAAACCAGTACATAATGAGTTTGCAGAAAGAAATCATGAACAAGTCAGAAGCTTAACCTTCAGCAGGCTGGTAAGTATGCCTTGGGAGGATAATACAAAAAAAAAATAGCGAGCTCAGAGAGGACTTCTCTGGGTACAAGAAAAGGGATTATTTGACTTTAACATTTTTTGCTACCAGAAAATGCCCTTGGAGATATTCACCAGTCAGTTGAAAATATGGATCTGGAATCTAAAAGAAAATTTTCAAAAGAAAAATCAAGTTAAAGACAAGATTATTTAATCCACTTGCTTAGAAGCGTTAATTACAGCTGTAGTCTTGGAAACGGTCACTCAGAGGGGACCATATATGAACATGAGGATGAACCTAGGAGGTGAATTGTATAGGGAGCAGGGCTGCTAGTGAGTAGCCAAGCCCAGGCGCCTCTCAAGTATCTTATGATATGCATTTGGCATTAAGCATTAGCTTGATATCCTGATCTTTTTAAAAACCAGCATGTACTCAACTCAAATTGTATATGCATTCTAATATTTGCCCAATATGTGAACATAGCACACCACAATGGCCAGGAAAAGGCTAGATGATATAATGTTACTATTTATTCCTGGGAGACAAGCCTGGATTTCTATCAAACTCCAGATGTCAGAATGGAACAAATTATCCTGGTTTTTGAGCTACTTGTTCATTCTTGCAGTGAATAGAAGTGATAAATTGAAGTACTGTGTGTGGGTGTAAAGGATCCAGAGTGTAATGTCTGGTAGATTGGATTTTAGGCAGATGAAACTGTAGACTCCTTTATTATAGCACAATATTTTTCTCCAAAAAAATGTGCCCTAAACTTCACTAATGTTTCATTACTCATGTTATAAATAATCTCTAAAAGTTCCCCTCTTCTCATAATATGCAGAAGCCTGCATCTTATTTTTCCTATTTCTCCATGACTGTAGAGCATAATGAGTCACACTGGCTTGTGGAGTCCTGTTAATGACCAACCAGACCCTGCAGCTTGCAAAAATAGGTGGGTGTCATAAACCATTCAAATATTTTTAAAAGGGATCTGTTTTTCATATGAATGTCTTTCTGTGTAGAAATCCTAAGAGACAGAAAATTCTTTCTCATAGGGTTAGGAATTATAATTAAAGCCTCAGAAATTTCATGACAAAGATCTCTTTAAGATAGAGTAATCTAAAGGAACAATTTTAGTTATACCTTTGTGTTGCTATTTGAAAAACCACAATAGACGTTATGGTATAAAGCCTTGGTTAACAATAAGCATTCCAAAGTAGAAAGAGAATAAACTGATTGGGCTTTTTTTTTAAGTTATATACACTAAATTATTTGTGGAATAACAGAAATGAGATGTAAAGATTGTCTAGCAATTGTCCTTTCCCATTTTGAAAACAAACTGCTGGATTTTGTAGATTGGTTTACTCAACCTGCATTTCTAATTTCTAACTGCAGAATATGGAAATCAAAACAAAAAAGATCATATTTTTGAAATTCTTTTGAAGCAAGGGTTCTGGAGGCAAATTAGACCTGCCAATCATATGCATGGGCATGAAATTTGGAAAGCAAAAGTGAGGCAGAAGCCACCTTCCTGTCACATTGTGTCTGCTTCTGCTTGCAAGCCCATGGGAAAACAAAATTTTTCTTTGCAACAACTGAACAGCAGCATCCCTTTCTAGCTCTGCTTTGCCCGATATATCGTCACTGCTTCTTGTGACCATTAAGCACTTGAAAGATGGCTAGGGCACATGGAAATGTTTTGTAAGCATGAATTACACAATAGATTTTGAAATCTTAGGACCCCATAGCCCCCAAACATAAGCAAATATAGTATTCCATTAACTTTTTTATGGATTATACATTGAAGTGCTTCTATTTTTGTCAGATAAAACATGTCATTAAATTAATTTTGCCTGTTTCATTTTACTTTTTTTTAATGAAGCCATGAGAAAATTTGAAATTGGAAACATGCCTCACATTTGTGTTGCTATGAGACAGCACGGCTCCTGCTTTCCTGTGATGCAGAGAACAGGTGAAACAGTTGTGTGACTTCTCTATCCACCTCTGAGTCCCTGGATGACAGCTGTGGATATTGGTACTCCAGCTCCTCTGCTGTTAGAAGGCTGTGGGATTGGGCTCCTGATTCTAGGTTTCCATGGTCACCTCAGAGGTAGTAGTTTTCCTAATGGATTGGTACAAGCTATGGGTCACTGCAGGTCCTACTTGTGCCCTTCCTTCAGTATCTCCCTTTATTTTATAAACAACTACTAATTCATGCTATATTTATTCTTTGTTATTTAAAATTCGTTATGTGTTTTCTGTTCCTTGCATTGAATCTTAGCTGATTAAAAGATAAACATCTAAAATAGTAGGAGCAATTTCTAAAACGAGATACCGTTAGTGTTTTGCTTTAAAAAAAAAAAAAAAGGATTCTACGGTGGGAAAAGCAGCTATTGCAATGACAAACCCTCTGCAGCTCTGGAAAGATCTTCAGTATGTGACATGGGATGTGTGTGTCCATCTTCTTGCCTGAATATAGCAATTATAACACCAATATTTGCTTATTTCAAACAAGGAGCCAATATTGAAAACCCTGCAAGCGATTTCTCTTAAAAGATACCTATGCAAGTAACACTATTTTTAAACCAGAAGTTTAAAAAGAAGACTGCAATAAAAGAAGAAATGAGATGGCCGCAATCTGAGATGAACCATTCTCTGGTCAAACCTGATTTCCATGATAAGGGCCTACAAAATTACTTGCCGTTTTTCTCTTTTTCGGCATAACGTAAGGGCATGAAAATGATGACCTCCCTTCCTGTGTTTCCCGTGTAAAAGCGAATCATGAATCTGCCTGGTTATCATTGGCATCGTTCTATTTTATATAGAGGTTGTTGCCTATTTCCCATCTGGGTTTCTTCATGCACACTCCTGGGCAGGCAGCGATGATATCACAACGGCATCAGAAAATTGCTGCTTTCGCTGGTATAGTAGCTCTCTGGGTTGCTTTGCAGTTGTAGGAAATGAACGTGTCATCCACAGCCAGGCAAGGTTTTAGATGTAAATGGATAAAGTGCCAACCTCTAGCTGTCACTGTGAGAAAGTACATTGCTTAAAGCCAAAGTCAGCACAATAACTACTCGTGTGTGCACACACACAGTGTGTTACTTTAAGGTGGCTTTGTTTAACACCTATCATATCCTGTGTTTGACAGTACAAAAAAGACTTTTATTAGCAGTGTTTAGGAGAAAGGATAAGAAATTATCAAAAATAATATTAATAATAATAATAATGGTTTTGTGCTTCTTTTTAACTTTTGTACTTATATTTTTTGATGTAGCATTAAGTGCAGTAATTTTAGGATAACAGCTAACAGACAAAAAAGTAGGAAGCTATGATTCACTTGAAGGTAATGGGGTTACAGGCTGCTCTGTGATTTTGGGGGCCAGGTCCTGAAACTCTCAAGTCATCTAATAGATGATAAATTTTTGCATTTGATATATTAAAGAAACCCAATTACACACCTGAAATAAAGTCATAGATTTGCTTACAGTATGGAAAGAAGGAAGAGAGAAAACAGAAGATGGATGAAGTTAGAAATGAGAAAATGTAGAAAAATCATAGGGAGAAAAGAAGAAAGGAAGGAAGACCTAATAGAGAAAACAGGGAAGGGAGAAGGAAAAGGAGCACAAGGGAGAATAAAGAGAGAATGACAGGAAATCTATGAAGAATTAATATTTATCCAACTTATAGTTCAAGGAGTATGTTCTTTTTCTCTGTGGACTCGAACTGACCTGTTATAAACAAAGCACTCAACTTTGGAAATCTACCACACCTCTAGGAGGCACAGACTCTTCTCAAGGAAGCTTATGGAGTGCAATTCACTTCCACCCACCTGCTCCACACACCTTCGCCAATGTAGAAAGAAAACATGGAGTGGAAGAAGAAATCTCGAGAAATTTACAAGTAAGAGATGTACTCTACTTCCTGCCTCCAAGGAGGGACTAACCCTGGGAGGAGAAAGGTGCACAATAAAAATCTTACACATATACAAGACAAGTAAAAATACCCACTTCCAATACTTCACCAGACTCAAATACCTTGAGGTCACAGTGACTGATTAGCGAGCCATTATCTACAAACTCACCATCTTCTCACTCGTGTTTCTGCCTTTACCAGTTTCAGTTCTATGGCACATTATCATTCCTTCCTGGAAAACAATAGCTTCTATTTCTTTGTTCTTTTCTCATCCATCACATTTGCCTGTAAAGAAAGAAAAAAAACTACCTAGAATAAATACACCAGTGTTGGGGGGATCCAAGATGGCGGAATAGAGGAGGTACTGTTTCTGGCTGCTCTGTGGAATTAAACCAAGAAAGCAGTCAGGCAGCCTCACAAGGTCTCACCTAGACGGAATACAACAACTCAAGAGTGTGTGACAGGACCCCTATACAGCGGATTTTCACAGAAAACATCAGAGCTGAGACCACCTGTGCAGAAATCAGGGCCTCTGGGTTCCAGTAAGACTATGGACTCCAGACCCAAAGCCCGAAGTTCTAGCACACACAGGGCTCTCAAGCGTTGGAGCAGAATCACCTAATCAGCTGTGCCGGCTCCCACACAGGTCACTCAGCTGCAATCTAGCCACAGCATAAAGCCATCCCAGCTCCCCCACCTCACCAGACACCCCAGCGCTGCAAGCAGACCAATTCCATCTTGGAAAACCTCTCTTGCTATTTTTTGGTGGGCGTGGCTATCAGCACGGACCTCCATTTGAACAGGTACCTGGTTTCCAACTTCCTCCTCCTCCCCCATCCCCAGCTGTGATTACTTGGCACCGCCACGATCCAGCACAAAAACCACTCTCAGCTGAAAGGGAGTGGGAGCACAATGGGACCATGGCACTGCCCACCTGGCACAAGCCTGAGGGTGAGAAGTCCCACAGTTGGGACCTAATAAGCAAAAGAGGGGAGGGATCTAAAAACCAGGAGCAAAACAGAGAGACCAGGGTTGGGAAGCTAAAGGAAGGAGAGGGAGACAATACTGGGTGGGGGGGGGGGTCCCTCAGGTTTTCTCACCCTGGTTACCTACTCCACCCTGAGGATAGAGAGTCCAGCTTAAAATAGACAACTCGACCTACTGGAAGAGAAGAGAAGCAGGAAGGAAACGGAATTTTAAGAGTATTTTTTTTCCCTTCTTATCCTTCTTTCTCCTCTACCCTTCTATCCTCTGGCCCTCAAAACCCCAACATATGTGCAACCAAGAACTTTACATAAAATAGAACTTTGAGAACTGAGTCACCTGAATAATATAATATAGAGGAATTCCATAACCCCCCCCCATTTTTATTCTCTCTTTTTTCTTCTCTCTATTTTTTCTCTTTCTTTCTTTCCTTTTTTCTTCTTTCTTCTTCTTTCACCCTCCAAATTTTACTATTTTAATATCCTGTAATTTTCAAAATACATATGTGTTTATTTTTATGTGCTCTACTGTCCTCCCAAGTACTTGTCTACCCTAAATTACCTCCTGTCTATTCCCCTGCTACTAAGCCTCTTCATTACAGTTATCCTTCAAATTTCCTAAGTTATATTAACCCCAGACCCTCACATCTTTCCCCCTTAGCATATCGTCCTATGCCTGACCCCCAGTTCACTGTCCACCACCAGAAACTGTACACCTTTTATGAAACTACTGATTATATTTTAAATAATAATTAAATCCAAAATTTTTGGACATTGAGACTAACTATAAATGTCTTAATAACAATAATTTGTTCCTAGGTGTTGTACATCATAGGTGAAGTACTGTTGATATTAGGATCTGTTAATAAATTGTCCTTCCACACAAAGAAGGGATCTTGGAACCATACAAGAGCACTACAAATCTATAGGGTAAAAAAAAATAACACACCAGTCCCACAGAGCTGGAAAGAAAGAAACGTGACCAACATGAAAAGACAAGGGAAAATACCACAAACAATTCAAGATAAAACATCACTAGAAGCATTGACAGCAATAGCAGACAAAATTACAGAGAAAGATTTCAGGATATACATGAATAAAATGTTTGGGGATCTCAAAGAAGACATTAGGGAACAAATACAGGCAGTGAAAGATCACCAAATTTAATTTGTTGGGATAGAAAAAGGCATAGAGGTCCAAACCAAAGAAATAAGCAATCTGTTCAATGAAATAATATCAGAAAACTTTTCAGACATGAAGAATGAAATGGAAATCCAAATCCAAGAAGCCTACAGGAAGCTGAATGTGCAAAATCACCACAGATCTACACCAAGACACATTATAATGAAAATGCCCAACATACAGAATAAGGAGAGAATTTTAAAAGCCACAAGAGACTGAAGTCAGATTACATATAGGGGTAAACCAAATAGGATAACAGTAGATTTTTCAACAAAGACCCTGAAATCTAGAAGATCCTGGAACAACATATTTCAGGTTCTGAAAGATAATGAATGCCAACCAAGAATCTTGGTATTGAGCAAAATTAAGCTTCAGATTTGAAGAGTAAATAAAAACCTTCCACGATAAACAAAAGTTAAAAGAATTTTAGAAATTCTAGAAAACCACGACTACAAAATATTTCAAAAGAGGAAATGAAAAACAACAATGAAAACCAGCAGAGGGAGGTAATACGCTAAAGGAAAAACTAATCAAAGAGGAAAACCAAGTCAAGTTCAATAACAAAAATAAACAAATATGGCTAGAAACACAAACCATGTCTCAATAGTCACCCTAAATGTTAATGACTTAAACTCAGCAATTAATTTTATTTCATAGTGTCCCTATGACTATAGGCTATCAGATTGGATTAAAAAAAAAAGATCCAACAATATGCTGCCTACAGGAGACTCATCTGTTAGGAAAAGACTGAAGGTGAAAGGTTTGGAAAAATCATACCAAGCACATGGATTACGGAAGCAAGCAGGGGTTTCCATACTCATATCAAATAAAGTAGACTTCAAGCCAAAGTTAATCAAAAGGGACAAAGATGGACATTACATACTGCTCAAGGGAAACAGACACCAACAAGACATAACAATCATAAATACATATGCCCCAAACAGTGGTGCAGCTATGTTTATCAAACAAACTCTTCTCAAGTTCAAGAGTCAAACTGACCACAACACAATAATCAGTGGTGATTTTAACACACCTCTCTCACCACTGGATAGATCTTCCAAACAAAAATTGGATAAAGACACTATAGAGCTCAATAACACAAGTAATAACTTAGACTTAACTGACATATATAGAATATTTCAACCGGCATCAAGCAGATACACTTTCTTCTCAGCAACACATGGATCCTTCTCTAAAATAGACCATATACTATGCCAAAAAGGAACTCTTAGCAAATACAAAAGAGTAGAGATACTACCATGTAATTTATCAGACCATAAAGGAATGAAATTGGAAATCAATGGCAAAATAAAAAATAAAAATTTATGCATCACATGGAGACTGAACAATATGCTATTGAAAGAAAAATGGGTTACAGAAGACATCCAGGAGGAGATTAAAAAATTCTTAGAGGTAAATGAGAACACAGACACAACATATCAAAATCTCTGGGACACTATGAAAGCAGTACTTAGAGGAAAATTCATTGGATGGAGTTCAATCCTTAAAAAAAGAAAAAGTCAACAAATAAATGACATCACACTACATGACAAAACCCTAGAAACAGAAGAACAAATCAGCAGCAAAAGCAGTAGAAGAAATAATTAAAATTAGAGCTGAAATCACTGAAATAGAAACAAAAGAAACAATTGAAAACATTGATAGAACTATAAGTTGATTTTTGAAAAAATAAATAAAATTGACATACCCTTAGCCATGCTAACGAAGAGAAGGAGAAAGAGAACTCAAATCACCAGCATAAGTGATGAAAAGCCAATATCACAACAGATACTACAGAAATACAGAGGATAATTAAAAATTATTTTGAAAAATTATACTCAAATAAAATAGAAGACGTTGAAGGCATAGACAAATTTCTTAAGTCAAACAATTTGCCCAGATTGAGTCAGGAAGATATAGACAACTTAAACAGACCAATATCAAGTGAAGAAACAGAAGAAGCCATCAAAAACTTACCAACTAAGAAAAGCCCAGGATCAGATGGATACACAGCCAAGTTCTAAGAGACCTTTAAAGAATAACTAATACCAATACTCTTCAATTTATTTCAGGAAATAGAAAAAGAGATAGTAATTCGAAACTCATTCTATGGAGCCAATATTACCCTGATCCAAAAAAACAGGCAAAGACACATCAAGGAAAGAAAACTTCAGATCAATATCTCTAATGAACATAGATGCTAAAATTCTCAATAAAATTGTGGCAAATCGAATACAAAAACATACCAAAAAGATTGTGTGATTCATCCCAGGGAGGCAAGTTTGGTTCAACATATGGAAATCAATAAATGTAATTCATCACATCATTAGACTTAGGCACCAAAATAGGCACCAAAGCAGGCGGGTAGACAAAAGGTACAGAATAGAGGTCATAGAGACTAACCCACAAAATTACAATTATCTTATATTAGACAAAGGTGCCAAAAACATGCACTGGAGAAAAGATAACATCTTCAACAAATGGTGCTAGAAAACTGGAAATCCATATGCAACAAAATGAAATTCAACCCCTATCTCTCACCATGCACAAAACTCAACTCAAAATGGATCAAGAACCTAGGAATTAAACCTGAGACTTTGTGTCTAATAGAAGAAAAAGTAGGCCCTAATCTTCATCATGTGGGATTAGGCTCCAACTTCCTTAATAAAACTCCTATAGTGCAAGAATTAAAACAAAGAATCAATAAATGGAATGTACTCAAACTAAAAAGTTTCTTCTCAGCAAAAGAAACAATCTGTGAGGTGAACAGAGAGCCTACATCCTGGGGACAAATTTTTACCCTTCACACATCAGATAGAGCACTAATCTCTAGGGTAGATAAAGAACTCAAAAAGCTAAACACTGAAAAAACAAATAACCCAATCAACAAATGAGCCAAGGACCTGAACAGACACTTCTCAGAAGAGGATGTTCAATCAATCAACAAATATATAAAAAAAAATGCTCATCATCTCTAGCAATCAGAAAAATGCCATTCAAAACCAATCTAAGATATCATCTCACTCCAGACAGAATGGCAGCTATTATGAAGACAAACAACAATAAGTGTTGGCGAGGATATGAGGGAAAAGGTATACTCATACATGGCTGGTGGGACTGCAAATTGGTGCAGCCAATCTGGAAAGCAGTATGGAGATTCCTTGGAAAACTGGAAATGGAACCACCATTTGACCCAGCTGTCTTTCTCCTTGGTCTATACCCAAAGGACTTAAAAGCAGCATACTGCAGGGACACAGCCACATCAATGTTTATAGCAGCACAATTCACAATAGCTAAACTGTGGAACCAACCTAGATGCCCTTCAATAGATGAATGAATAAAAACATGTGGCATATATATACGATGGAATTTTACTCAGCATTAAAAAAGAACAAAACCATGGTATTTCCATGTAAATGGATGGCATTAGAAAAGATAATGCTAAGTGAAGTCAGCCAATCCTAGAAAAACAAATGCCAAATGTTTGACTCATAATGGTGTAGGGAGGGAGAGCATGGGAGGAATAGATGAATTCTAGATAGGAAAGAGGGGTGAGAGGGAAAGGGAGGGGCAGGGGATTAGCAAGGGTGGTGGAATGTGATAGACATCATTATACAAAGTACATGTATAAATATTTGAGTTGGGTGTCAACATAGTTTAAATGAAAAAAAAAAGTACATGTATAAAGGAAAAAATTAAAAAGAATAGTGTTACCTTAGATTAGGTAGAGGGAAGTGAAATGAGGGGAAAGCAGCAGATGTGGGGATAAGAAATTTGAATGAAACACATTATTACTTTATGTATGTATGTGACTGTATGACCAATATGATCCTACAATATGTATACTAAGAAAAATGAGAAATTATATCCCATCGTTGTATGATATATCAAAGTATATATGTGCATTCTACTGTTATGTATAACTAACTTAAACAAATAAAAAATTAATTTGAAAAAAATATAAATATACCAGTGTTTTCTCTAGAATCACTGAGGATTACCAAACCAAAGAAGAAAAATAAAAAGCTATTTTTTTCTGTGAATTCACAGACTTCAAGAGCACAATACCATTTCATCATAGATGTAAATATCCCTTAAATACCTATTTTCAGATTTGTGGGGGCTGGGGTTGTGGCTCAGCAGGAGAGTGCTAGCCTAGCACGTGCGAAGCCCTGGGTTGGATCCTCAGCACCACATAAAAATAAATAAATAAAATAAAGGTATTGTGTCCAACTACAACTGAAAATAAATAAATATTTAAACAAAAAAGATTATGCTCTTTCTTAAAATATCTCATAACCCTGCCACAAGCCTCATGCAGGTGATAATGGTACCTCATGTTCAAGAATGTAACAGAACTACCTCATAGGAATTCCTTCACCTTTTCTCTGTAGCAAAAATCAGCTGGGACAAAAACCTGTGCCTATGAAAGACTAGTCTCTCAAGAGATGACCTCTACACTCTGTCCACTCTCACTTCTCCTGCATCTTTAATCTCTATAACTCTGGAGACTCCCCTCAGCACAGAAACATGCTCCAGTAACCCCTCTTTTTTCACAAAATAAATTAAAACTCTCACCTAACTCAATATGTCCTTCTCTATACCAACCTGCTTTCCTTCTGGGAAAACTCCTGAAAAAGTTTAATGCCTAGCCAATAGCACTTTCAAGTCTCCATCTTGATAGTTGTTATGTGTGAACTCTGCTCTGTTTTGCTTGCCCTCTCAATCACATTTATTAATTCTTCTAAAAACAATAGCCCCTCCCTTTTTTAGTTTCCATAACATCTTAAGAGTATTCCATTTCAGATTTTTATTTTTTTTTCTTTCTGTTTTCTGCTGTGTTCCTGACCTAATCTCTAAATGCTGGTGTTCTTCAAGATCTTACTTGGTTCTTTGTGTTCTGTAAAAATAATTTCTCCCTTGGTGATAGCTTTCATTGCGATGGTTTAAATACAATGGATAGAAGTTGTTCTGAATACAGCTACACATGAAAAGTACCTCAGACTTAAGGAAATATCAACAATAAGTTTCTCCATCCCGTAGCAATTACATAAAAACCTTGGGGATGTATTCTTGCTGTGGAAATGTGGAAATGTCAACTCATTGACCTTGAAAAAGTTTAGAAATGATAAACCTCAAATACATAAGAAAGAATTGGACCTGGGTAAGAGAGAACTACTCCTGGAACATAAGGATTTTTAAAAGATACATGTAGCTATGGTTGGTTGTGTTGCTATTGCAGTTACAATAATAATGACATCTACTTACTTTTTTAGTGTCATAAGATCATTGAGTGAGATGAAGAGGGAAATAGAGAGTCTTTGAGATGAGAAGAAAGTGCCCAGTAATTATTTTTAAATAATCATTGTTAATATGAATAATTGAGGGAACTAGAAAAATGCATTAGCCATGACTGGCAGTGTTACATACCAGGTTAAAATTGATAATTATGATTTATAATGAAACCAACCACCCATGTGTCACGATTTTCTATAGCTATGGTTAGCTGCTCAGGGACAAGTATTAAGAATTCATATACTAAGGTTCATCAAGGCCTTTATTAGCCATGAAGGGGATCTAGTAGTATTTTCTGAGCACATCCTGACTCTCTTCAAAGAAGTTCTCTCTTGACCCAGGAGGTCTGAGTCTTCTCTTGTTTGGTGCCGTAACTATTACAGGAAAGCAGAAAGATGTAGAACAGATATCTGCCCAATGAATTTTAACTCTGAAACTTCCACTTTATTCTCTATACAGTGAATTCCTTTTGGCAGGTAAAAAAACTGCTGTCCACAGTATCTAAAGTATGGTTCAGAGCCTTCCCTGCACACTGGGATCTGGTGGGATTTTTTAAAATAATAATGCCTGGTTTCACACAATGTTTTAATGCTATTGGTCTTCTGTGGGAATTGGTCACAGGGAGTTTGAAAAGTACTACAAGAGAGTCTAATGTGTAACCAATATTGAGGATCATTGATCAAAAGAATATATGCCCAACAGAGAGTACCTGCTATGGTTTTGATATGCGGTGTCCTCCCAAAACTTCCTGTGTTAAATTTTAAGAGATAAAATTATTGGAATATGTAAGCTATAACCTAATAAGTGGATCAATCCATTTGACATATTAGGAAGTAGGTCACTGGGCACAGGCTTTTACCATTTATATTTGGTAGCTTCACTCTGCTTCAGACCTTCTCAAGGTAAGATTCTTTCCTCCACTGCATCTTTCTACCATGATATTCTCCCTCACCATAGTCCCAGAGTGATGGAGTTGGTTGACCATGGACTGAACCTCTGAAAATATGAACTCAATATAAACGTTTCCTCTTAAGTTGTTCTGGTCAGGTTTTTGATCACAGAAACAGTAAGTTGATTATCACATTACCTACCTTCAACTCTCATGAGAAATAGTTTGAGATTTGCACAATTCTGCCTCTGAAGTTTACCATCTTGAGAGGAAAAAGCAGATTCACAGAAAGTTTAAGAAAACTAATTCAAATCAAGCTCTACAGCATGTAAACGAATTGTAGTGACTCCAAATATATAGCACATTTATACTGAGTCCCTAACTTAATGAAAAAGTAACTTTATGTCTCAAAACCAATCATTCATATATATATATATATATATCCCAATTAAATATAAAGACCTTTTTGGGGAGATGGAGGAAAAGGTGAAATAGACAACATAGAACAACAGCATTCTTCCAGCATTCCCAGGCTCCTTCTATGAAAAATCAACAAATCCCCCAGTGAAGAGAGAAGTCAGCAGAGTTCAGGGTTATTTCTCTGTGGTTCCTTCTCTCCAGGTTGTCCCTCATACCTGGCTGACTCTATAGGACTTTGATCCTTTAAAACAGATGGATTTTGAATTTTAATTTTCATTTCTTCTTTATGGAACCCCATCAGAGCTAGAAGAGGACATCCTCTATAAAACTCAAATTTATAACTTGAGAGAAAGCCAGAATCAGATATGTTATTGATTCTGAACATCCAGGAACTGATTCCATAAAATTCTCAGATATGTGTTCAGTTTTATGCTTCTCTCTCTTTCTTGAGTAAATTTCACAAGCTAAACACAATGAAGATGCATGTACATGTGAGAAACATGATAATAAATAAAACATGAAAATGTATGATTTCTTAAAAATCAAGAAATAGAATAAAATGTTTTCGATATCTTAATCTCAAAATAATAAAATATTCTGCTTTAGTTTTTATCATAAATATTTGAACCATGTAACTCTCTTTTGACCCTTTGTTTTCTGCAAGTCTAAGAGCTGTTGCTACATAAATTAAGTTTGACAATAACAGACCACATTTTCCCCTTTATTTTTAAAGTAAATCTAGTTAAAAATTTAAAATTGTTTTAAGGGATTGTTCCTAGTAATTTAAAACAGGAAAAATATGAAACAACATATTTACAACATATTAACATCACATTTAAATGTTAGAGGAAAAATATATTCTTATTTTTAATTATGTACCTATTGATTTTTATTCTACAATTGACTAAGGTCCCTGTCAGTTAACCTATTTTGTCGATTTATTTAACTAGTTTTTGTAAATAAACTATCTACGGATTTGTTTTACTAAAATCCTCTTTTTCAAAGCCATTTCAGAAAACTAACACAAGAAATTACTGAATTTTGCCCTTATAAGTTTATGATGATGATTATATGGTCTGTTCCTTGCTAGGTTCAGTTCATTTGTTTGGGGGGAAAAGGACAATGAAACCAGTTGTTAACTTTTTATTTCATATTCATATAATAATTTTGGTTTTATGTGGACATAACTTCAAATGGAGCACTGAGAGAGATTAAATTGGAAAAGTCGGCTTCACTAATGGCATTACATCTGCACAATATACATCATGATAATGGCATGTGCTATTATATATGGCTGTGGCAATGCACTGTGAAAGTCTACAAATATTTTATTTGAATTAAGAACACTGATTATAGAAAGACTATCATATATATTCGTCTTCTTTAAACAAGGAAATTTCCCATACCATCTGCCTTTCAATCCATGCTTGCTACATTTGTCACTTTGTGGGTTCATTGCTCACTAGTGCTATTTTATCCAGTTTTTGAACCCAGGTGTCCTTTCCTGGTATCTCTGCCTGTATGGAGACCCAATCCCTCCCACCTTTTCTCCCTGCCCTGGACTCCAGTACTCATGTCAGTCCAAAGGATGTCATCAACCACTTGAAAACTCTTTTACGTTCACATTCCTAAATCTCTTTTTCATGATGTTTATTTCTACCTTATTTAGCTATCCATCGATATGGTAATTACTTTGCCCCTTGTGATTACAAAGAATATTCACATGATGTAACTGATCAACAATGTAAGTAAAGGTCTGATTTTCGTTCTCCTTATCTGCTATAATTTAAGAATGTCATGAAATTGTGTCATTTGATGCCAAAATGAGCCCCTTCTAACTGCAAGATCCTTTCTGTCATTCAGTGATTGTTTTTGTTGATTTCTAGTTGTGTTCCACAAAATAATTTTTCAAAAACCTATTTCGAAAATTTGCAACTGGCTTGCTTTAGTCTCTCCCTCTGACCTGAAAATGGTAGGTAGTTGTAAAAGAAAAGCACATTCATTTTAATTACAGAATTAAGGTGATAAAGCTAAACTGTTGTTAGCAAATCCAGAGAGAAAAGTCTTTCCCTGCTTCTAAGTAATTATCCCTTGTCCTAGCCTCAGGAGCAGAACTGTAACAGTCTTTTGAAAATATGTTTGTCAAGCTTGACCTAGTCGTCAGACACATTTGAGAATTTAACATTTTAATATATTTGTAATGTTTTATGTAACTGGAGGTATTTTTTGTTTCCTAAATTCTTGATTCCCTTCAAAGACTTCAGTTTCATACTCTTTCTACCTAAAATCAACCACACTTGTGCTGGAAAACATGCCCTAGTTCTTTGATGTTTCTTAGGTAATTGAAAATTATGCACAGAAAGTAAAGCTTGATGTCATGCTGAGCAAGAGACTGGAGGAAGTGGCTTGTGTACAGTATAAACTGAAAGCTTTCTTACCCAAAGAGAGATCCAAGCTTCCCCAGTCATCAAGGTCTTAGGAAACTTAACCTCGGTGCCCACATTCTTATTGATATAATCAACCCACTAAATATAAGCTGCCTAACATTTTTTATCTATACCTTGTCAGTGTATAGAAGAAAACAAAAAATATAATCATATGAGGAAGGTTTCCACATGAAGAGTAAGTTGATAATAAAGGAAGCGGTCAATATACAACCACACTTTTGAACATTCTTGTTAAAAGTTGGGGGCTAAGTTTTGTGTCGTTTCCAGCCTAGTGATGGCGCTATAACAAATTAGTTGCAAAAACACAAAGGTTTATTCACATCTTTTAAATATCCCAATGGAAGTAGAAGGTAAGGAGGTGAATGAGCTCTGTTTCACCTACCCATCAAAGTTCTAGGCTTACAGAAGTGCATCAGTTGTGATGCTGACAAAACACAAGGTCTCTATGGCTACCAGAATGTGAAAAGGTGGGGGGGAGACTTTATCAAGCCCACATACACTTTCATTATTTTCTTTATTTCTTATTTATTTATTTGTAATACTGGGGGTTGAACCCAGGGACACTCTTCTACTTATCTTCGTATTTTCAATCCTCAGACTTTTTGTTTTGTTTGTAATTTTGAGACAGGTTCTTGTTAAATTGCCCAGGCTGGCCTTCAACTTGTGATCCTTCTGCCTCAGCCTCCTGAGCAACTGGGATTATTGGTTGTACCACCCCACCCAACCACTCTCATATACTTCTAACTAACCCAACTGGAAAGAGCACATTTGTTGATCATAGTCCAAGACCTAGAATTTATAGCCACAGTTCAACTCTATGCAAATTTTGGAAACATGAGCTAATATATTCAAATATGTTTCCTTGTAAAATATTACTAATTGATATGCTAAGCACTTAAGAAAATGGGTCAGGGGTGTGCCATGGCAAACACTTGTAATCCCAGACACCAGAGAGGCTGAGGCAAGGAGACTGCACATTCGAGGACAGCCCCTGCAATTTAACAAGACTCTCAAAATAAAACATAAGAAAAGGCTTTTGGTGTATGTATCTCAGCAGCAGAGTACCCTTGGTTCAATTCATAATACTACAAAAAGAGAAAAAATAAAATAAGGAGAATAAACAACAAATCAATACTATCTCTCCAAAAAAAAAGAATAAAGAAAATATAAGGAATTAATAAAATTTACAAATGAATTGAGATTATAACAAAATAAGAGCTGACTTTCCAAAGAAGGTAAACAAATTGATTTAACTATTACAAGTTTAATCAAGAAGAGGATAACATTTGGAGTGAAAATTAAACCATAGCTAAAGTCAGAGAAGAAATTTTAAAAGTTATAAGCTGTCCTAAAATAGCCCTTCATATAGTAATTTAAATTTTTTGGTTGTGTCAAAGAAAAATGCTTAATAATCTTTGCAAATCAGAAACAAAATAGAGCACTCTTATCCTAAAAATGAGATATACAGAGTTCACTGTATCTAGAATGGTAACTTGGAGAAAAATTGGTCGATATGAATGGTACCAGAAATGACAGAGATGAAAGAATGATTTTTTTAAAGGGGGACCTAAAATAGCTGACATAAATATTCTGAAAGAAACATGAATATGACAGGATAAAAGGAAGATTTTTAAGACTTACATAGAATTCCTACAAGATCAAAAATATATCTAAAGTGAAAATTTCATTGAACAGAATTACCCACAGAAAGGATAACACACAAGATCACTGCACTTGAAGAAAAAATGGTGAAGACTTATCTGAAAGGGAAAAAAAAAGAATGAAAACAAAACTAACAGTGACCTGTGAGATGAAAATACTAAAAATTAAGTGAAAATAAGGAGTCCACAGACCAAAGAAGCTAAATAACCCAAAGATGGACAAACACATACCAAGGAATAATAATAATAATGATGATGATGATAATAATAATAATCTATTATTATTATTATGCTTTAAAAAGAATTTTTTTAAAAATACTAATGAAGAAAAAATTCTGCAGCCAGAATTGGAGGAAAGGCATATTCTTTGTTCAGAAACAAGGTACAATAATAGAATTAGAAATTAGAAATTTTGTGAGCTTGAATTATATCTCTAAGAAGCTAAAAAAAAAGAGTGAGGGAGGGAGGGAGGGAGAGAGAGAGAGAGAGAGCAAACTGTCAATCGTAAACATGGTAACTGATTTAGAGTATTTTTCAAAAATTAAGACAAAATATACTCTTTAAGGTGAAGAAAAGTTGGAGGCAATTTTAATGAGGAAATCTCATGGAAATTTTAAAGGAAAAAGATAAACAAAACTAAAAGAAAACTTGGATAGACTTAAAGGAACCAGAGTGCAGAAAGAATAAATACATTGACCAGTTAAAGCAATTTTCAATTTTTTTATATTTTTAATTTACTTAAAAAATAATAATTGTGCTGGGGTTGTGGCTCAGTTGGTAGAGCGCTTGCCTAGCACATGTGAGGCTCTGGGTTCAATCCTCAGCACCACATAAAAAACAAATGAATAAAATAATATGCAGTATATGTATATGTTTAATAAGAATTGTAATGCATTCTGCTAAAAATCAATAAAATAAAATAAAGCTATAAAAAGTTACCTCATTTAAAAAAATAATAATTGACTTTTGAAATCAGAAACAATAATAATGAATTGAAAGATTTTAAACATTCTAAATTAAAAGGCAGGATAGCAATAGCAGCGAAGACAGGATAAAGGAAATAGATAAAGGAAATACAGTATTATAACATTCCTTCATTACAATCAATGAAACAATAGAACTTGAAAGAAAACTTAATGTTTTACATTTAAACCTTTGAACAGTTCCTAACAACTAGACAAAATAAAGAAATACATTGATTAGGGCGATAGTGGAAAAAAACTGGAATAAAATGTCATTTAATCTAAAGAAATGAGGAAAGAGAAAAAATAAATAATAAAAAGGAAAAATAAATAATAAGAAAAAATCATTTATTTTTACTTATGATTTATTATTAATATCTCCTAACATTAATAATAATGTTTAAAAGAATAACAAATTGGGCAAAGAAAAACATGTCACATGTGATAGATTAAATCTCAATTATAACTACATGTTATAAATGCAGATTTTACATTACCTAATACAAAGCCATAGGTTGTCACATTAGATCCACATATCTTAACAGTTACATAAAGTTTCCATCTAATTAATTGTAGAGTAGTTAGAATGACTGAATTATAGCCATACCAATCAGCATGGATGTCTCAAAACACAATCTGAAATAAATGATATATCAGTTGCAGAAGAGTCAAGTGTGACACCACTTACACAAACAAAACTAAATAGATGATGTGCTGTATAATGTTATCTCTATGTGAGAAAACGTTAAACTAAAGCTAAATGATGGACATGCAATCCAACACATGGGTTACCTCTGGAAAGAAGGGGGACTGGTTCTGCCAGGTACAGAAGAATTATCAGCTTCCCTGGTATCACTGAATGGCAGATTCACAAATGCTAATTCCATCATTTTTCTTCAGTATGTGTTGCATTAATTAATATAAATAAATAGTTTTTATATAAATATATATATATATATACACATATATATATATATATATATATATTATAATTTTATAAATGGTATATTTTTAAGAGTCAAAAAAAAAACCCACAAAATTTCATTGTAGATATTTGAGACAGCCTTATCAAAACAAAGGAATTTTTCTTTTTAGGAAGGACGCACAAAGCACTAACACTTGTGTAATAAAGCAGAAATTAGTTAAATTTAACCTTTATTGGTAACTTATTTCAACTTAATCAACAAAGCAAACTGTATTGTTTAGCTACCTATTTTCTAAGAGCTCACAGTGAGACTTTTCAGAGTATTCCAGCTATAACACATTTAAGGTCTAGAAGAATGTCTTTTCTTTTTGTGCAAGGCTTTTGTCTATTCTTTCCATTTAATCAGAGTTAATGAAAATTGGAAGAAAAGCTCTATTTAATTTTTATGTTACCCTTGTCTTAAGGAAAAGAAAACTCTTATTCGCAGTCTTTGGGTGATTTTTCAACACTATACTTCTTCAGAATTAAATCTGTAGGAGATGAATAATTTCATTCTTCTTTGACCCTCTTTCCAGAGCTTTCCAAGTTCATGCTGTGTGCCACTTGTTCAGCTTCTTGGTGGAGAGACGCCTATTTGCTCTTTGTTAGCAAGGTAACTTAAGCTCCATCCCAGCAGCATTACAGCCACTTCTATGTGAGTGTGCTCCAAAGTCATCATTACAGGTCCAATCTATAATCATGTGTTTTAGTAATTTTATTTTTAATGGTGAATCACATCATAGTTATTTTCAAAAATTATTCTAAATGTATGTGCAGCATTTTTTCCAATGTGTATATAGCATTTCGTTGTCCAATATAAGTAAACATCCAATTTCCCTGAACAGAAAAAAAAAATCAAATATCAATTGGTTCTTTGAAACTACAATTCTGTTAAATAAATTCATGTTGTAATTTATGATAGAGCATTGATTGTGTAAATATTAACTGTTTTGAAAATGTTAGTGAAATATCTAATTTCTAAAGCTAATTAGTTCATTTTGTGTGTTTAGAAAATTAGTCACACACTGATCACACCAAGCTATACTATGCAGCTTGTATTCCATTTCATTAAGAACAACCAGGGAAAATGTAGGTTTCCTGAAGATCTCAAATTTAGAGCTTTGAAATACATATATGAGAGCAAGACCATGTAGGAACATTTAAATGTTCTGGATTCTCTCTCAAGGAAAAAATTCTGAGTTCATGCAAGACCTCTGTTGGGAGAATATTTGGATTACAGAAATGGCAGCGGTACATGAACCCATTGGCTCATGTAAACCAGACTTTGATCAGGATAATTTATTATCTAACCCTCATAATTCCCCTGTTTAACAGGGGTCATGATGCTTGGTTCCTCAAACTCTACATCCATAAGTTTTGAATTTAGTGATCTTTTAATCCCAGACTTAATCCCTCAACTTAATGTTGTATTATCTCTGAGAATGAATTGGGGAATCATTTCAGTATACTTTTGCCTTGGTGTTGCTAAATCCTTCCCAAGGGCAGTGGCTCTGATTCTGAGAATTGGCTAAGATCCAGAAACAGAACAATTGTTATTGTTTGGATCTGAAAAGTTTCCAAAAGTTTCATGTGTTAAAGGCTTGGTCCTTGGTTGGTGGTACTACTGGGAAATGGTTTAAACTTTAGGAGACATAGCCTAGTTGAAAGAGGTAGGTCACTGGATGCATGCTCTTAAACAGTATATTGGTACCCTAGCTCCTTTCTCTCTCTCCCTCCTTTAGCCTCCCTCCTTTTCCTCCCTTCTCCTCCTCCTCCTCCTCCTCCTCCTCCTCCTCCTCCTCCACCTCCTCCTCTTGCTCATCCCTGGCCATGGTGAGGTAAGCAGTTTAGCTGTGCCATATGCTCTCCAGCCTCCCCTTCCTCCTCACCACAGGCCCAGAAACAACATACCACATGACCATGGATTGAAACCTTTGATATGAGCTAAAATAAATCTTCATTCCTCTACATTGCTTTTCTCAGATAATTTGTTACAGTCACAGAAAGCTGACTAACACAGTAACAGATTTTGACTTTTTACTGAGACTGTGGCCTTAAGCTTCCTAACTTTGATTTATTTTACATCCTTAATTTTGTTTGTCTTCTTTATTAGATTTCTTTGTGTGTTTTCCTCCTTTTTTAAATTTTTGTATTTTTTTTCAATTGTACATATAAAGCAATTCACTCACTGTTTATCCATCTCTCTTTTTTGTAGGAACACCACAAATTTTTAGAAAAATTTTATTTGCTCTTTTTAGTTATACATGACAGTAGAATGTATTTTAACATATTAACATACATGGAGAATAACTTCCCATTCTTGTAGTTGTACATGATGAGGAGCACCACAATTTAATATCTATCTCTAGAGTTTTCTGTAGGCCAAGCTTCCTGAATTACAAACTTTGAAATCCATATAAAATTTGTGTTCACACCATCACGTGTAGTTAAGAATCACCACCAAAACAAAGGATAGATGTTACATTTACTATTTCAGATTCTGTCGGTACCTATATCTTATTATTTACTTATTCTATGGCCTATTATGGTTTTGTGAGAGGAACCTCCTAAAGTATAGTCTAACAGTGATGACCACCATGGAGATTCTTCACAATCCTGCTACCACTCTCATGAAGATGTAACAAAATTTGGTAATTGGAGAGATTGTAAATTTCTTTCTCAGCCCATGTATGTAATATGGTTGGTAGATTTTCTGGTGTTTTGTACTATATCCCACCTCATCTGCCGACTTCTCTCTGGGCCTTTTGATGTCTTATTATACTATATACCGTGATATGAATTGCAATTCTATTACTTCACATATGTGATATTATTTTTTCCAAGCTTCCAGGAGTCATTCTAGCAACATACTATCCCTATTTCCTGAAGTTTTTACCAAAGTATTAAATGCTACGATCCAAGATTGTGTTATCTTTTCCTTAGCCTTTCTGAATCTTTATGTATTGTATTGAAATATATAATACAATACATACTCTTCCCATTCCGATACACATTCTGACTACATGCTGCAACTGTTTTAGTGTATAAATTCTTTCTTCACTTAACTGATCCAGCATTTCTTCATTTTCCACACTGTTTTCAAGAGAAAGATGAATGGATGTTTGCCTTTAATATGAAAAAAACAAGTGTGTTTATATATCCCAACTTCAAATTTCAGTTTCAGTTTCTTACTTCCTCTAAATTAGGAACGTGACCTTGGATTTCTGGGTTGAGAACTGACTCTTTCCCAGAGATGAGTTAATTTTAAATTCAAGCCCTGAGTCTTATCCTCATCCTTTTACTGTTCTCTGACTGCAAAAATTCATATTCATTTGTATATTACCAAGGACTATCTCATTCTCACATTTGCCTTAAATTGGTCGTTAATCATACTCAACTTTTTATTGTCTTTCTTTGATGCAGTGATTTTATTCATCAATTGCTATTTGGTTCCTCAGTCCTTAAAATTATTTACTCTCTTTCATCACAAATAAATTGAAAGCAAGTGTACCACATTTCAATGGCATACCCTCCCATTAACAACTACCAAACTTGTGAATAGTTTCACACTACAGCATGCCTGGGAAGACCAAAGGATCAAGTCTTTATTACCATCCAACAAATGGGTAATTCATTTTGTCACATCTTATTTTTATGTCCACTTCCTAGGATAACATCTGATATCACCTATCTTAGATAAGGTTCCCTGGGAAAAGATACAAACATGAAATTTGTTGTTAAGAAATTAATTTAAAAGTACCTTCAGGAATAGCATATGTAAAGAATGATAGAATGGGGGAAAAAGGGGTCTGAACCCTGCTATAATAATAATAGAGCTTCACATAATCTCATGGGGAAAATTTAAATGTAGGATAGTCCTTCAGATTATGCCAAGGTGTTTGAACCTTTGCATCTACCACTCATTGCGTGTGGACTATCCCAGGAAAAGGGAATGAGATTGGTTGGAACAGTTTTCTCTGGCTCTCTGGCTGAGGGTAACTGTTAATGGAAGAAAGCATCTGTCAGACATTAGCCAGTAGGGCAATAAGTGCCTCATGGCAAAGCACCCACTTAATGAAGTAGTATAGAAATCAAATTAGTATGTTTTTCCTTTGAATTTGGGTATGAACAACCAAAAGATATTAATAGTAACTTGATTAATGTTCATCATACTCCCTGAGATCAATCTTATTTAATGTTGACAAATTTTTGCTTTCTGTGGGAGTCATTGGATAGCACACAGGAGCAAAGGAGAAAAGATAGAAATAATGAAATTTGATTGGCATGTTTCTTCATTCCAGAGTCAAAGCCAAATGGCTATGTCAGTGAGTTCGGCCACCAATACTAGTCACTTATTTTCAAAAACTAACAGCCTCAGTTTTAATAGATGGTCATTTTTATCTGGCAAAGCTGATTCCTAGCATGCTTATTCTGACCTTATACTACAAAACCTTATTAATATGATGAGAAATGGTGGAAAATTCTTTTCTCACATAGCTACTATCGGCACAATCAAAAGCTATTCAAGAAGAAGATCAGAGTACCTAGAACAGAAAGAGTAGAAAGGGATAAGAGTGGGAAATACTGAGGTAAGCAATAAGTGGGCCTACACATCATAAAAGAAGATTGAAACTTCAAATTTGCCAGCATCAGCAGATGTACTTTGGCAAAAGTGGCTTCATTACTCACCTACAACTCAGTTTTTTATTCTCCCTTCAATTTTATGTGATGATTCCATTCAACCTCTTCATTAAAACAGGCATTGAAAACTATTTCCCTTTTCAGCAAGATATTTGGTCTGTTAACCTACTTGTCCACTCTCGAAAACAGAAGTCACAACAGTTCATTTTTCAAAATCACAATTTGTCATTCACTGTCCCAGATGATTCAGGCAGATGTATTGTGTGTTGTCTGTCAAAGTTCTGACAAATTTCTTCTGTATGTTGACCCAAGTGCTCAGTGCACTTTAAAATCCCAAGTATTCCCTGACTGTGGCCATTTTAGCCTTTGCTTTAGTAAAGACTTTCACGTAATTGTGGAAAAAAAAAAAGATTAATATGTATAGCCTTTCTTTCTCTGGATGAAATCACAGTGTATATTTACAAAATGCAAGCCCAGCAGAGACTGATGTAAAAATAAAATTAAAACCCTAAAAATTCAAGGATATCAATCAGTAAATTATATGCTTGCCTGAACAAAAGGCATCATTATTTTAAGAAATACAACAATGTCTAAAACTTAAATACTAACATTGAAAAACCTATAAAAACTAAATTTAAGAAAACAAAAAAGACAAGCAATAGAAATAGATCCTGAGATGACAGAGATGTTAGAAATGGCAGATCCAAATCTTCAAGCAGCCATTGCAAATATATTCAAGGACTTAGAAGGAAGTGTGATCATATGAATGATGGGAAATCTCAGCAGAGAAACAGAAAGAATAAAAAGTAAACTTTTAGCAATGAAATTCTGAAATAAGAATGAAACTTTTAAAGTTTAAAGTGAATAGAAGAAAGGGAAAGTGAACTAAAGATAAGCTAACACTACATCTGAAGACTGGAGAGAAAAGATTATAAACTTAAAAATGAAACTGTCTCATGGACATGTGAGAAAAGGTTGTATAGTCTAGTTATGAATAATTTTGGTTTCAAAATGAAAAAAGTATGAAATGGAAATACATATAAAAAGACAATGGCCAAATGTCTCCAAGTAGTTGAATAGTAACAATTAACATATTAAAGAAGCTCAAAAATAGCAAACAGGTTAGACAAAAAGAAAATCACACGGAGGAACCATGCCTATGCACACTTAGGTGGAAGTAGCAATGAGAGGACTGGTGGCTGACTTCCTCTCAAAAGTCAAGGAGGCAGGCAGACGTGGGTCATCTTTAAAACTGTTGAAAGAAAATGAAATGCTGCTCAAACAGGATACTACATTTTAGGGGGAAAATCACCTACATATTTATGTCTATGACACTTACAAAAAAAATTGTCAAGAATGTGAAGAAATCAGAAATCTTATACACTGCTGGTGAGTCTGTACAATGGAACTACTAGTTAAAAGAGAATTTACAATATCTAGGATATTTAAATTTGTGCACATCTTATGACCCAGTGATTCCACTTTCAATTATCTGCTCTTGGAAGTCTTTCCCTCATGTATACAACAAGTCGTAATTAAAAATTCCCACTGAAGCATTACGTATACAAATAACTGCATTTATCTATCCTTCAGGTATAACATGGCTAAGCTGTGGTATTTTAGTTCAAAAGAATAACACAGAGCAGTTACAATGAGCGAATTACATCTTTCTAAATGAATTAAATCTTGGGAACATAATACTGAGTATTTGAAAGCATAGCATAAAATGCTAGGCAAAATTGGGACCATGGGGAGTCAGAGGTCAAATGGAATAAAGGAAATTTCATTTAAAATATATTGTAATTTCCTTATATCAGGGTGATGTTGATCAAAAAATGCCAAAAACTAATGATGCAAGAACGAAAGAGAGGAGAAGGACCATTGCAGGAGCTAAGTTTTTTGGTGGTTTTCTTTTGTTGGGGGGGGGGGGGGGCCGGTGGCAGGGTACTGGGGATTGAACTCAGGGGCACTCTACCTCCGAGCCACATCCCCAGCCCTATTTTGTATTTTATTTAGAGACAGGGTCTCACTGAGTTGCTTAACACCTGCCATTGCTGAGGCTGGCTTTGAACTCGTGATCCTTCTGTCTCAGCCTCCCAAGTTGCTGGGATTATAGGTATGTGCCATTGAGGCTGGAACATGATTTTGTAAACACGATCAAGTAAATCCAAGGTTTAGATTCCTTCCCTCATCAGTCTAAATGTATAAGCTTTGAAGTACAAAAAAAGAAACCAAGATACTGGCTAGTAGTTTTAGTTCTAATGGATATGCATGGTTAAATTAGAATAATCAGTTTAGAGTACATTTAGATTCTTAATCTATCAGTATGTGATTAATTAAGAAATCTTCACCCTCAATTAACACTTGAATGCAGCCTGATATAGAGGCAAAAACATTACTGATGTAATTAAAAATCAAGTTGTTCTTCTATTTTCGTATTATTTTAAAAGTTTGTAAACAGAAATTTGGGCATATACAGAAGAACTAGCTAAATTCATCCAAGATGATAAAAATGAAATAGTTAATTAGGCTCTTAACAGGTCAGTGATCCTCATATCTTAGTGTATCTTTTTGCATAAAATAAAGCCTATTTAAAATGCTTTCTTTAAATTATATTTCCATAATAATTTACATAATAAATCTTAGCAACTTAGAGAAGGCAATCAGTAACTAAACAAATTTTAATTTCTTTTAAAAACATAATAAAATATGTATTTATATGGCAAAATGAATAGAGCTTTTCTCAAGAGCTTTCAAAATGATCATTTGTGAGAAGGAAATAGCTTGACAGTCTGTAATACTCAGACCCCTTTGGGCAGTGAAGATATGCATTATAATATATGAGCACCAAATATTGTCCCAAAATTGATGAATCGTGTATTGCACACCTTTCTATACTACTGCTGTTTTCTAACTTTATAACAATATGAAATTAGTAAAAAGATATTGTCTTCAAAACATTACTAAATACAGAGTAAGTTTTGATCAAATATTCCAATAAATACTTTCTTAAATTGCAGTTACATCAAGTGGAAGATTAACAATGATTTTTTTCATCAATGAATTGCAACCTCCCTAATAAACATACAATCTCAAATAAGTATGCATCATAAAGATAAGCTGTGGCATTGTCTTTGCCCATAAGTGTGTGAATGGGTTTGTAAACATATTAGTAAACTACTTTCCCTCTTTGATAACAAAAACAGAATCCAGTCCCAAATATTTCTGAAATCTACATCCCTCATTTCGTTTTCACTAGATCTGCTTTCAAGGACACCCTCTGTAAGCTGGCTTATAGATCCTACTTCCTTTGTTTTTCTCTCATAATACTCCTATCCATATAATTGGTTTGTCCTGACAATGTCCAAGATTCCAAATGCATCTGACACAGTAATTCTTTGGTCAGTAAAAATTAAAATGCATTGGTATTTAATATTTGGTTTGATCATCTTTAGCCTTATTAGTTGTGAATGATCATATTCTATGTTTGTATATAGATAAGCTTTATTTTCTTTTTAAATACCTGTTGAACAAAACAATGGCATCTCTCTTGGTGGACTAGTAGTGTTCTGTGTTAGCAGTACAGCCTTGATTGATTCTCTTTTATTTTTGAACAGTTAATGTATTTCAAGAGTGGTGCAGGTACTCGAAAATTAAATAATATCATTCCTGTTCTCATAGACAATGGGACACATAATTTTAATCTACTGTGATAAACTTTTAGGAAAGAAAACATACTGAGACTACTTAGTCAAGAGCATAAAGGAAAAAAGATATTAAAGGATGAAGAAATGTTAGTCTTGTGGCAGAGAAAGGGCGGGGGGACCTCCAGGTAGAAAGGAATAGTTATGCAAAGGCATGGAGGGTTAGCAAATTATAAATATTTTGATATGCTGAAATGGTTCAGGAGTGACTGTAAGGTAAGATGGAAAAATTGATGAGGACCATAACAGTAATCCTTGTAGTAGACTATAAAAATTGGTGTGACTGATGGCAAAGGGGAAACCATTAAATAATTTCAAGTTGACTACAGACAGTTAGATTTCGTTTTGTTTTGCTTTTAAAATATTCTGGTTTTATTTCCTGCTACCACTGTTACAGTACAAGTCTTTTGATAATGTTTTTGAACACATTCTGATCTTCAAATGAAGAAACATGTTCATGTTCAATAACTTGTTCAGAAAGGATGAAAAATAAATCAGAGTGAGGGCACTGGATTTTAATAGTCTGAAATGTCTGATGCTCTTGATAAGAGATTGAGCTAAAATTCTTATTGGTGATGCTTTAGGAAAGTGATAACCATTTTGATATAGCCAGAGATGATTTAATGCATTGCTAATGTATTTAACTGGAGTGAAGTGAAACCAATCCTACTTAATATAACTCTACCAATCCCAGTATCCTGCATTAGGACAACCTTAGAAAAGATGAAACATTTGTCTCGAAAGAGCTTTGATATTATTACAAGTTAATCTGAAGAGGACTGAGTTGATAATTTTAGTGGAGACCACTTATCCATAGCACATATCTTTGACTGACATTTCTCTGAATTTCTAAACTACCTCATCATACTAATGTCTCTTGCCTTTATAGACTGTATCAAATCCAGCTTTCTCTGATGAGTTTTTGAATATTTCCATAATCTTGCCTCACTGAGGGGCATACTTGCCATGAAGGTAAAAAAGTTTAATATTCATTCTCTCGCAGGTACCTTCGAAGGCCCAGAGAAGAGCCCTAACACTGTGCCTATATTATAAGTAAAATTGACATATGGGGATGACAGCCAGTGTCTTATTGGGGGGTTCTTCTTCCTTCAGAGGAGGGTGTAAGCCACCTGAGAAATCAAAGTTGAGAACAATTAGTGAAGAACAAAAGACAAAGAGTCAGAAAGATATTTTAAAAAGCAGAGCACTGATAGGTTTAGTCCAAAAGGGAGCTCGACAAAGAAAATGTCTCCAGCAGTTTATTTAAGGGGGTACATAAAAGGCAGGGATAAGGTTTCAAGGGTAGAGTCTTGTTTCATGATGTCTTGCAGTCAGCAGGTTGATTGGCATCTTGGCAGATCACATCATCTCAGGTGCTGTGTGGGACATGGCAGAGTGAGATAGAAATTCACAATGTCTCTGGGCAGTCTTACCCAGAGGAAATGTCCACTGTAAATTCCCAGACACCAGATGTTCCTATTCACTAGGCTGCAATGCCGACAAAGTCCACACTTAGCCCATGGACAGCTCAAAACAATTGACCAATGGAGGTTATTGTTTTACCATAGTTAGGATCACCACTGTTTCAACCCCTATTTCCTATTTGTCATTCTTACTCTGTTTCAAGTGTTGTTGAAATGATTGTAGGGATTTAAAGGACCCAGTTTAAGGGAAGATAAGGGACATTTGTTTGCACTTTGTGCCATATATTTGTGTAGCTCAGGTCAGCACCATGCATTCCTGTTATCTCCAGCCACCTGTATAGGAATGGCTCCTAGGAAAACTTCTACCACCCACCATACTGAATCACCTGGCGTCATGACAAGAAGTTTAGCCAGGCAATATGTAGATGTCCCACAGTGAGTGCAATCAAAATGTGAATGTAGTGGAGAAGAAACAAGGTTATTATACGGAGGAACATTTTTTTAAGGACTTTACAGTCCTCAGAAGAGTAAAACTATAAGCAGAATGTTTATTTCTCATAAAGCCTTCATCTAATTGGCAAAAATTTTAAAAAATTATGCTAGATAAAAGGCAAATTTATCTTTCTGCTCTTCCTATACAAAATGATACGTTAATAATCTCCTGTGTGTGTGGTTTGCCCTGAACTTCCCCTTTAGTATAGTTTTTAATATACCATTCCATTTCATGGGAATTTTGCCGGCTTCTTCATTCCTATCCAAATTGCTTTGACATCACCTATATGGATGATGCGTCTCACCTGAGACTTCTCTGGAGTGGATAGTTTTCATCACTAGCTATTACTAAGTTAACAATTGCTTTCTAGTGATTAATAATGAACACTTATTTTTTAAATTTTTTAATATCTATTTTCCAGTTGTAGTTCAATACAATACCTTTATTTATTTATTTATTTTTATGTGGTGCTGAGGATCAAACTCAAGGCCTTGCACATGCTAAGCAAGCACTCTACCACTAAGCCACAACCCCAGCCCTGATCACTTATTTTAGATGGCCCTACCAAGAGGTCTGGGCCTTGAATTCTGCCAAAAGATGAATACACCCCATTACTGCTCTATAGGTTCAGTTATGGATCATAAAGACCAAGCGGGTCTGCTGGCACCACCCTCCTCTATAAACTTTATAGTGTTTATTTCTTCTCAAGGCACTCTATGCCTTCAAATTTTTCTGGTAACATTGTGATTGAGGCCATCAGAATTCCTAGAATCAAAATTTTCACCAAAATCCGAGTAGATCATCTATCCTTCTATTTTTCTGTTTTTCTTGGCAGAGTCTATGAGAACTTATTTTTCAGCTAGAGGAGATGTCCTTGGTTAATCAAGACCACATAGTTCTTTGGAGTTTTTCATTATGAGATGGGCCTTTGCTTTTATTTTATTTATTTATTTATTTATCCATTCATTCAGTACCAGAGATTGAACCCAGGGTGCTCTACTACTGAGTAACATCCCCATTCCTTTTTATTTTATTTTTTTATTATTATTTTGAGACAAGGTGTCACTTATTTTCTGAGACTGGCCCTCAAACTTGTGATCCTTGTGGCCCAGCCTCCTGAGTCTGAAATTACAGGAGCACATCACTACACCGGGTAGCATCTTCAATTTTAGCTGAACATATCAACCAGTGATAGTCATGTCATTGATGCTGTGCACCAACTTTCTCTAATGTTTATCAAGCTGCAGCGGCCCGTGTAGCATCAACAAAGAATTTTGAGTACAGGTGACTGGAGATAGAGAAAAACACAGAGAAAAAGAAAACACAGAGACATTTTCAAGTGCATCTGGGGCCAGGTGGGACAACTGCACTCTGATGGATGAACAGTGACACAGAAGTAGCTCTGCAAGTTTATTATATAGGGTCTCATAATCAAGAAGTTAACTATAGGGCATTGTAAATTGTTCCAAGTCTTGTTAGTTATCAAGAGGCTTCTTTGTGCATTAAAAAGTTACAGAGCTAGAAACTTTTTTTGCAGCTATCCTACTGTTGCAGTGCTAGGAACATCCTGCTGTTATCCTGCTGCACCCAGGAAGCCCACTGTCCTGGAATGTCTGATAACTGTTAGCATCAGAGCCAAGAGTTAAGGCAATAACATCCTCACCTTTTTGGCAAGGAATGTTTCCCAGGCTTGGCTTTTGCCAATGCCACAGATCAGCTGATGATCAAGGGCTCATTTGCTCTCCACACCAAGCTCAAGTCCTACCTCATTATGTTGTGGCCCTATGCCTGGGAATTCAAAGTTCTTTCTTTGGAAACAGTGAATATATGCAGATGTCCCTTTCACAAGTTTGCACATTTCACTGGCCAGACTCCAAATCACTATGGAAAGAATGTTTCAGCCATGTAGGTCACATTGTACCAGTGTCCCTTAGCTTGTTGCAATTTCTGTGTAGTCTGTTGTATCAGTGTAGTAGCACCCCCTTGGCAACCACCCTCCACCAAAGAGTCATAATTAAGTTTCTCCTGAGACCTTCACCATCATTGTTTTTATCAACAAGAAAGCAGCAAAAATTTCTGCAAAGAAAACAGTGTTGTTGGAAACTTCCTATTTTCTAAGAGCTAAGTTGCTTTTTCTTGCAAAAGCTAAATCTGCCTGCAAACTTGATGATGTACAAAAAAAAAGTTAGTACTTCTGCTTTCTGTGGTAAAAACTTGTGACAACTTTGTCTAGCCTAAAAATATGGGGCAAAGAGTAACTGTTATGTACCCACCCACTGATATGTAACCACCCCACTGAGTATAAAGTTGAAAGAATTTCCAGACTCAAGGTCCAGAGATTTTTAGGCATAGCCACTCTGAACCACTGCAGCTAATTAACCTGCTTCCTGCTAATTCCTTGGGTGTCCAGCCTCATTTGTCCTATATCATCAGGTACAGCTGAAACAAGCAGAAGGATTTCCTTATCTAACCCCCAGTAGTCTGCTATTAACCTATAAAAACTCTTTTATTAGAACGGACCAGAGAGGGCTATTAAAGGGAAAATAGAGAAAAACTCTCACCACAACCATTTGTTAAGGACAGCAACAATTCTTTGCTTCTCCCTTGAATCCTCTGTTGCCTAATGTTTATTAGTGAGGAAGGCTTAGTCTTAGACAGTCCCATTCATCACTGCTAGTTAAAATTGCCTGAATTTGAGTATGTCAAATATCCTCCCTGGAAAGGATAGAATGCACTATGGAAAAAGTACCCACTCTGAGCTTATATTCATAAAAATAGGTGGGATACCTACCTTTTCTAGCCACATTTTGTTTTTGTTTTCCTGGTGCTGGGGATTGAACCCAGGGCTTTGTACATGCAAGGCAAGCATTCTACTAACTGAGCTATGTCCCCAGCACTAGCCACATTTTAGAAATCAAATCTCCATCCCTGCTTCGTTGCCTCAAGTAGTAACTCTAACCCTACCAGGTTTAATTCTATGCCATCCAGACTAAATCTATTATTCCAATGACTTTACACTGGATACAAAAATATAACATTTCTAATAAAGTTTTTGTTTGCCAACTCCAGGCCACTTAACCTAATTGTTGCATTGCAAGATCTCTTATCAGAGCTTACACAAGTGGATCTTGACCTCTCTGTCTTCTTCAGATTTTTATGGGTTGCCTTTAATTGTAGGAATAAACTCCTGCAGACCAGATAGCAGAATAAATACACCAGGGCCCTTTTTAAGAGACAGGTGGAGTGCTGGAGTCATCCCCCTCTTCACCCACTGCCACTTGTTAGTTGATAGACCATCCAGATGCCTTTTCTTATTAAAGATTGTAGCCGCTTGGGGATCAGTCATCAACCCAAATAATCACTTCTGTTCAGTAACATATAATATCATGAAGCTCCCTTGATTGCCATTCCTACAAAAACATTTTGGTAATTATTCTCCTGACTTTCCTAACATTTTACTTTTAAGTGTACTAATGCTTGAACAGAAAGAATCCCCCTGAGTTCTATAGTCACCTGAACCTGGTCTCTAGGTGCTTAGGCAGATACTTGAGTAATCAGTGGCTATAACTGAGTTACTTTGTAAGAGAAGGTAACTTTTTCCCTGATTGTCCAGAAGCCATAAAAAGCCTTCCAGAACCGGAAAATCCAATCTTACTGATTTTCTTTCTTCCAACTGTCACCTCCTCTTCTCTTAGAAGTCTAGTTTTTTGTTTGTTTGTTTGTTTGTTTTTGATGCTTCAATTTTTCTCTTCCTATTTATTTATTTATTTATTTTAATTAATTACACATGACAATAGACTGCACTTAATACTTTGATATATCATACATAGATGGGATATAATTTCTTATTTTTCTGAGTATACATATTGTAGAATCACATTGGTCATACAGTCACATACATACATACATACAGTAATAATGTCTGTTGCATTCTACTAAATCTAGATTTTTATCAGAGCTGTTGAAAATGCCCAGTGAATAGAGTTTTTAATTAATTTGCCCTTTTTCCTGCCATTCTCTAACAACTTAGCCATTTTCCTCAGCTCTCTATGGATTTCCTACAAGTTCCATAGGTAAGATTTATCCCAGTCATTTTCCTGTTTTACCATTTCATACAGAGCAGCCAACATGGCATTGAGTCCTTCTCATATTTTACCCATCTTCTTTTTTTCTACCACAATAATTATAATAAATATAATAAAGGTCTGAGCTATTGTAATTTGTGGATCTGAAATACAATGCTGTTCAACTCAGTGACCTGAAAGAACATGAAAGACCTTAATGTAAAAATCAGACTCAGACAAATCATATATCTTACTCAGCATCAAATGTTAATAATAGTTTAAAGAATTCAAGGAATCATGAGACTTGGGAAAAGCAGGGGAGCTCCAGGTCCCCGAGTGCAGCTTTCCAGATGTGTTGTAGATCTCTAGCAATAACTGAGCTCTCTGAGTGATGTGCACAATCACAGCCGTTACCCACATGAAAACAACTGGTCTTTACATTTCCATTTTATACTACACAGCTAAAGTTAATGGGACATTTTCCCCAGAGTCGGGTCCCATAAAGGTATAATTGCCACATATATTGACCATAAGATATCCTAGAAAACCAAGTTTATCCTTAGGAAAATCTTCCAGAGAAACTAACTCTTCTGCTAGCAAATACCATGGGTTTGTTTGCCAAGACGTCTATCATTAGTAGGTTTACAATGAAATTTAATGAGGACACCTGCTCTCTTTTAGGAGTATCTCCAACCCTGGAAAAGGAATAGAATGTAATATAGACCTCCTGCTAACCATTAACTTCTCAGTGCCTAAATTGGTATTTGTATCCTTTAAGTCTTTTCCCAAAAAAAAGGCACTCCAAAATTACATCTTTCAAGTCCTCCTCAAATGAGATCAATCTTTGCCTTTGCCATATGCAAAGAGTGAGAAAAGACTTAAGATGCATTTCCACCATTCTCTACCATCTTTTCTGCTGTCTTTCATCTGATCTCTTCCATGTTCCATTTATCCTGTATACATTCCATCCTGGCTCCCACATACCAGTTGAACTCTGCCTAAAGTCCCCTGCTTCCTCACCTGGGGCAAATTCTTTATTGCATTGAATGTTTTTTCCTATTACATATGTAAACTTTTTAAAAATTTTGCTACTCCTTATAAACATATCCTTTCTTTGAATTTTCTTTGCTTATGTAAACTTCTTTGAAATGCCACTAAGAGCTACATCAATTGAATGCCTACTGTTTTGCCATGGACTTCTCTAGGCAATTTACAGGATAGCTATAATTATATCAATTGTACAAAATAACTGCCATCGTGCATGTGATCATCACATGCTAAATATCTTATAATTAGCAGACAGTAGAGTCTAAAGTCAGATAGAACTTTGTGTTTATCTACCTTCACGGTGGTGGATCTTTTCACCATACCTTGATGAATTTGACTTGAGTCTGCGTCACGGATTTCTCTAAATGCTTAATTTACATATGTCTTACCTTTCATACTAAATGAGAAGCACTTTCATGGGAAGTAATATGCATTATTAATTTTCATATCCCTCTTCACAATATCTCCCATTCTTATAACAGCAATTTATTAAGATCTATTGAATGTATACCTGAGTGAATAAATTAAATAATAAAAACAAAGGCCACATTTCCTGTTTATTTTCCAATTCTTGGGGTGAAAAGATAGTATACATGTGTCTAGGCATTCTTCCTGACTAATGATGTGTTTAGGTTGATATATTTGTTAGAGTAAAGGATAAACTATTTCAGTAAAAAAAAATGCATCGATTTAAAAAATACAGAAGTTTCATTTCTCGCTCATGTAAAGCACTGAGCTAATAGACCACCTTTGCTCCATTAAGTTGTCCATGGGCCAAAGATGTGGCTTGTTCTTCACATGAGGCACTCAGGACTTCTACAGACAGTGCCATTTCCAGCCAGCACTGAGAGAGCCAAAGCCTAGGGAAACAGATTTCCTTTCAATCAAACAATATAGAAACTGGAAACATCGATTCTGTTTTCAAAAAACACAGTCACATGACCGCAAGAGTTCTGGAAAAAGTAGTCCCTGGACCTCTGCATAGTGGTATAATAAGCCAAAACTCAATTATAAGTAGGCTAGAATAGGCTGGGTTATTCTATGAAACAGTCACAGTCAATCTTTATTGTCAGTGGCTTGAAAGAACAAAATGTTATTGCTCACACATTCTCCATGTCCATCATGAATCAGCTGGGAGCACTACCCATTGGTTTTCCTTTGACCTAACTCTGAGATATTGCCTTCTACCTAGGTTTATGCCAGAGGCAAAAATTGTATATAATTCCTAAGGGTTTGCACTGTCATGTATATGGTGTGGCCCAATGGCAACATATCCCCTCCATAAAATTTTCACTGGTGAATAAATAAAAATACACTGAGTAGAACTAGTTATGGGAGAGGTATCAACCAGCTCCAAGAGACTTAAAAGCCTTATTTGTAACCAGAATGTAGAAAGCTGCCATTATTCGGAGAGTAGCAATAATGTCTACTGTACTCTTTTTTAAAAATGAAGAATGGATATAGTTTATACCAAACAAGATTCAACACTGGCCCATCAGCCTGAAGATTTTTCATGAGGGAACCCATCTCCCCTCAACAAATTTGAATGGACTTGATTTCATGTTCACATCGAATGGTGAGAATTTATGGACCTAAATTAATCTGCCTGATCATAATAATTATCTTATCCATGTTATCATAGTGATTGATTAAGAAACAGGCACACAACATAAATTAGTGTAATTAGCATGACATCTAGAGTTTTAAATTCAAAGATGAGGAAAAGGCATAATCTGAATGTAGCCTTAGTGGATGTTTGCACTCATCTTTTTAAAAGAGATCACCCACACATGCAAGTATAACGTTTTGACATTGCTGTACTGCTAGATTAAATCATCCTTGAAGTTTTATCATTCAGTATAATTTATGCTGGATAGTCTATTACTGACAAATTCAATTTCTAAATAGTCAAGTTGGCCTGAGGCTTCAAAATGTTGGCACTGGTATAATCACAGGAAAATGAGGGTTTTCAAGTCAAAAATGGAGAACTGTTACTTACAAAGAGTGACACCAGAATTTTTCTTGCAAATTCCCTTGAAAACAGCTTGATGAAAGGAACCGGTCTCCTACTTTTAACCCATGACTCTGTTGTTGGGTTTTGACAAGTTTTCCTAAAGGAGAACTAAGTGACCCTGATAATTACAGAGGAAAGCTTTTGGAGTTCTTGAGATTGCCTGAAATAGAGACAACAAAACAAATGAAACATAGAAAACAATGGAAACTGGCAAAATTGCAGAGGACTACATGCTGTGCAATCAACCTCATACTATAAATAGTTCCTCTCATAAAAAATAAATAAATATAAAGAACAGAAAACACAACAAAAAGTCCACTAACTTGATGAATGCTAGGTATCAGAGATTCATTTCTGAATATGAGTTCTAGATTGGGTTGAGGCCATGAGGAAGCAAAGGTTACATGGAGAAGCCAGGAGAACACATTACACCTTAGTTCTAAGAACTTGTGAAAGTTTGGGGGAGGGCTTTGGACATGGAGGCATGATGAATTTGGATTGGGTGCTCCAAGCAATTTTTAAACCAGCTCTCAAAAAATATCAAGATTGCTTGGAAAGGTAAACTTGGATGAACAGAGTGATTTAACCCTCTATTCTTTTCCAGAATCTATGCAAGGAAGTTAAAACTTTCTTCCACTGAGGAGTGTTAATATTGGCATTAATAAAGCTAAACACATCCACAGTGTACAGAGGAGAAGTAGCCCAAAAGTATGCTGTAATGAGTCAAGATATGATTCAGGAATTAATTCTACTCAAAACTGGACACTAATTAGCAGGGGGAGCTTTGCTGGGCCTTACATGTGAGGGCATAGGACAAGACTGCTTTGACTTTGAATCTGTGAACAACAGTAATGACTTGACTATATTCATTCCTTTAATCTTTATCTCCCATCTAATATCTGTGCAAGTTACTTTGACAGTATACTATTATATATTTGCAGGTAGCATTCAAAGGTTCAAACTCTTTTCATAAATACCTAGTATTTTCCTTTTAAAAATCCTATGCAATAAGACTGGCGGTTAATATTATGTCTGTTTCATAGAAAAGGCAACTAAGGAAGCATGAAGGCAAGGGAATCATCCAAAGTTGCTGTACAATCAATAGATGACTGAGCCAAAACTAGAATCCAGGTCTCCATATTGTAACTTAGGTTGTTTGAACCAAATATATTAACAGCATTATATACTAGTATACAATAATACCTGTGGAAACTGTATATAGCATTTGAGGTGCTATATATGGGATATACAAATTGCATTTTGAGGGGGCTGGGAATATAGCTCAGTTGGTAGAGTGTTTGCATTTCATGCACAAGGCCCTGGGTTCAATCCCCAACACTGAAAAAAAAAACAATTGCATTTTGAGATGATATATTAGAATAGATATAGATTCTAAATTTGTGTGCATGAGATGCTATTTATTGCCCCAAGAAGAATAATGAGTGAAAAAGAGGATAAATGTCCTGTGATACTATGGACCAAAATGGAGTCATCCTGAAGAAGCAAAAGATGTTTAAGAAGAAAATAATTTTATTCAGACAGACAAGCTTGCAGCACATATATGCTGACATTTTTATGAAAGAATAATATCTCTGATCTGACTGAAGTAAACCACAGTCATAAATTATAGTACCTGAACTTCAGTGAGTTTTAAAAAATGCATCACCAACCCAAGATTGATCCCCAAGGTCAACAAGTGCTGTGTGCAACATAGAAGAGTGAATCCAGAGACAAATGACTCAGAGACAGGAGGCACTTGAAGGTGAAGAGCGGTGACAAGTGAAGTGCCATGGGAATCAATATGAAGACCACTTTGATTCTTTTTTATTTTTTTTTCATTTCCAAGGCTGGAGTGGAAGCAACAGTAAAAGCAATGAAGCTTGCAATTGCTAAGCAAAGCAAAGCAAAACAAAACACCTGAAGAAGGGAGATAAATTAGAAGAACATAACTGAATTCAGAATAACTTTGAGAGAATTGGAGTCCAGGGAAATAATTTATTGACTAATGTAACTCAGCATGAGTAAATAAATATGAAATAATAAGACTAGACATAAAATAGCATAACAAGCAAGACACAGCCATGATGAGCAGAATTCACATACTCTTGAGGTTTTCAAGTATCCAAGGATGTAACATTATACTACACTTTGGGGGCACTGGATCATGGGTTGAGAATAGCAGCTTTAATGCATCAGTCTCTGATCTCTGGGATGTAGAATGAAAAGGATTGTGATTTTGTAACTCTGTTGCATAAACCACAAGTTCCTTGTTCTATTTCTGCCTGATTTTATTTTTCGCCTGCTCTCCTGGATCTATGCATTCCTACTTTCCTTTATTATATATCTTCTTTTAGGTTTCCTTATCATCTTTCAGATGTAAAATATTATTTTGTATTTTATAAGAAACTCACAGATACTTGCAACCTACAGAAATTATAAATTGTTAAACCCAACAGCTTTGTCTTTTATAAGTGATGAGAGCGAGACTCAACATCAATTTTCTGTAAGTTTAGGAGATGGACTACTTAGTCACGTTATTCCTATAAAGTTCTGAAGCTTTTGAGAGTCTGTGAATATCATTTCATACTTGTGACTGTACCCTAGTCCTGCAGGGTACTAACAAGAGAACACTTTCTACAATCAGGAAGTCTAATCAAACTCACAGGATACTGCATTTAGCACAAATGTCTATAATATAAGTGCTATATGTCTACATTTCTTGACTGTAATAAATGCTATTTTTGTACTTGTATTTGCTAAGTAGAATTAACATTTCAATTTGAGTTAGAAATGTTAGATTTAATAGCTTCTCCAGGATTTTACTACTTGCTATAACTTCAAAATTTCCTTACAATTTATCATGGGACTCGTTATCACTACAATATGTCTAATCCCAGCTCTGTGCCAAAGATACTTCTGCTGGAAAAAGAGTCACATTATGTCTTTTTTTAATGAGGTAGGGGACAGCAAGACCTGGAGATGGTTTGTGTAGCAGTAGGAAGCCAAAAGCACTCAGAGAAATAGGACTCTATTTTATCCCAGTATCAGCAGCAGCCCCAAAGGAGGCACACTGGAGGAAAAGGTGACAGGAGGTGGAAGTTATTAGGAGAGGCTCATAGAATAATGGACAGGAAGTTGTGTTTAGACATTGCCAGAAATCTCAGTAAAGGTCATGTTATAGTTTAGATATTAGATGTCCTCCAAAAGCTCATGTGTGAGATAAAGCAAGAGGCTTAGAGGAGAAATGATTGGGTTGTTAGAGCCTTAACACAATCAGTGAATTAACCCCGTCGGTATTAGCCAAGCGGTAACTGAAGGCAGGAAGGGCGTGGCTAGAGGAGGTGGGTTATTGGGTTGTGCATTTGGGGCATATATTTGTATCTGGCAAGTGGAATCTATCTCTGCTTTCTGATCATCACGTGAGCTGCTTCCCTCGGCTACACTCTTCCACCATGATGTTCTGCCTCACGTGGAGCCTCAAGGAACGGAGCCAGCTGTCTAAGGATTGATACCTCTGAAACCATGAGCCTCCAGATAAACTTTTCCTTCTCTAAAATTGTTCTGGTCAGATCTTTTGGTTACAGCAATGAAAAAGCTGATTAAAAAAACAGAGTGGGTTTAATTACTGATGTTGCTTATCCTCCACTCTCTCCTCCTTCTTTCAACTCTATTGATTCCATCAAATGATGCTACATCGGGCCAGATGGGAAACTCCCAAAGCAATTAGGGACCAATATTAGTAGATTGAGGCAGAGAAACATGCCCCTCCTAGGAGAGCAACCATTGCTCTGCTCACACGGCTATAGGGATCTCACAAAGACAACTTTTAGTTTTTTGCCTTGTTCACATAGCTTTGACATTTATTTTTTAAATAAAAGCTGAAAATATAAATTTTATGTATAATAGTAAATTTTTAAAACCTTGACAATCAATTAAATTTTATTTTTTGACTCTTTTATTGACCAAAAGAAATAGATCTACAAACCATCTGTGGCCCAAGGCAACTAATTAGCAAATTTCTGTCTTGGTTCAAATTCTAACATCCAATATAAAATTACATCTCTTCTGAGCTAGAATGTGTTGAGAGAACTATTTTCTTTTTAAATAGATCTTTGGTGATATTTGAGAAGCCTTATGCTCTGTAGGCTTTTGGAGGATACACAGTTTCTCCAAACATTATGATAATTATGTTGAATTGCTTTTATGATTTATCTTTGGAATTTGTTGAAAGAGTGACATGAGGACTATAATCATCTAGACCACCCGCCATTTAATTTCATTTTTATTTCCATGAAAATATTTGGAAAAGTAGATTTTTGAGTAAAATTATCACTCTGCTAAAAGCAATCATGAACTATCTTAAATGCATTCAATCTCAAAACAAAACTTTGGTCATTCTCAAATAATCAAATAAAATGAAACTACAACATGAGAGACCTATGTTCACAATGATATGATTACTACATTTTTTGATATTAATCTTCATAAACTAATTAGTGGTCAAGTAGAAGAAAAACACTTAAGTTAACATGGTACTAAATAAAAAAGGATAGACCATGAATGAACAGAACTTCTGTGATTAAATTAAAAGGTTCACTTTTGGACAGAATTTTGATTTCAGTTTGGGTGACTGACTTCTGGGTCTGAAGCACTGTTGAGTCACTTGATGTGTGAATTAAAACCAACCTGCAGGGGTGAGTATTTTTGTTTATTTTTTTGTCCTATATTTTAAGCCTTTTTCATTCGTTTTTTACATGCTCAGTAAATCAAAGAGACAGAATTACACTCACGATGTTTGTTCTTTTATGCCTTTTCTTTAGAAACTAGAACATAAGATTAAACAAATAAAGCTTAATAGTAAAAATATAGAATGGCAATGCATTTTTAGTGTCTAATTTTAAATATTATCACTGAAATTAGTATCATCATAGAAGGTATTGTGTAATATTATAAGCGTAGAGTCCAAATAAAATGAGTTAGAATTAAGAAAAATCAAGTTTTAGAGGTCAATATTATAATGAAAATTTACAATTTTATTTTCAGGATAAACACAATATTTTTAGCTACTGCTATTCTTTCAACTATTTTTCATGTCAACAGGTGTGAAAATAGGAAAGAGATTGCTGGGTTTCCACCCATATCTGTCCCTTCCTTTTCATTAAAAAAAAAATGTTTTTACCTCAGTGTGTCATCATTCTGAATAAAGGCAACTTCCTAAAGTGTCTTGCAGTTAAGTGTGACCATATGGTCAATTTCTGATCCATGGGGTGTAGCCATAAGTGACTGATGCAACTTTTGAGCCATGTCATTAAAAAAAAAAAACTATATCCCTCTCTATTTCTTTTCATCATCTCAGTGGCTTGAATGCAGGCAAGATTAGAGACCATCTTGAGCTAAGTGGCAAAGGGCAATACCCTAGAGATTCTAAAATAATGATGTAGAATGAATCTTGGTCCCTGACACAATGTTATCTTCATTACCACCCCTGGCCTGGTTATGGCCAGAATACAAATGAAAGAGATAACACATACTTACAGGATGAGTTTAAAATATCTATTATAGTACCTGCATCCTAATGAACTTTGGTCATAATGAGACCAAGAATAGCTAGCAATCACTCAAAGTCAGCAGCATCAACACAGAAACTACAATTAGGAAAACCAGCCTCCTTCATTATGCCACAGAAAAGCACATGTGAGGTGATCATCTGAATTCATAGAAGGCAGACCATGCACCTCTGAGCTTGAAATTTTATGGGAAATCATGGGGAAATCACCAATTCTGAAAGTATTGGTTGTTTCTTGACATTCTCAACAAAATTCAACAAGGGTAACTAAGACCAATGCTAGCAAGTATACATGCTAAAATTGAACAGAACCCATCATTTTATATTTTTCTCAGCTGGAAATCTAAAATCCAAAGTGACTAAAAACCTGGTAACTTGGGGCCTTGAACTGTTGATAAAGCCAACTGAGTTAATTTTTAAAATGAATTCTAAGAAGGTAGTTTTAGCAAGAGATAAGTCTATGGCCCTAGTTTTTGTCCTGTAAAGACCAGACTACATAAATCAATTGAACCACTAAAAATCAGAGTTATGATCATTGCCTTATTACCTGAATGTTCTTTCCTAGATAGCTGCAAGGAAATCAATTGGTATCAGAATAAAGGGGAATGGGCAGAGCAGATAGGCAAGCAAATTCATTTTTTAGGCTTAAAAACCTACTCAGATGATATCACTGCTCTAAATACTATCACATGAAATTAATTGGAAATTAAACATGAGTAAATTTCTCAGAAGTTTCTGAGTAAATTGTACCGTTCAAGAAATCATGAGACTCCTAAAAATTTTCCATTCAGCCAATAAAGCCACAAATGGAACTTCAAACATATGCAAACAAGAAGGAAACAAACAAACAAACAAAAAATCTGATTCTTTCCAAGGACATGCCTTTATGTTCACTCCTGAGGAAACGTGTGCAGATGAATGGACAAGGAAGACTCCTCCAATAGCCATATGAGAATCACATAGAAGATTCTTTCAGAACAAACCAGGGGATAACCTAACCAAGGAATTTGCACAACTCCCAGATCTGACTCCTCTTATTGCAGCACAGTAGTATATGATATTTTTTGTGAATGACTGATTTCTGGAGTGTCTCATTCTTATTTTTTTCTAAGTAGTTGTTCACAGTATGGCTTTCCTTTTGCAGAACGATTTTGTACATCGGGTGTATCCAGAGGAGGTAACATCATTTAATGTACAGGTAATGCACCAGTCTGAAACATACCACTCAAATTCCCAAATCTTTTACTTGGAGTTACTCTTTGTACAGAAATTTGGATTGTCTTTCTTAGAAAGAAGTGACTATGTACTAAACATGGGAAGAAGAGGAGTACATTGATATTTGTATGGATAAAAGAATGTATTACATGAAGACTCTTGCTCCCAAATACCTATCTTTTTCTTGCCTAATGAAAGAAATGGATATTTACATTTATGAACAGGCTTTAGCTGAGCACATGGTTTCCAGAATACAGACTATAACCTTAATTTTCTTAATCTTTAGTCTAGACATTCAACAAAGACTTGATCAATGATGTATGCGTAAAACATAATATGGACTACTCAAAAAACCAAACACAAAATAACCACCACAGATACAGAAATTCCACTTCTATGCATATATATCCAAAGAAATTAAAAACATACCCACAGAAAACGTGCACAATTGGCTGGAGCATCATTATCATAATGGCAAAAGAAAAAAAAGTAGAAGCAGTGTAAATGCACATCAGCTGATGAACAGATAAACAGAATGAGGGCACATCCATAAAATGGAATATTATTTTGCAATAAAAAGAAATAAAGTAGTTATACATTCTATAACATCAATTAAACAAACTTTAACATCAGTTAAAGGAAAGCAGGTAGTCCATATGTATGATATGACTATCTATACAAAATATCCAAAATAGGCAAATATTTGGGGGGGGGGGGGGAGATCAGTGATTATCAGGGATGGAACAGAAGGAGGAATGGGGAATCATTATTAACAGGTAGGATAGACAGTGGGTTTTGATTTGAGGTGATGGAGATATTCTGTAATTGCATAGTAGTGATGGTTATACAGCTGTGATTGTAATAACCACCACTGAATTCTACACTCTAAAATTTTTAATGGCGAATTTTTCCCAAATTTTTTTAAAGTGTCTTAGTCCATCTGGGCTGCTCTAGCAAAATACCATAATCTGGTAACTTATAGACAACAAAAATTTATTTCTCACAATGCTGGAAGCTAAGAAGTCCAAGATCAACATATCAGCAGATTCCATGTCTGGTGAGCACAGATTTCATAGATGGCACCTTCTTGCTGCATTCTCCAATAGCAGAAGGAACAAATAAGCTCACTATGCCTCTCTAATGAGGGCACTAATCCCATTCATGAGGATTTGTACCCTAAAGACCAATCATCTTCCAAAGAGTAGGCTCCTAATACCCTTGAGAGTTAGGACATCAACATGAGAACTTGAAGGGACACAAGCATTCAGACCACAGCAACCAGCAACCTTCAGAACCTATAAAGAAGGAGTGTTTCCTTGATTCCTCTTTCAACTCCCTGCCTAGAATACCCACGCAGGGTAGTGAAAGTCTTAGATACACAGATGAAGACAAATCACTCAGGAGGATGCAAGATAGAAGAAGGCTCAAATCCTGATACCACAGAGCACTCCAACAGTCCTAGTTAACATCTTCCTAGACAGGGAGGTGGAAAATAATTAAATTCGATTTAGTTTTGTTACATTGAGTCTCTGTGACAGCAGTTAAACATTTTAGTGTAATTCAAGAAATAGAAAAATTACCAAAATGCATAGAACTGCTAACCATTATTGTTATTATCTTTTAATTTAGATATTGAGGTTTTATCTCAAAAGTATCTCAGGTGATGTGGTGTAGCACTGCGTCATAATGAATAGTTTGTGATTACACAGTTCTAGAATTGTGTCAACCCCAAATTTACTTCCCCATATGGCTTTGGATTTTGTTTAACCTGCCTCCTCCAATTCAGCCACATTTTCCTCACTTATAAAATGAAAATACTATCAGCTTTATACCTAACATACAGCAAGTACTCATTAAATTGAAGATTTTTAGAAATTTCTCACTTCTGATATTGTTTGTGGTTTTTATTTTCCCTGTTACTATGTAAGATTTTCTTCAGGAAAAATGTTGCTTTTATTGCTTCGCATTCTCTTTTAAATCATCTATAGCTCTAAAATTGATTGTTGACCATACAATAAAAAATAACATTTCTTGATCCATGTTTAATATACACTTTATAGGAAATGAATAAAAGCAGTCAAGACTATGATTTGCTGTGGTTAATGGAATCAGTAACTAAATGATCAGGTAGAATTAATCAGAAATATTTGTGATTACTTTAAATCAACTCAGTCTATTGCATATTCCCTCCAGGGATAACAGCATTCCTCATGCTCATGAGACATGTCATTTAACCTGATATATGAGGTTAAGTTGCAGTTGGCAGAGAGAAAAAGTGTTAAATTACCACACCAACTGATACTTTTAAATGAACTTCAAGTGAATAATTTATCTCTTGAGCTTAATCTGTTATATGAACATTGCTAAATGAAACCTAAGAAAATATTCTCCCATTATATAATTTTATTAGTTACATAATACCCCCAGATAAAATAAAATTATCTCAAATCTTGCATTAGACCAGAATATAAGCTGGTTATTATAGAAGACATAAATTATTCAGATTTAATCCTGTATATTTTAATGCATTACAATTCTTAAACCAGTTTACACATTAGAAAATTCTGACTTCTAGATTTGGATTCCTAATTGCCAGACATGGCAATGTGTGCCTGTAATCCAAGATACTCCAGAGGCTGACAGGAGGATCACAAGTGCAGCACCAATCTGGGCAAGTTAGCAAGATCCTGTCTCAAAATTAAATAGATAGATAAATAGATAGATAGATAGATGATAAATAGATAGATAGATAGATAGATAGATAGATAAAAAGGGCTGAAGATGTACTTCAGTAGTAAAATGCCCCTGGATTTGATTGCCAGTACTGCAAAAGAAAATTGAATTTCTGTAGATTATTTTTGCATAAGTATTATGAATAACTATTATCTTACATAAGGGAGAGTAATGGAGTATAGCCAGGAAACAAATTCATGTGGTTTCGCCCACTTTCTCGCATCATGAATTTAAAAAAAAAGGGGGTTCATGAATCTTCCAGTCACTCAGGTGATAAAAATTCTTCTTGTCACTTTTGTCACACAAAATACAATATCATATCAGCAATTACATTATTCAATTCAATGGAATAACCGATAAATTCTAACTTCATTTAAATATGTAGAGTGTTGTGAAGCAGAAAAGGAGGGCGTGTCCTATGTACTTCCTTCCATCCTCTGTCTCAGCTTTTATAAATGGTGGCTCCTGACCCTTTGGGAAGAAGTGTAAAAAGGAAGAGAGAAAACAAGAAAAATGGTGGAAATTGCTTTCTTGACTGATAATCTACACTGATGCTCCCTGGGCCTAGAGATATTCAAAGTGCACGCTTTCCTCGTGGCAGATCATGCATTGGAAGTTTCCTTGATCCATGCACTCGCACCTCTATGACATCTGGCCGCATTACATATACTTTCTCAGATCCTGGATATCTGATGGCACCTCTACTTTTAGTTTTTGTTTTTTGTTTGTTTGTTTGTTTGTTTCTCTACTGAGATCTTTTGCTTCTCAAGCAAAATTATAAATAAAATAAGGGAAGTTCACTCCGTGTACTTCACATACATGGCTCTTATCAAGAGGACATGAAAGACTAAAGCATCCTCTGCTCTGACTAGCTCTACAATAACAGGAAGCTCATTTTCTCCAAAGCCTTCTTCAAATCTTCAGTCTTTCCTCAAAATTATTTAATAGGTTACAAGTAGGTAAAAGGCCATGACAACAAGAAGAGTTTGGAAAATTCCTTGGCCAGTGATGCAAGGGCTTTGGCACCTCCTTTTGAAATATAGCAGCAATTGCTTGGAGACATCAGCTACCACTGAGACTCTAACAGTCTGGGCGCAACAGACTTTTATGCAACTTATTTTCTTTCTCTTTTTGCTTGTATTATTTTATTTTATTGTCAGTCCAGTTTGTTTCCTGGCTTAGACTTTAAGACTGGGAGGCATGTACTTTAATGGATAGTTAGAAGGTAGGACAGTATCAAGAATTGGGACATATTTCAGTGGAGGGAAAGTTAACATTATTTTTTTAAAGGAAATATAGCTAAATAACCTTCATTTGAATGAAGTTGATGATACTTTCTAGAACAACATAACTCAAAAAATCTTGATTTGATTATACAAAATATATTTTTCCCTTTGCACAGCTATTAGTTTACATCTCTCACCTTTATGAGATAAAGGATCTCATTTTTCCAATTTTATTTTCTCACAAACCCGAAAAAGGATTAGCTGGTTTGATCTTCTCATAACCTTTACAGGTCATTATGGTTTAGATGTGCAGTATCCCCCAAAAGCTCATGTGTGAAATGCAATGCAAGAAGGTTTAGAAGAAGTGATTAGGTTATGAGAGTCTTCTTAGAATCGGTGAATTAGTTCCCTGATAGAATTAGCTCAGTGAGAAGTAAAGGTGAGTAGGATGTGGCTAGAGGAGGTGGGTCCCTGGGGGCGTGGCCAGGGGGTATAAAATTTATATCTAACCAGTGAAGTCTTTCTCTACTTTCTGATCATAATGAAGCCCCCTCCTTCTGCCACACTCTTCCACCTAGAAGTTCTATCTCACCTTGAGCCCTGAGGAATGGAGCCTGCTGACCATGGACTGAGACCTCTGAAATCATGAGCCTCCAAATAAATTTTTCCTCCTCTAAAATTGTTCTAGTCAGATCTTTGAGGCACAATGGCAAAAGCTGACTGAAACACAGGTGGACAGCTGATAAATATATAATAAATCTAATACTAGGCTGACTTACATCCCTTGCCCCCAAATTAATCAAAACTTGTATTAAGTATACTTAGTTTGTCTAAACCTCACTGAGTATTGCATCTTACACTGTGATAAATTTGTCTGTTTGTTTGTTTGTTAGTGGGGATTTGAACCCAGGGGCACTCAACCACTAAGCCACATCCCAACCCCTTTTGTGTATTTTATTTAGAGACAGGGTCTCACTGAGTTGTTAGTGCCTTGCTATTGCTGAGGCTGGCTTTGAATTCACAATCCTCCTGCCTCAGCCTCCTGAGCCTCTGGGATTATAGGCGTGTTCCACCATGCCCGGCCTTACACTGTGATATAAGTATAATAATGGTTCCTTCTTAGAAATTGTTTGTGAGGCTTAAAAGATGCTACTAGGTGTGGGAACTAGGCCAGTATCCAACACATAAAATAGTGCTCAATAAATACTAACTGATTTTTATTACCAATTACATATCATTTGGCTACAACCTTTGCTTTAATAATAATAATATGCATATTTAAAATTATTTAATAGTATAAATATTTAAAATCAGTTTGAAATACAAGTCATGCAAAAACTCCACAATAGAGAAATACTTGAGACAGAGGACGGACCTTAGTTGATCCTTGTTACAGGCATACTTACTGCCCTCTGATGACCATTTCTGTAATAACAGGACCTTGCTAAAGGAATTGAGGGGGAAAAAAAGAAAAATGTTTATATCATTGTCTTTTTGAAAAGATTATCAACATTCTTATTTACAACCAGAGACAGCATTAGACAAGAGTAGTTATGTTCTTCCACTTGATTGTCTCTGAGATAAAATGACAGTTATTAAAATTCTTATGCTTATAAAAACATTCATTTAGAAAATTTTAAAATTAAGAAGTCAGAAGAACTTTACAAAATTATATAGTTTTTGTTATCATTTTAGAACTTTCCTAACTGAATCTGGAAGAAGAAATAGAATTAGAATAGTGTTTTAGCAGGGTTTTTTTTTTCCTTTAATATATAAGCCAGGTTATAAGTGCTTTGAGGACCCATATGACAATCTTACTTTACATCACCATTACCATCTTTCCTATGGTTTCTATCTACCCTAAATTCCAGCACTGTAGAAATTCACAATGTTTCCACAATAGTTTAAGATTAATTTCAAGATCCAGAAAACTTGAGTTTTCTTCCTGTTTTCCAGGAAGGCAAATCCATCAGTTTTGATAATTTTGTATAAAAATTGCAAAGGGATATGCAAAACACTGGATTCAAGAGTTGTTTACTGATTTTGAACCAACAATAGAAAGCGTCTTTTAAAAAGCATTGGAGTAGAATAGCAGGAAAACCTGATTTATTATAAGAACTTTTCTCATTAATCTAAAGAAATCTCTGTGATGACATTTCCAATTACATTCTACTGTGTATTTTAAATGTTAACATGTAATGATGCTTTCAGTTCATAAAACTGAAGATTATATTTTAGTGAAGATCTTTTATATGGCATCACTTAAACAAACACTTTAATAAAGTTAATAAACAGGTTCTAAATAAGTTATCTAGGATTTTTAAAATGTGACTATTTATTACTTTTTTATTGGTGTTTATATACGGAGGCAATTGACATCCTTGATAACAGTTTCACACGGTGTTTCTCTTAATGTCTCATCTCTCTTGTATTCAAGATAAGAATCCTTGTCCCTCAAATCTTTCTGTTTTTAAAATTTCAGTTATCATCATAATGATCACTTCACATGTAGAATCCTAAAGTTGGTGAGTTTTTTATGCTGTTGCTTATTTATAAATCTAAAATAATTATGAAAAATGAACACAAACCATATAAATGATTTAAATGAACAAGCTTAATTGCACAATGACCACTAAATTGATCATTGCAACTCAAATATGGTACTGTGCTGGGCCAGGTTCTTTGGAAGACAGCTGATCTACTTCACTGTGAATAGGATAAAGATTCAATTGTCCCCCCTTTCGAGGGCTCTCTCTCATCCAGCGAGGAGGTCCACAGAACACAGTAAAGGAGAGTGTGGCTATGGAGTCACAAATCAAGACCTCTGGAGACCAAGCAGAAAGCAGGTCTGATTTTATTGTGCAGTTACCATGTACACATACTCAGGCAGTAGCTAAGCAGATTACAGGCAGCCACCCATGCAATTTCTGCTAACTGCCCTTGCAGCAACCAATCAAGGAGTGGGCCACGGAGCAAGCGCAGGGACTGCAACACATGGCTTCATGCCCTCAGCTGTGCCTATTGGGTAAGCGGCCTGACACTCAGGAGTCTAGCAAGAGGGGAGTGGCCTGCCACTCAGACGCCCTTAACGTATGCCTTGTAATGCAGTACTCCGTGCACTTGTCCCCACACCACCTCATTACCCCTATTGAAATTCCCATGAAACTCTCTTTCATGTTGAAAATCTCAATATACTTAAGAAATTTCGTTCATGCATCCTATAATGTATCTATATTTAGAGTTTCTTATCTTTTTCCTTGAATTATTTTCTGATCTGTGGTATTACCATCAGTATGAATATGATCAAGGATGAGTTAAACAGAAAGCTGTCTGTTTGCCAACCTGTACATGGATGCGGCAATGTCACGTTTGGCTTCTTGCTAAAATTTCAACATCAATAATGTAAGTTAATCTATTGTGTGTTATGACTATGTGCTAATATATATTTTGCCCATGGCAGTTTTTAAGCATATCTATACATTTTTTGACAACTCATTCCATTAAGAAATGGTATCACTACCCTCTCCTTTAGAATCTGGGCTGGCCTTAGTGACTCATGAGTAATCAGTGGAATGCAGCAAAAGTTGCACTTTGACTTCTGAAGCTGGATTGTGTAAAATGATACTGCTTCCACTTGACTCACTGGAGCAGTCAAGTTTGGCTTCAGGAGCCAAAGGAGAACTCCCTAATACTGCCATGCTGTCAAGAAACCCAGTGCACTGCAGAAACTTTGGGAGGGTGCTCTCATTAAAAGCTGCAACTGCTCAGTTTATTCATATTAAGTTCTGTGCATCAAAGCAGCCTTGAGTTTTACTATGGAGGCACATGCTCAGCCCTGTGTCGTGATATCCTTACCTGTTGATCAGTGCATTTTCTGAAATTTTTACCAGGCAGTGTAGTTAACAACACACTTCCAGGATGATAATTATTGGTACAGCAAGTTCAGAAGTGTTTTTTTTTTAAGTGACATCAAACATTTGTCAAGGGTCTTTAACACCCTCCAGAGCAAAGCTAGAGGAGGAATCCAAACAAAAACTTTGAAAAAGCTGACACTTCACCGTGTAGTTTGTTTAATGCTAAATATGTATCATTATCTAGAAAGGATTAGAGACTACAGGGACATTTTCTGCTTGATACTTTCTGACATGCATTATTAATTTAGTCATTTGCACTTCTATGTGTTTAGCAACTCACCAAAGAAAGCTTCTTTGGGGACTTATTATACATGAACAGCTGTAACTTGGCTGAATTTGAAAAAAATAATAATAAAAAGGTGAATGGAAAGTTGTAACCATTCCATCTTCTATTACCAATCTAAAAATAAAACTAGGTAGTTAAAAAACATTATGTACATTTAATTTTATATCTAATAAGAATAGAATGTTAGAATACGTAAATTATTGCTACCCTATGATTATAATAGAAAACATTATCTAGGACTCCCAAACTTCCAAAATTAAGTGTACATGCATTCTGCCATTCTTTAGGAAAATCCAAAATTCCAAAAGGCAAGAATAAAATAAAATCATTCTCCTTCATATTGGTCAGTTATGATTGAAAACATCTTTCCTCTCTCTAACCGAATATTTTACTCTTTTCATCATCCAAACATACAAGCATATCTTCCTTTAGGATGTGCAATTGTTTGTTACAATCATAAATTTGTTTCTGGTTCTAGTATAAAAGCATCTGTAATAAATCTGGCTCCTAAAAGTTCTGTTTCTTTGGAAGTTGGTGTAAACAGTTTTCTAATGGCTCAGGAGACTTCAGGCACACTGCTGAGAAGCCAGAGGCTGTCAGATCAACAGAGTCCTATAACATGGAGTAAGTCAATACATGGAGCCACAGGCTAAGCCACAGCATGCAGGCATGCAGGATAGAATTATCGTGTGTGTGTGTGTGTGTGTGTGTGTGTGTGTGTGGTGTGTAATGAACATTTGTGTAGTCATTTGAATATCCTTTCAGTGTGTGGTCTGCTCAATAAGAACATGATCATGAGAATCAAATATTTCTAATATTTTTATCTTCTTCTTGAGCAAAAATTAAGTATACAAATCAGAAAAACAAGCACTTCAACTGTTACTTAGCATCGCCCATATGAACCACCAGTACTGGGTTAAGTACTTCAGATAAAGCTCACACAGGGGTCAAAAGTGATGTCAGTGAACCTTACTTTAATCCCTCTATAAAAATTTAGCACTTTGTAAGTTCTATACAAGAAAGGGTCAGTAACCTTAAGTAGCCTCATATATATCAGTTCTCAAAACTCTAAGACTGTAAATGTGTGAATAAATAATGTGTTATTTGCACTGCTGTCAGCTTGTATGAAAGAAGTTTTCAACTTTAAAATTAATAAAAAGTGTTTTTCAACGAACTATGAATGAAGACTGACAAATGTGAGATATGATTTATTAAATATGAATATGCAAAGAAAATCCATTCTGATGAAGTCACTGACAAATATCCCAAATTGGGCTTGAAAACAGAAACTGTAATATTTTTCTCCATTAGGATAACATATCAATATAATTCTCAATTTTTAAAGAATTGTTTTTATGTATTCAAAAAGTATTAATTGATGATATTTTCCTTTTTTGTATTACAATATCTATTTTTAATTTTTGTTTAAAAAAATTTACTGGTACATTTGCATGTTCAAAAAACAGTAAAAGAAAAGTTTTCATTGCATTTCTTTCTCTTCAAAATTACCACTTATTTCATTTCTTAATTATTACTGAAAATAGTTTCATCATATTCTGAAGGAAATACCAAAACAGATTAGGTGCAGTACTGCTGTGAGGTATCTAACATACTCTTCCTAAATTTCTTTTCTATTTAGAGTAGCCACAGTGCATTCTGTTAATAGCAACTAAGAACCCTGATGTATTTGAAAGGAAAACCAAAGGCACTGGCATAAAAGAGATTTGAAGGCATGGGAAACACTACACAGACCTAGCCTAACAGAAATTGCAAGATGATGAGAGTCTTGTGGCTGACTGTGTGATGTCTCTAAGATGCCAATAATATGCAATTTTTTCTCAATATCATGTTTAAATGATAGAAAATACTTCCTGGCCTACCCCTTCCAATTTTCTCTTTATTTCAGGGACCTCTGTCTAACCAAATATTGATTAAAATGTTAAGAATATCAATTTTCACTTTGTGCAGTATTTTAAAACAGATGTCAAGTTCAGAAATAAGTATAAAACATACATTTTTGCCTTCAAGGGTTTTATAGTATTATTTGAGCAAGAAGACACATGAATTACAAAGGCGAGTGAAAATGAAAGACACATGGGCCATAGGCCAATGTTCAACAGTGACAGGGGATACTGTACTCATATAAAGATATCAAAGGTTTAAAAACATTATTACTGGGGCTGAGATTGTGGCTCAGTGGTAAAGCACTCGCTTAGCATGGGTGGGACCCGGGTTCGATTCTCAGCACCACATAAAAATAAAGGCATTGTGTTGTGTCCATCTACAAAAAAGATTCTCTCTCTCTCTCTCTCTCTCTCTCTCTCTCTCTCTCTCCCCCCCCAAAAAAAATAAATAAATAAATAGATAGATAGATAGATAAGTAAATAAAATAAAATCATTATTCTTAACGGTCCTATTGTTTAACATTGAGGGATACCATTAATCATAACTTCTATGAATATTTGTTTTATGCTAGTAATAATAATAACAATAATAATCAGTAATACAGCCTGCTTCTATATGGGAGACTTTCTTCTGAGTACTTCAACACTTCATGAACTGAAATTGTTATTATTTTGATAAAAGCAATTCTATTTTAAGTTATAACATTCTTTAACTTTATTTATTCTTATATTCATGTTTCCTAAACACATTCTATACTTTTCTATATGGTTATCAAAGTGTCTCTCTTTAACAGACTTGGTATTCTAGATATGTACAGCCACATATATGAGCACATGGTATGTTCCCCTTTGCCTCTCAGGGTTAGTCCTCATCATTAGCAGATTTTCATTGAGTATCATAAATTCACTAGACATAAAGATAAAATTATAAACTACCTTCAGTAGGGATGACCTGAAATATCATCTGCATTCCTAAGATCAAGAGTTGTGACAATAATTTTCCCCATATTGTGTAGATCTCAAATGTCTCCCACAGGCCATGCGTTGAAGGCACAGTGGCCAGCCTGCAGTACCATTGATCAATCCAGGAGGTGGAGACTAATGGAAGGAAATTAGGTCATTGGGAGCATGCTCTTACAGGGGATGTTGGGATCCTAGCCCCTCTACTTTCTCTCTCTGCTTCTTGGTGCCAAGCAGCTTTGCTACACCATGTGCTCCCCATCATGATGTCCTGCCTCACCACACATCCAAAGCAACGGGACCAAGCAACCATGAATTGAAGCCTCTGAAACTATGAGCCAAAATAAAATTTTCTTCCTTTTAAATTAATGGGCTCAGATTATTTTATCACAGGGACAGAGACCAGACTAACACACAGTTGGAACGTAAGAGGATTTTTATGTAATTGATTTGACTTAATGGTTCATTTCCCCTCCACTATCAAATGTTAAATAAGCACCCCATAAATGTTAAAAAAAATGAACATGTGAGTTGAGAATCTTTTCAAACAAATGCCTTTTAAAGGTAGCACCTTTGTAATCAATAATATTAACTTACTTCTGTAATAGCTTTATTCATTATATATTCATTTGGTGTTAATGTAGGCGTTTATTTTTCTGGAGGGCAGTGATAACAGGCAATAACAAAATGACAAGATATACTTTTGAATAGACAAACAGGTTACAGCTTTAATAAAAACAATGTATCTATTCAATAGCCAACTCAAAGTGGAGATATGAAATGCTACAAGGCAAAGAAAGCTATCTAGTTATTTAGAAATATCCAAAGAGAAAGAAGAGGATCTCTGTTCATTCTCTCAACCCTAAGGCTTATTTATATAGGAGGGTTTTAGCAGTAACACTATATACCTAGAAGTAATCTGTAGCAATTCCTACATCTCCTTCCACAGTGCCCCTGTCAATCATCTTTGAAACACCTGGCTCTGTTCTTCACGCCAAAGTCTCACAACACAGAAGAAACAGATTATTTTTTATTCAAATGATAAAATGAGTGGTAGTGTATATGGATCCCTTCACTAGACAAAATGTTTACAGTTTTATAAATGGATGTGTAACTGATGTGATTCTGCAATCTGTATATGGGGTAAAAATGGGAGCTCATAACCCACTTGAATCAAATTGTGAAATATGATATATCAAGAACTATGTAATGTTTTGAACAGCCAAAAATAAAAAATTTAAAAAAATAAATAAATAAATAAAGATCCATGAGTTCCTACTGATATGAATGGGTAACAAAATAAATAAATAAAAGTGTGAGAAAGAAAAAAAAATAAATTCATTGAGATTGTTATAAGCCTAGAGCTATAAGTCTTCAGACAAGGTAAAAATTTCACAGAAAATTCTAAAAATTCTAAGATTGAAATTTCAGAAAATTAGTTAGGCTCCTACTTCCCTGAATATTTCTTGCATTTAGTAGATTTCAACAGCATCTAGTTCCCATCCTTGCTCCTACCCTCAAAAATATCAATTGCCCTGAAGCTTCGTTGCACAGGGGAAAGACTGGTGGTCTTCCAACCCCAGTCGAAAGTTTGTTAGATTTAGATTCATGTTACTCATAACTCACCCTTTTTCCTTCTTCTAATTATCATCCATTCTTTGAAAACTAGTGGTGGTCTTCTCTTTAATTTCTATCACCACCATCACTGATTTCAATAGACAATTACTGATTGTATTAGTCAGGGTTCTTTTTTTAAGTATTTTTGGATGTTGATGGACCTTTATTTTATTCACTTATTTATAATTGAACCCAACCTCACACATGCTAGGCAAATGCTCTACCTACCACTGAGCCACAACTCTAGCCCTTAGTCAGGGTTCTTTGGAGGAACAGAATCAACAGGAAGTATGATTATAAAAGGGGAAGCAGAAGCTGGATAGTCCACAATGGCCATCTGCAGGATGGAGAACTGGAAGAACCAGTAGCTGCACAGTCCAAGAGGCTGAAACCTTAGAACAAGAGGGATCAACAGTAATAAACTAATCTAAGACCTACCTAGTCTGAGACCAAGACTGAGTTCTGGAAACTCCCTGGAGAATCACTGGCAAATTCCACTTTAGAAGAGTGCAGGAACAAGAGTTGATGTCCTCAGGCAATCACAGCAGCAATCAAGAACCCCATTCCAGAAGATCAAGCTTGCCTAGGCTGCTTCTCCCTTGTTCTTCCAATTTATATTCCATCCAACCCACCAGCCTATTGGACAGTGTTGCCCACACTTAGGGAGGGTCTCCACTTCAGTTTGCTCTCCCACATGCCAATCATTCCTAGACACACCCTCATTGACATACCAGAAGCCTCTTAATCTTTGGCATTTCTTAATCCAATTGAGTTGACAATTCAGATTAACCATTACACTGACCAATACATAATGCTGACCTTGTAGTCCCGCAATTTCATCTCCTATGCCTGAACTGTACATGGCTCAGTCACCTGCTCACATGGTTGGTTACACCCTGGTTGTATCTTTGAAATTAGCTTTACCCTTCAAATCTAGACCTGTGCCTTTCTGTCCACAATTTCCATGCTTATAGTATCCTTAATTGACTGTTCCCATTTTATGCCTTTTATCAACCTAGCCAGTTCTCTTAATTCATCTGCTTTCTTTGTGTTTAGCAGCCCTCTGTATCTTTACTCCCTTTCATATATGACAAAAAAAATCCACACTTCCTCATACTCTCTCTCTCTCTCTCTCTCTCTCTCTCTCTCTCTCTCTCCCTCTCTCCCTCTCTCCCTCTCTCCCTCTCTTCCTCTTTTCCTCTCTCCCTCTCTCCCTCTCTCCCTTTCCTTCTTTCATTATCAAAGTCCCTAAAGAGTGATTTGTATATTATTTGCAGTCTTTCATGGGTCAGGCTGCCTGATTCTTCTCCTCCTTCTAAACTTTTCAGTGATACAATGGAGTCACTTTGCACTGATTTGAGAAAGAAAATTGGGTGTATCACTTTATAAAGAGAAGTATAGTTGGCCCAGGCTCAGTGGCACATGACTGTAATGTAGGAGACTCTGGAGCCTGGGGCAAGAGAACTACAAGCTCAAGGACAGCCTGGGCAACTGAGTGAAAACCAGACACAAAATAAGAAGGTCTGGGGTTGCAGTTCAATGGTAGAACCCCCCCCCCCCAGAGTTCTATCTCCAGTACCTTAGAAAATAAAATTAAATTTAAAATAATGGATGTTAATACCACAGAAGTAGGCAAATGCTACAAACCTACAATCCAGCTTTGTATGTTTATCAGAACACTGTGGTCTTTCTTCTTCTCCCAATCCTCTAATGGCCTTTCTCAGCATTCTAGATGATGTGCTTCTTATAAAAGCCAGCCTCTCATTCTATGAATACTAACATCACCCAATGCCCCCAAGAATATTCACATTTATGTCACCAGCCTAAAATTCACTCCATCTTTCCAAACCCACATTCTCAATGTTTCTCTTCATTTAAATGTCTTAAGCTTAAATCAAGTTTAACATTTCCACTAACCCACTTTACAAAATTGATTCATTCTCTGTAGTTTTATAGTGTCTCAAGTAAGAAACCTGCTGTTAAATCTTGACTCTCAACTACATTCACTTAGCGTATTCTGCCTCCTGAACATTTCCCAAATTCACAAATGTCTTACCAACCTCACTATCCATGTTCTAAAGCTGTAAGTTGCCTAGTAAATCAATTGGCAGCCTTCTATCCAACTTGTTTCCTTGTGTCCAGCATTGTTCCTGTCTAATCCATTGTCTACACTACAGCAAAACTGATCCTTTTAAAGAACTTATTTAAAAATTATATCATTCTCCTACTTAAGTCCTAAGATGTCTCTGATAAAGTTCAAATTTCTTTCACAATTCATAAAATATTTTTTAATCTGGCTCCTGCTTATCTCCTCAGGGTTCTCTCCCTCTTCTCTAGATTTAGTATATGCTAGAGCCATTTCAAAAGCTTTCAGTTCCCAACTTTGGAATGGTATTGCTTTCCATTGGATCTTTGCACTACTACTTCACCTCCCAAATGGAGCAGAACTCCATCACCACTAATCATTTTGCTTTTCAAAAAAGAAACATTCCTGTAAAATTCTAATTTTTCCTTTCAAAATTAAAAACATAATTTCTATTCGATTCTGTATTCTATTTCTATTGCTCCTGTAATAATTCAGGCATTTGGTGGCTTGAAACAACCTAAATGTATTAACACAGAGAGCTGAAGGTCAGAAGTCTAGCACAGGGTTCACTGTGCTATAGTCAAAGGATCAGCGGGGGTGCATTTCTTTCTGAAATTTCCAGGGGAAAGTCCATTTCTTTGCCATTTATAGAAGCCACCCCCATTCCTTGCCTCATGGTCCTGCTTCCATCTCTAAAGTCAGCACCCACAGATTATATCCTTCCCGCATCATGTCACCCAACCATGTTTCTGTTGTTACTGACTTTTCTGCTTCCATCTTTCACTTGCAAAAAACTTATGATTATACTGGACTCACCTGAATGATCCAGGATGTTTTCCCATCTTAAGGGTATGAACTTTACCACATTTATAAGCTAACATATTCACAGGTTTGGGGATTAGACTATAGACATCTGTGAGATCACTACTCTGTCTACCCCAGACCCTCATCTCTTCCCCCCATCAAAGAATTCTATGTGTTCACTGTACGTGAAATAAATATTCCATGGGAACAGCATTTCCCCACCTCACTCAGGATAAAACCTTAAAAACAGCTTTGAATGTTTTGTAAATACCTAGGGATATTAGTAGGGACCCAGAGCACCCATAATTCATCATTCAAAAACAAATATTTATTAAGTGTATTTCTCTATTTACAGCCTTGAATTGTACACTATGAAGACTATGTGGGTCTGAACATTATTTAGCAAACTTATATGCTGCGTTTCAAATCTTCTATGCCATTATGCTAACTATATTTCTCATTTGAAATTATATCCAGTGGAAAAATTAGGGTCAAAACCTTTTAACATTGAAAGTTGAATTTATTTATTAAGTTGTTGGAATATTTTTTCAAAGGCATAGGGAACTCACCTTCTCTGGAAAACCTTAAATGATATCAAAAGTTTGAATATCATTATAATAATATACAACTATGGTCTAGGTCAGTAGCTACCAGTATATTATAAGGTAAAAATTTTAAATCTTTTTTAAGGAAATAATATAAAAGTGCTTACACAAAACCTGGTACATTATAGGTCCCCAGTAAATGTTAACCTCATCTGAATAGGTGCTATGTATACAAAGTTCTAAATTAATAGGAAAATGTAGCCAACTCATGAATATGAAAATGGCTACCCTCTTCATGGTTGTATATCCCACAATCTTCTAGAAAAGATTTGACAAAAACAGCATGTATGAGCTTTTGTATAAACCACATAGACCTGAGCAGATAAATAGCATATCAGGACAGGTGCTAAAAAAAGCTCTTCTGTTCTCAGAATTAATTATATTTTCATTGATTGACCAAAGACAGTACTCTTCCACATAACTTATTCACTTATTTGCTTATTAAAGAACTTTAAAATGCCTTAATTCTCATAATGGAGTAACAAGAGAAACCAAGCATTCAGTCACGTTCCTTGTCTTTAATGGTTTTTCTGTTAAATGCTCAGCTTCCCAGAAAGATACTCAAGTAGAAGGACAATGAAAGTTTTAAGAATGGAAAGTTTGGGAGCACGATAGAATAGAGAGGAAACTGGACAGCAAGGTCACCAAGGAAAAATGTTTCAATGGCTACCGCATTGCTAGGTGACAGGAACTTTGGAGCTCCATTATAATCTTGTGGAACTGCTTCATATATGTAGTCTGTCTTTGACTTAAAAGTCATCATGCAGTGCATTAGTGGATTTTGACACAGGGTTTTAAAAGCTTTAAAGCACCTGAAAATAAAATGAAATAATTATATCAAAGAGATAGTTGCTCTAGTACATTTATTGTAATACCATTCACAATAGCCAGGATAAGGAATCAAACTAGGGGTCCCTCAACGTATGAATGGATAAGGAGAATGTGATATTTATACACATGGAATGTTATTATTCCATTAAAACAATAAAATCCGGTCACCTGCAGCAATATGGATGAAAAGGAAGTCATAATGTTAAGTGAAATAGGACAGAAGAAGATGAACACCACATTTCCTTATTAATTTGTGGAAACTAAAACAGTCACTCTCACAGAATAATGGAATAGAATAGTAGACACTGGAGACTGGGAATGGAGGAAGCTAAGGGGATAGAAAAAAATTAAAAGGCACCACGCACAGTTAGAGGGGACTTAGTTCTGGTTTTCTACAGCACAATAGGGTGACTGTTGGTTAGAACAATCTATATGTATTTTAAGATAACTAGAAGAGTATGAAAGTTCTCAACACGTAGAAATGAGGAATATTTGAGGGAACAAAAGTGCTTATTACCCTGATTTGATCATTATATATTGTACACATGTATCAAATTGCCATATTGTACCCCATAAAGATGTACAAATATTATGTACACCCCCCCAAAAAAAAAATCATGTAAGATCTGAGTTTCTCAGGTTCCCTAGGGTAGTTTCTTTTTAAGGAACTCACTATGGTTGGAGTGGCCACAATCATACAGGTCCGAAGAGCAGAGTCTGTTGAGGGACAGCTCTTACCCACATTGGCCACAGAATGAAGGGATTTCCTCTGATAGCATTTAAAAATAGATACATCTTAATCTCCTTTCTGTGGCTCAATGAAGGAGTCACTGGCCTTATAATTCAAATATTTAAGTGATACATTTTTTCTAACCAATACAAAAAAGTTAGTATAAATTAGATTTTAGTGATTTTCTTAATATCAGACTCCAAATGTTTATGCACAGATTCCGGTCATTTTTATTGTAACTTATCCTTTATACATACTGGAGACTCCCAAATATAATATAAAACAGGTAAATAAAACTACATTTTATAAAAATAAAAGTGTGTATTTAAATGCTATCGTGAATTCAATACCTATGAAATTCCCAAAGGCTTTTATTTTCTCCTGAAAGGGAAAACTTCCACATTTACTCTTCAATGTCACTTTATGCGTATATATTTACTAAAATATATTTTCAAACTGCATTTCAACTTTGCTTCTGCCACACATACACAAAAAGCTTTTTAAAACAACTTGAAAAAGATGAATATGTGAAATGTGAAGACTGTTGTATGATTCGGAAATGAAGGTCATTAACTGAAATAGTTCCACACTTGATGCATGCTTCTTTTCAAGTTGCCAAAAGACAAACATGGTACTCCACAGGAATGCAGCCTTGAAGGAATCTGAGTATTCTGAGTAAGTTACTATACTTATTAAGAAGAATGAGTCACTTGACATCACTGTAAAATATTCAGCTTCATTCAAATGACTGTCCTGTATTCCCTTATCAATAATAAATTTGTCTCCAAAGGCTTATGTTATCTATATATTTTTCTTTTCTCATGACAGAAAATGTCCAAAGGAGTGCCTCATATTTGTATTTAGTTTTAATCCTGATAGCCCACATCATTTTTGACAGTGAAATACAGCAGGTAGATATGATAACGGTGCTACTATAGATATCTCTTGACAGGCCTTTATTTGTTTGTTTGTTTTTTTATTTATTTATTTATTTTTGGTACCAGGGATTTGAATCCAAGGGCTTAACCACTAAGCCACACCCCCAGCCCTTTTCCTGTCTTCTAAGTTGCTTAGGAACTCCCTAAATTGTTAATGCTGGATTTGAACTCACAATCCTCCTGCTGAGATTACAGGCATGCACCACAGGCATTTATTTCCTAAGGAGAATTTTTTTCTGGTGTTTTGTATTGAAAAGTACAAATTTTAGAGTAAATCGCCTAAGTAATGGCAGCACTTCTACACTTAAACTTGATTGCATCAGATTTGTTTCAACAATCACAGGCTGAAGATTCTGTAGCACTATCAAAGCAATATGTTTCAAGATTCAGGAAATGTTATGGTAAAAGTATAGGTCAAGGGCTAGGGAGAAGGTATTATGGCTTGCAAAAACATGTAATGCTAACTTTTTCAAATCATTAGACAATTAGAAAAATGGAAATGTTAAATTTCGGTAAACTGGTTATTTTACAGACTCATTCTCATAGAAGAAAGATTTTCTTTCTTTTCTTTTCCTTTTTTCTTTCTTTTCTTCCTTTATTTTTCCCTAGTACTGGACATTGAAACCAACGCAGATGCTAAGCAAGCACTCTACCACTGAGTCACACCCTGACCCAGAAATAAGATTTCTTTACAATTTTTAACTCTATTTAATGAGAATAGCTTGAGGTCTTTAATTATTTTTTACTGAATCTCACACTTTCTGGTTTGTGGTTTCTCCTCCTCAAGTTATAAAACATTAATGACCTTTACAAGCATTATCTTGCAAACTACAAATTTAAACCTCTATAACATTTTAAATGCTTAAATGCCTGTGTTCCCAATTACATAGCAGCTATCTTAAATAGTTACTACATGAATGTTTGCTAAGTAAAATGATGATGAAAACGAGGTAAGAATTAACCATATGATTCCAACATATCCTGAAGACATATCCTGATAACATCTCATAAAAATTGTTGAAAGAAAAAAAAATCTGTTAGTGGGATGTAGGCTTTAAATTTTCTAATATCAGATTACGTTCCTCTTGTTTCTAAAATAATGTTTCAGAATTAATGAGATATTAAAAGTAGGTACATTATCCTTCACAAATTAGAAAGAATGCATTATGGCTTAGATATGAGGAGTTCCCTAAAAGCTCCTGTATATACCAATGCAAGAACATTTAGAGGTAAAATGATTGGGTTCCTTAAGGAGCCTTAACTTAATCTCCTAGTATCGATTAACTGAATGGTGACTAGAGGCAGGTAGAGAGTGGCTAGAGGAGGTGGGTTATTAGGTCATACCTTTGGGTTGTATATTTTTTAAGCTGAGCTTAGTCTATTTCTGCTTCTTGGTGGCCACATCCTGACCTGCTTTCCTCCACCATACTCTTCTTCTCTGGTGTCCTGCCTCACTTTGAGTCCCAAAGAATGGAGCAGGCCATTATGGACTGACACCTCTAAAACAGTAAGCTGCCAAATGAACTTTGCTACCTTAAAATTGTTCTTGTCAGGTCTTTTGGTTGCAGCAACAAAAGACCTTATGCTTATGAAAATTTATAATAATAAAAAGAAAACTTTGTATGCTACCTCCCTTTATGAAGTTCATGTGCCAATTGCAAATTTAAAATAAATCCCCTAAAATACTAAGCTATATATAGTGAGATATAATCAGGAGTTATAAAAATATTTTATTTTTCTCCTAATATCTTTCCTTTTCCTTTCAGACAATAAAAGTTGAAAGTTAGATCTATATTCCCTTTCTCAAAGAAGAACTATTGCCATACAAAAACAAAGATGACTTCGAAACACTTCCATGACTACCTTTTCCCCCAAAATTGAAAAGCTTTGGGAACTCAAACAAGTTTTGTTCCCAATTTTAAGGTCTTATTCTTCAGAATTTCTCTTTGGTTTGTTTTATAGTTTCTATTTCATTGCTGATATTCTTATTTTGTTCATGCACCAAGTCTAGTTAATTTAGTCTTCAGTTTTGTTTGGCTCATGGGGCATCTTTTGGTGTTTATTTTTAATTTTTGTCAGGTAATTCATACACTTGGCAAAAAATAAATCTTTTAGGGTCTATTTAAAAAAAAAAAGGCCACCTTTTTTAGTCTTTAAAACTGGCTTCATATAGGAGCAAACTTTACAGAATCACCCAAAAGAGATTGGAGATTCTTTTAAAGAAAGGATGATCTCTCTCCAACATGGCGGCGGGCTCAGAGAGATCAAGTCTCTGACCTCTTCAGCTGCGCGGGAATAGGGAGTCGTAAACTGTCTAAATGCTGTTTGCTCAGGATCACTAGGCAATGCTGAGCTGACGTGGATCTGGGGCAAACAGTCTGGGCCTCTCAGAACACACACCGAGCCCGGATCGGCTGAATTCAAGCTCCCGTTCACCTGCTTCTCACAGACAAACTGCTGTGACTCAGCACTAAATGATCTCGCTGAAACAACTGGTCGGCCCTTCTGAAACTACAGGGGTTAATGCCAACCGAGCCTTCATAGGCAGTGGCCACAGGATTGAAACAGGGCTTGGGAGAGCCAGTCAGGACTCACCCGTTGCATTGGTCACCCGGCAAAGGGAACAAACTGTCACCATTTGCATGGGATACCACCATGGCAGAGAACTGACGTCACCAGAATGCGGTGGAGGAGATAACTCCATTGAAATCGGTGGTGACAGTGACTTCTTCCCTTCCCTTCTAATACCTTTCCTCCCAAGCATCAAATAAATTTATAGGAATAAACAGTAACTCAGCAGTCAAAGAGAACAAGAAGTAACATGAGCAGCATGAAAAAGCAAGGAAGAAAAGGAGTACAAACAATGCAGGACAGCCTAAATATTCAGGAGGACCTAGAGGCATCAGAAAAATGGTCAAATAAAGAACTCAAGGAATACCTTAGACAGATGGAATGGAACCTTAAAGAGGATATGAGACAGCAAATTCAAACAGTGAAAGAACACATTAAAAATGAATTACATAAACAGATAAAAGAAGAAATTAAGCATCTTTATCAGGAGATAGAGATTATTAAAAAAATCAAACAATAATTCTGGAAATGAAGGAAACTATAAACCAAATTAAAAACTCAAATGAGAGTATCACTAACAGAGTGGAGCAAGTAGAAGCCAGAATGTCAGATAATGAAGACAAAATATATCATCTTGAAAAGAGTCTAGCCAACTCAGAAAGGCTGGTAAAAAATCACGAGAAAAACATCCAAGAGATATGGGATAACATAAAAAAACCAAACTTAAGAGTCTTCGGGATAGAGGAAGGTATAGAGGTTCAAACCAAGGGAATGAGCAACCTGCTGAATGAGATAATTATAGAAAACTTTCCAGAAATAAAAAAGGAAACGGATATACAAATTGTAGATGCATACAGGACACCGAGCATACAAAATCACAGTAAACCAAAGCCAAGACACATTGTTATGAAGATATCCAATATACAGAACAAATAGAAAATATTAAAAGCTACAAGAGAAAGGAGGAAGATTACATTCAGGGGTAAACCAATAAGGTTAACAACGTATTTTTCATCACAGACGCTGAAAGCGAAAAGATCCTGGAACAACGTATTTCAAACACTGAAAGACAATGGATGCCAACCAAGAATTTTGTATCCAGCAAAATTAAGCTTCAGGTATGACAATGAAATAAAAATATTTCATGATAAACAAAAGTTAAAAGAATTTGCAGCTAGAAAACCAGCATTGCAAAGCATCTTGAGCAAAACACTACACGAGGAAGAAATGAAAAACATTAACCAAAACCATCAGTGGGAAGTGCCTCAGTAAAGACAGAAGGCAGGGGGAAAGCTAATCATGGAGAAAAAAAAAGATAAATAATCAAACATGGCTGGAAGTACAAACCATCTATCAACAGTAACTCTAAACGTTAATGGCCTAAACTCTCCAATAAAGCGACATAGGCTGGTAACATGGATTAAAAAAACAAATCCAACAATATGCTGCCTCCAGGAGACACATCTGATTGGAAAAGACATACACAGGCTGAAGGTGAAAGGTTGGGGAAAAAAAGCTTAAGTTCACCAATCAAGAGACATAGGCTAGTAACCTGGATTTAAAAAAACAGATCCAACAATATGCTACCTTCAGGAGACTCATATGACAGGAAAAGACATACACAGGCTGAAGGTGAAAGGTTGGGAAAAATCATACCACTCACATGGTCCTCGGAAGCAAGCAGGAGTGGCCATACTCATATCGAATAAAATCAACTTCAAACCTAAGTTAATCAAAAGGGATAAAGAAGGACACTACATACTGCTAAAAGGAACTATTCACCAACAAGACATAACAATTATCAATATGTATGCACCAAACAATGGTGCTGCGCCATTCATAAAACAAACTCTCCTCAAGTTCAAGAGTCAAATAGACCACAACACAATAAATATGGGTGACTTCAACACAACGCTCTCTCCATTAGACAGATCCTCCAGACAAAAGCTGAATAAAGAAACTATAGAACTCAATAACACAATCAATAACCTAGACTTAACCGACATATATAGAATATATCAACCATCATCAAGTGGATACACGTTCTTCTCAGCAGCACATGGATCGTACTCAAAGATAGACCATATATTATTCCATAGGGCAACTCTTAGTAAATATAAAGGTGTGGAGATAATACCATGCATCTTATCTGATCATAATGGAATGAAACTGGAAATCAATGATAAAAGAAGGAAGGAAAAATCCTGCATCACCTGGAAAATGAACAATATGTTACTGAATGATCAATGGGTTACAGAAGACATAAAGGAGGAAATCAAAAAGTTCTTAAAGATAAATGAAAATACAGACACAACATATCGGAATCTATGGGACACAATGAAAGCAGTTTCAAGAGGGAAATTCATCGCCTGGAGGTCATTCCTCAAAAAAAGAAAAAACCAACAAATAAATGAGCTCACACTTCATCTCAAAGCCCTAGAAAAGGAAGAGCAAAATGTAGCAGAAGGCAAGAAATAATTAAAATCAGAGCAGAAATCAATGAAATGGAAACAAAAGAAACTATTGAAAAAATTGACAAAACTAAAAGTTGGTTCTTCGAAAAATTAAATAAGATCGACAGACCCTTAGCCATGCTAACAAAGAGAAGAAGAGAGAGAACTCAAATTGGTTCTTCGAAAAATTAAATAAGATCGACAGACCCTTAGCCATGCTAACAAAGAGAAGAAGAGAGAGAACTCAAATTACTAACATACTGGATGAAAAAGGCAACATCACAACAGATACTACAGAAATACAGAAGATAATTAGGAATTATTTTGAAAACCTATATTCCAATAAAATAGAAGATAGTGAAGACATCGATAAATTTCTTAAGTCATATGATTTGCCCAGACTGAGTCAGGAGGATACACACAATTTGAACAGACCAATATCAATGGATGAAATAGAAGAAGCAATCAAAAGACTACCAACTAAGAAAAGCCAGGACCGGATGGGTATACAGCAGAGTTTTACAAAACCTTTAAAGAAGAATTAATACCAATACTTTTCAAGTTATTTCAGGAAACAGAAAAAGAGGGAGCTCTTCCAAATTCATTCTATGAGGCCAACATCACCCTGATTCCGAAACCAGCCAAAGACACCTCAAAGAAAGAAAACTACAGACCAATATCTCTAATGAACCTAGATGCAAAAATCCTCAATAAAATTCTGGCGAATCGGATACAAAAACACATCAAAAAAATTGTGCACCATGATCAAGTAGGATTCATCCCTGAGATGCAAGGATGGTTCAATATACGGAAATCAATAAATGTTATTCACCACATCAATAGACTTAAAGATAAGAACCATATGATCATCTTGATAGATGCGGAAAAAGCATTCAACAAAGTACAGCATCGCTTTATGTTCAAAACATTAGAAAAACTAGGGATAACAGGAACTTACCTCAACATTGTAAAAGCTATCTATGCTAAGCCTCAGGCCAGCATCATTCTGAATGGAGAAAAATTGAAGGCATTCCCTCTAAAATCTGGAACAAGACAGGGATGCCCTCTATCACCACTTCTATTCAATATCGTTCTCGAAACACTGGCCAGAGCAATTAGACAGATGAAAGAAATTAAAGGCATAAAAATAGGAAAAGAAGAACTTAAATTATCACTATTTGCAGAAGACATGATTCTATACCTAGAAGACCCAAAAGGGTCTACAAAAAAACTCCTAGAACTAATAAATGAATTCAGCAAAGTGGCAGGATATAAAATCAACACGCATAAATCAAAGGCATTTCTGTATACCAGCGACAAAACTTCTGAAACAGAAATGAGGAAAAACACCCCATTCACAATATCCTCAAAAAAAATAAAATACTTGGGAATCAACCTAACAAATGAGGTGAAAGACTTATACAATGAAAACTACAGAACCCTAAAGAGAGAAATAGAAGAAGATCTTAGAAGATGGAAAAATATACCCTGTTCATGGATAGGCAGAACTAACATCATCAAAATGGCGATATTACCAAAAGTTCTCTATAGGTTTAATGCAATGCCAATCAAAATCCCAACGGCATTTCTTGTGGAAATAGATAAAGCAATCATGAAATTCATATGGAAAAATAAAAGACCCAGAATAGCAAAAGCAACTGTAAGCAGGAAGTGTGAATCAGGTGGTATATCGATACCAGATTTCAAAATATATTACACAGCAATAGTAACAAAATCAGCATGGTACTGGTACCAAAACAGGCGGGTGGACCAATGGTACATAATAGAGAACACAGAGACTAATCCACAAAGTTACAACTGTCTTATATTTGATAAAGGGGCTAAAAGCATACAATGGAGGAAGGATAGCATCTTCAACAAATGGTGCTGGGAAAACTGGAAATCCATATTCAACAAAATGAAACTGAATCCCCTCCTCTCGCCATGCACAAAAGTTAACTCAAAATGGATCAAGGAGCTTGATATCAAATCAGAGATGCGCCGTCTGATAGAAGAAAAAGTTGGCTACGATCTACAGTCGGTGGGTCGGGCTCCAAATTCCTTAATAGGACACCCATAGCACAAAAGTTAATAACAAGAATCAACAAATGGGACTTACTTAAACTAAAAAGTTTTTTCTCAGCAAGAGAAACAATAAGAGAAGTAAATAGGGAGCCTACATCATGGGAACACATTTTTACTCCTCACACTTCAGATAGAGCCCTAATATCCAGAGTATACAAAGAACTCAAAAAATTAAACAATAAGATAACAAATAACCCAATCAACAAATGGGCCAAGGACCTGAACAGACACTTCTCAGAGGAGGACATACAATCAGTCAACAAGTACATGAAAAAATGCTCACCATCTCTAGCAGTCAAAGAAATGCAAATCAAAACCACCCTAAGATACCATCTCACTCCAGTAAGATTGGCAGCCATTATGAAGTCAAACAACAAGTGCTGGAGAGGATGTGGGGGAAAGGGTACACTTGTACATTGCTGGTGGGACTGCAAATTGGTGTGGCCAATTTGGAAAGCAGTATGGAGATTCCTGGGAAAGCTGGGAATGGAACCACCATTTGACCCAGCTATTGCCCTTCTTGGACTATTCCCTGAAGACCTTAAAAGAGCGTACTACAGGGATACTGCCACATCGATGTTCATAGCAGCACAATTCACAATAGCTAGACTGTGGAACCAACCCAGATGCTCTTCAATAGATGAATGGATAAAAAAATGTGGCATTTATACACAATGGAATATTAGGCAGCACTAAAAAATGACAAAATCATGGAATTTGCAGGGAAATGGATGGTACTAGAGCAGATTATGCTAAGTGAAGCTAGCCAATCCCTAAAAAACAAATGCCGAATGTCTTCTTTGATATAATGAGAGCAACTAAGAACAGAGCAGGGAGGAAGAGCAGGAGGAAAAGATTTACATTAAACAGAGATATGAGGTGGGAGGGAAAGGTAGAGAAAAGGGAAATTGCATGGAAATGGAAGGAGACCCTCATTGTTATACAAAATTACATATAAGAGGTTATGAGGGGAATGGGGAAAAAAAACAAGGAGAGAAATGAATTACAGTAGATGGGGTAGAGAGAGAAGATGGGAGGGGAGGGGAGGGGGGATAGTAGAGGATAGGAAAGATAGTTGATTACAACAGTTACTAATATGGCATCATGTAAAAATGTGGATGTGTAACCGATGTGATTCTGCAATCTGTATTTGGGGTAAAAATGGGAGTTCATAACCCACTTGAATCTAATGTATGAAATATGATATGTCAAGAGCTTTGTAATGTTTTGAACAACCAATAAAAAAAAAGAAAGAAAGGATGAAGAAAAAGGAAGAGTACAAATGAGACTAATAGATCACAAACCATGGATGCCCATACATATGTCAGAATTGTGCATATTTCTCATTAGAATTTTGTCCTGTGGATATCCTTAATCTCAAAGCATAAAGATTATCTTAATCCCAAGAAAAGGGAAATTGATATACTTGAGACTTACCAGCCAGGTAGGTAATAAGACTGGGAAAACTAAATTGAGCCACCTTGAGACTTTATGTTGAAATTCTTTAGCAATATACCCATTACAGTTTGAACCAGGGAATGTATGCTTCCATAATGTACTCAAAGGCAAAAAGTCACCAATGGAAATCACTGCTAAATATGTGGAGAAATTAGAGCCCTGGAGCTTAACTGATAGGTATGTACACGGTGAGGCCATTATAGATTATGTAGGCTCTACCAAAAAAAAAACCCTAATAATAATATTATCTACCAATTGTACTTCTAGGTATATATCCAGAAGAATTCCAAACAGGTTCTTTAGGAGATATTTGTATACTTGTGGTCATTACAACATCATTCACAAGATCTAAGAGGTAGAAGCAACTCAAATTTCCATAGGTGGAAGAATGAGGAAATACAATATGGTAATACAGGCAGTTGGATATTATTCAGTTTTGAAAAGTAAGGATAATCTGTCACATGCTAAAACACAGATAAACCTTGAGGAAATTATCCTTAGTGAAATAAGCAAGTCACCAAAAAATATCAACACTGTATGGCTCCCCTTATATGAAATATCAAAAGAAGTTAAACTCACAGAAATAGAAAGTTCAGTGTTGGTTTTCCAGGGGTACAGGGAGAAGAAAACATGGAGTTGTTCAATGGGTATAGAGCTTTCGTTTTGCAAGATGAAAAGTTCTGGAAATTTCTTGCATGATCTGATGTACTTTTCACATCAAAATATACAATTGAAACTAGTTAGTATGGTAAATATTATGAATTTTATCACTATTAAAAATAATTATTTATAAAAATAAAAAGCTTAATATACAAATACTCCATAGTTCACCAAATCTATTCTATGGCAGCTCTCAAAAGAACCACTTGCATGTGTATCTAAGTAAATATTTATGAGGATTTATAAGAACATTATTATAATATTGAAAACCTAATTGTCCCTGAACAGAAAAATCAATCAAATATGATACACATGCAGAGTATCATTCTATACAGAAATGAAAACTAATAAACGTGCCAAAAGAAAAAGTTCTTTATCTGTAGTGGCATGGTTAATATTAAAAGTTTGTTTTAGGGGGAGTTTGGTTTCTGTAATCAGCTACTCCATCTTTCTTGCGGTTGCTCTCAAGTGAATTCTTTTTCCATCCTTTTACTTTTAATCTGTTTGTGTGCTGGTGTCTAAAGCATGCTTATCTATAGACAGTACATTATCAGATCATATTTTATTCATCCGATCTGACAATCTCTACCTTTTGATTGGGTCAATTCATTCATATTTAATGTTATTAATGGTGTAGTTTCATTTACATCTGCCATAATACTTTCTTATGTCTTTTTTCCTTCTATTCCTTCTTTTCAACTTTGCTTTTCAACAAGTAAATACTTTTAATGTAACGTTTGAATTTCCATTAAGTGTTCTTTTCACTCTTTTAAAATATTTATTTTGGGGGTTTCTCTAGTACTGGGAATTATTTTAGATATATAGTAGTTAAATTCATTGAGATATAGAAACACTATTCTTTACATATCTTGATTTCTGCCACCCCTTTGTGGCATAATGGTCTACACAGCACATCTATATAGGATACAATCCTAATGCATTACTATAATTATTACCTATGTAACTGTTTCTATTAAAGAAACCAAAAAAGAGTAAATGTATAATGAATGTATTTATTTATTTATATCTTCTTACATACTATTTTTGTCTATTTCATTTTTCCCTGTGGACATCCAGTGTCATTTCTTAGACCTAGACCCAATAAAACTATGTTATCACCCATACCACCTGTACTATTATTATCAAATATATTCCATTTTTCTATGTTATAGACCAAATGTTTCAATTATATGCATATTGTTTTATATAAATTATCTTAAATCAGATAAGAAAAGAAGTATTGAGCTCTTTAACACTTTCATATTTTTCCAGTCTTTGAGAAAGAAACAATTTTTATACGTCATGATCTATGACTCTGAGTAACTTGGCAGTGAGAATATATACTTACATCTTAATAAAGCAGGTTTAAAAGGAGAGAATATTCTAAGGAATACATGCAAGTTTCTCTTCCATTTTTCCTCAAACCAGGAAGGAAATTGTAAGTCAAATGTATTAAAGAGTTAATGAGTCAAGCCCACTAATAATACTTTCCAAGAAAATCTGGTTATTCTGAAGACCCACTGACTGATATACTTAAAATCCTAAATTGGTAAGTTAACAATATTGTGTGTTGGAAAAGAAGCAGCAGATTTTGATGCCACAGAACAGCGTAAAAAGATTTCAGACCCATTTCCCTGGTTGATTAAATAGCAAATTTATTTGATAGTAGAGGGTTGAAATAAATGGTCTTTCAATGTACCATTCTGCCATGTATTTCTGAGAGTCCAATAGTCACAAACATTATTACACCATCTCTTCAGTTTTACTCTTTTTTTTTCTTTTACTGAAATGTAAAAATCAGATATTATGTTTGAAGTGTGAAAGAAGAAAGCTTTTATGGAAAGGTAAAAAGAGGTTTTATCTGAAATAAGCACCACTTCTCATTTTACAACTATGATATCAAAAAAGACTTACACCCTGACCTTGCATTTGAAACAAGGCTGCATGTAGTGTGATAAAAAGTCATTGAAGGATTTAGCAGACTTGTAGGTTCAGGCACTAAGGTCCAAGGGTAAAGATGCAGAAGCAAAACTGTAAAAAAGAAAAAGAAACTACCAACATAGAATGACTCCTTCCCTCTGGCAAAATCATTGCCTCCCAGAAATAAAATGTAACATCCCAATTCTTTCAAGTGAGACCCTCTGATTTGTTCCTTGCCATAGCCCTGGGGCCATACCCAAAGCCATCTAACTCTTAATAAAGTATCAAGGTTACTGTGAATATTAAAAACTACATAAAGAACTGAGATATAAGTAGGAAGTTTCTCTAATTTAAAATGAAATGGTGAGAAGGACCACAGAGGGAATCATAAAAAAAAAATGAAGAAGGAAGTGCTCCATTCACTTATGAAGACAAAAAAAGAGAAATATAAGTTTGATATCCCAGAAAAAAAAGAAATGAATTCCCTTCACTTTTGACTCTTTCTAACCTAAAGCTGGAAGGAATCTGAGAGATCATCTAATGCAGCTTCCTTGTCTTCCAGATAAAGAAATCGAAACCTGAAAAACTGAGTACTTCCCATGGTACATCAGTTGAAATTCTGAGCCTACCTTTGTATAAAGAATAGTGAGCTAAGAACAAAAAAAAAAGTTGAAAGTTAAGAGTTGAAAGGGTGGAGACAGTTTAAGGAAAGGAACTAGGCTAAAAATAAAAATTTAAATTGAGATTTATCTTACTTTACAGATGTATTCCAATGTGCTAAAAAATATTTTTAAGTACCATTTTTCATATATTTCTGGTGACTTATACAAATGTTTGCAAATTAAAAAATCATATGACTTTGCAAAGGACTAATTAAGAAATGCAAAATAAATTCCCATGAAGGAAGAAGGATCTTTTGAAACTTGCACAAGCAGTGAATGTTTATCTCTGATGGCTAAAACTGAAGAGGGTGATAAAGAATTTGAAGAAGATTCAACCATCCAAATGGAATAAAACCATATCCCCTAAAATGGATAAACCTAAGAAGATTATTCAGCTTAAATAAAGAAAAAAGGAGTTCTCAGTTGCATAATAGTCTTACACAGAGGATACATGAGTATCTCTTTATCATAAAAAAGTACAAGAGAATAGTTATTTGCAAGAGAATAGGAGATACAGAGAATATCTAAGAGGTATTTCTTAAAAGGCTCACTGCCTGTTCCTTCTATCCTTAGTATATTATGGAAATTTGAAGTTTAAAAAAAAAATAAGCAACACAGGCAGGCACCCATGTAGCCAGAAGTATTATATTATCTATTATCATAGGCCCTTAAAAAAACCTACAAAGCCCAAATTATTATTTACCCTGCAGGTATTTAGAAGTAATCTCAATAGGGATCAGATTGTGGTTATCTTTCGCAAAACAGGTATTCACTTGCTTTACATAATTATAAGGAGAAGCATTTCAGGACTGAAGAGTAGACCTCAAAAATGTCACTCACTGTACCTATAGATGGATTTTTCTACCTTCTCAGTTGTCTCTTGAAAGCATTTTTTCTTTTTTTAATGAATGGGTATTTGCTTACATCTTTAAAAATCTTCCTGACCCATCAACCTCTGGATGCTAATGACCAGCACATATTAGAGGTTCAATAAATATCAAATGAAGCCTAGAATGAGGCAGGATTTATTTCCTATTTTGAAGGAATAAAAGGCATCATTTAGCTACAAGGAATTCTGGAAACGTGTTGAAGGTGCACAGCAACACTTCTAATAAAACGCTCTTTAGTTAGGAAAGGAGACAATGAATGTTAGTTATCTAACATTCTCTGGTATACACCTCATCGTGAAAACAATGGAATTATCTGTCCATTTCTTCACCAATATCACCTCACAGGAACATTATATATATATATATATATATATATATATATATATATATATATATATATATATATATATGTGTGTGTGTGTGTGTATACATATATACACGTATTATATATTATATGTATACATACATATATAATACATGTATACACAATAATATACACATATATTCATATATTTTTAATACTATTATTGTTATTCAAACCAAAGAATATTTAGTTCACTCTCTCCTTTTCTGAAATTCTATTATTATCTGATGAATTTCAGTTATTATAATCTATATAACTATGGTGAATAACACCTGCCCTTTATCAATTTCTGAGAACAAAAGCCAACTCAATGTTTCTATGTTGCAAAATTCTGGGTTCTTAAGTTATTAAGTCATAATGCCCCATAATTTAGAAAGATCTATGATGGAGCTAAGAAGAATAAAGCTAGACATTTGTTTTGTTTTGTTTTCATAACTCCTATGGTTAACTCAATTCTAACTTTTACAACTGCAGCTCCCCCGCCCCCCCCCAAAAAAAATCACTGATTACAATGTGCATAGTATTTTGTACACCTCTAAATTTTTATAGAAAGGCAATAGGCTTAAAGTTAAATTGGCTTAGAGTCTAGCTTTAGCGTTTTTATTTGGAAAAAATCAGTAGACTCTCAGAGCCCTGTTTTATCTTCAACAGAACAATTATATCTGATCTGGGCTGATCCTTAACTGGCATACACCAGTACATCCTCACATATGCTTATCGTTAACAGTACCTCTGATTGATCAATGATCATGTCATTTATATGGTTAAAATTTTTGAATAATCCTTATGATATTTATATGGTTGAATTTTCTGAAGAATTAAGCAGATTGTCTTGGAAGTTTCAATAATTAATTTCCTTCTTTGAGTTATTATCACTATGTAATATAAAACATATGTTAAGCTATCAGTGAAAGTTGAAATCTATGAGGATTTACTTAAGATAGGAATATTGGAAGAAGATCATCATATTGTTTTGAATAGCCATTTACAGTAACCTCATTGGCATATAAGGTAAACATTAACAAGTCAGATTTCTAAGTGGTTACTACTATGAATGAAATTTAATACATTCTTTGAGAATTTTTTAAGTAAAAATAGGTTGTTTTATACGGCAATTATACATTACCTTAAATGCTTGGGATATTATACCAGAAATGTAACAAACATATCTTTCAAATGCAACTTATATAGTACTAAACTATTACTCATAATTATTCTAGTTTTCAAAAACTTTTACATAGTATATCTTACTTACATCACTGTAAGGTGATTTAAAATTCAGATATATTTCAAAATCATAGCAAAGGAATTGTAGAGTGTTGTTTGATTTTTTTTGAATCTTATTTTCCAATGATAACAATCAACTGTAACAAGCAGAAAATTTTAATTCATAATTTAGAGTTTGACTGCCACCCACAGGATATCTTGAATTCTTTTTTCTTCTATTTCCAAATGATCAATATAACTAAATCTTCTTCACTAAAATTTCAGATAAAAAGGGATTTATGAATATATTATTTTGTCTCACTTAAAGACCAGATGTAAGAAAATTTAGATGATCACTTTTAAAATTCTATTGGTAACTTAATGTACCTTGCTTTAATATCAGGTGAAATATGGACAAATCATTCTCCCTTGCATGGTATGATGCTTAGGAGTTTACTTTAGTACTGTATTATAAGACCTATATATAAAGTGATGATTATGTAACACAACATTATTGTAAATGTTCTAATCGTTTTAATTATATTAAATTTCTGCATGCTTTAACCAAAGCTATTGATGAACAGTGAATGAAGAAAATATATGCTATATAAGCTAGATAGCAATTACAGGTAAATGATAAGAAATTGTTTCTTTTGAAATATAAGAATACTAGTAAGAGATAAATCATAAAATGAGTTTATAAAAAATCAAGTCAATTATACTTTAGTCTAAGCAGGAGCAAAGTAAGGTCAATGTGCAAGCTACAAAAAAATACCAAACTTTCTTCTATTCTGGCTAATATGAGTGAAAGCCATTTCTTTGTAATCACAATAGTCTATCCCCCAACATTCTGTTATGACAGAAGAGGGGATGTTACCAACCCCCAAGTTGTAAGAGGATATGAAGAGCATTATTTGGAGAATGATGAAGTTTTAAAATATTGAGGATTGAGACCTGAGAGAAGTCAAAGTGGAATCACAGGACATAGGGTCCTACCTACACTTAATGCTGGGTAAGCACTATTCCCTTGTCAAAATAAGAAAAAACAAGATGACACCCTCTGTGAGATGTAGTCTAACAAAGTTTTTAGCAATTAAATGATAATGTTTATGTATGGATGCATATGTTTATTTTAAGAGAAAATCTTTGTCTGAATCTATGCAGCCCCTTAACAAAATGCATTATTGGGTAAGCCCAGCTTGGGCTAAAATCCCATTTCAACGTGACCTTCCTACTTAATCCCACTGTCCATCCAAATAGAACAATCAAAAGTGAGAACCCAAGGTTCAGGAGAGCATATAAATTTTAGGAGAGCACATAAAAATGACAAGCTTAGGAGAAAAGGATTCAGTCTTAATGCAAGAAACCAATATGAGTATCTTTTAGATCCAGTGAGCCAAACCTAGTTCATAATTACACCACTTTATGTCAGAAAATGGAAGGCTCTGACCTAATGAATGGCTTTAACTGTTTTCTCCCCACAATTTAGATGTTGAATTCTCAACCCTTGGTGTTTCAAAAGGTGACATTCTTTGAAAATAGAGGTGTTGTACAGGTGATTAATACAGGGGATGATGGAGTAAGATGGAGCCTCTATCCAATGTAACTTCACTCCTTAGTAATTAATAAAATAAAATAAAACACCATTTGTTATGGTTTAGATGTTAGCTGTTTTCCAAAAGCTCATATGTGGGACAATGCAAGAATTTTCAGAAGTGAAATGATTAGATTATGACAGTTGTAACCCAATCAATGGATTGATGCCCTGAGGTGAATTAACTGGGTGGTAACCATAGACAGGTAGGGTGTGGCTGAAGGAGGTAGTTCACTGGGGGTGCACCTGGGAGTCTATATTTTGCCCTTCCTGAGCAGAGCGCTCTCTCTCTCTCTCTCTCTCTCTCTCTCTCTCTTCCTCCCTCTCTCTCTCATTCCTGATGATTGTCATGTCCTCAGGTGCTTTCCTCTGCCATGCCCTTCCACCATGATGTTCTCTTCATCTCTGACCCAGCGCTATGGAATCAGCTGACCATGAACTGAACTTCAACAACCATGAACCCAAATAAACTTTCCCTCCTTTAAGTTGTTCTTGTCAGTTTTCTCAATGCAATGCAAAGCTGACTAAAACACAAAGTGAAGAGTCATAGAGCTCACAGGAAAATAAAGCATCTTATAAACACAATTGCAGAGTTCAAAGGAATACATTTACAAAACAGGGAAAACCAAGGATAAATCAGACCTCTGCCCTGCACAGGCTTCCAGCCTGAAGCATCCGCCTTCATCCCCAGAGAATAAGAGGAGTTTTCCATCATAGATTGGCAGTTTGCTGTAGTTTGGATCTAGAATGCCTCCCAAAGGCCCATATGTTAAAGGCATTATCCTCATTAACCTCAGCTTGGCACTATCAAAAATGGTTGAAAAACTTTAAGAGATGGAGCAAATTTCAGGTCACTGGGACTTGTCATCAAAGAGGAGTGAGGCACTCTGATCTCTTCCTTTCTCCTTTCTCATGCTGACCAAGAGGTATACAGGCTTTCCTCCACCGCAGACCCCACCTATGAAGTACTGACTCACCACAGGCCCAAAAACAATGGACCCTGCCAATCATGGGCCAAAAACCTCCAAATTTATGAGCCAAAATACGCCTTTCCTCTTTTTAAGTTAATTTGATTTCAGGTATTTTGTTATAGTAATAGACACCTGATTAATGTAGAGTTTGATAACCTGGACACTTTAATTGCTTAATAGATGCTAATTCCTTAATTTTAAAGTGACCAAAGGTCACTTAAAGAAGAGTAAGCAGAAAAGTCATCTGATCCTCTGGAGCTTTTATTCAACAGCAAGAGAAAATGAATTCCACAAAAGAAAATGTAAAGAAACAGGAGGAGACAAACATGAAGTCACAGTGTGATTCAAATCACATGTAGCACATCATATTCATCTCATACTCTCCAAGCTAATTCCAAATTGAAAAAAAAAGGGTTTTTTTTCTAATAAATCACATTATTATATGGTATTTTTTAAATTAATTTTTTTTGTTTCCTTCAGTATATCTCTTAGCTTCTTCCAGGTTATTTTGTTCTTGCCCAGTTCTAATTATTATATATAATTATTCATTGGGTCAGTTTGTCACTGTGCTAGATTTTTTGCAAAACTACAGCCAACATTGTACATCTTCCTATGTACAAATTTCTTGGCAATATAACTTTTCAGCTTTTCTGATCAAGAGGTGGAGCTTTTCTCCTCCCCACCTATTAAATACCAGCTGGCCTTGTGACTTGCTTTGACCAAAAGGATGTGACAGAAGTGATGTGGCCAGTCCCAAGTCTAGGTTTCAGCCGATGTTGCACACTTGTGTTCTTTCTTAGAACCAGGCATCATGATGTGATCAAGCCCTGGCTCATTGGTGAATCAAAGACCATGAGGAACAGAATAAACCAGCAAGCCAGCAGCCACGTCCGCTGACAACAGACTGCACACACAGGAAGGAGCTCCAGCAAGATTATAAGAACCCCCTCTGATGGAGGAACTCAACCTCAAATTCCTGAGAAATAAATGAAGCCTTGCTTGATAAACCACTACACTTTATGAAGTGTTCTATAACAAAGTTACCTGATACAGTCTCTAAGCTAACAACCAGCTTCTGTTTTACCACATTCTTAACATTTATTTTACCAAATTCATAATCTACTGTATACCTACTTACTTGGTCGTATATGACTCCTTATTTCAGAGATTAATAATAGTGAATGGATAGTACAATGCATATTGTATGCCCATTAACTGGCCTTTCATCAAAGGATCATAATAAAAAAAAAATTAAAAAACACACTTCTAAAGAAGAGGAAGGAATCGGTATCTGGAAATGCTTTGGTAGGAAAGGAAATAGACAATTAGTATAAGTGGCCATTTGCCATAATTCACTTTTTTGACTGTTTAGAAGAATCCACTGCTCCTGTTCCCTTTAGGTATGCTATTGTGGTTTCCCCCCAACTTATTTGTTGATATTGGGTTTTATTCTTTTGTATGTTTGTTGTTTTTGTTTTGTTTGGTATAAGGGATTGAACCCAGCCACTGATGTGGCTCAGTGGTTAAGGGATTGACACTTAACCACTGAGCCACAACCCCAGCCCTTTTTTTAATTTTATCTAGAGACAGGGTCTCGCTGAGTTGCTTAGGGTCTTCCTAAGTTGCTGAGGCTAACGTTGAACTTGAGACCCACCTGCCTCAGTCTCCCAAACTGCTGGGATTACAGGCGTGCACCACCACACCCAGCTGGTATTGGGTTTTAATTTAAAATAGAAATGAATGGGTTGTAAATGTTAATAAGTAAAATGATACGTTAATAACATGACAGCATTTGCTTTATTCTCAAGTCTTAGTTAATCTGAATTGTCAAGCTACATTGAAAAATCTTCACATTTTCAAAACATAATATTTACATCATGATCCTAAAAACAACTCACACTGGCTCTGCATCCGCTGGGAAGCCTACATAGTACAGAGTACAATGTGGAAATTGTAATTATTCCTTGCTCTAATTAATGCTGAACAGATGGAGATGATTGAAGTTGGGCAATATAAAACATAGTAAATCTAAATGTTAAAATGTATCTGAAATAAATAAGAATTGTTGAGTAAAATGCTGGCAATTCTGAAAGCTGGTCTTTCGGTATCAGATGCACAGAATGATGTCATTTTCGCAATATAAGTTGTCTATTTGAGGGAATTAACCAAATGTTCCATTCCACAAAAACTTTAACTCTCTCTTCAAACTTCCAACACCTCTTCTATCCTCAATCTTCTATGAGCATTTCCCCTTTGAAAAAAGAAAACAGAAGCAATCAGGGCTGGGGATACAGTTTGGTGATAGAGCATTCCCCTAGATGCATGAGGTCCTGAATTCAAGTTCTAGTCCTGAATAAAACTTTTTTTGAAAAAAGAAAAGAAACTGAAGTCAGAAAACTTTAACAAGATCTTATTGTTGCATGTAATATCTTCTACCTGTGCCCAAACATTTTGCCTCTTTTTTATCTCTATGGATAAATTGCTATATAAACCCTATTATTTCCTTCACAGTTCTATAATTCCCTTGGAAATCTGCTCAACCTCTCCCTCTTTAACCATACCTCTGCCCTCTAATATTCCTACATAAACATAGAAAAAAACTGTGCCAGGCCACAGCTTTAGTGTAATAGTCATCAAAATATTGTCTACAGACCAACAGTAGAACCAACATCATTCCACAGCTTCTCAGCAATTCAATTCTCAGCTCTATAGCAGTCTGTGAATCAAAACCTCCAAAATAGAGCCCAGCATCCATAGCTCAACAAGTTTTCCAAGTGATTCCAATGTAGCCAAAATCTGAGAAACACTACCTTCGCAATCAGCTGCCTCTCTCTGGTAACAATTGTTCTGGTTCAACTTTTCCTATCAAAATATAACCATGTTTTATTCTTTCCTAACTTCATATCAAATAGGATCCCTCTTGACCCTACGTGATCCTTAGACATACCACTGTCATTTTTTTTTCTTATTTTCATAGAAGAATTTCTTTGAAATTGTTACTTATACTTGTGGTGCAAATTTTTCTTCATTCATTTCTACAAATTTATTCCAGAAAGGATTCCATCAAGCTCCCTCTATAAAAATAACATTCAGTGAGATCTCTAATAACCAATATTGAAGCTCTTTTTTCCCCCACTTGGTGTACTGGACATCTCTTCTTGTCTTTTCATATGTGAGTGTCCACTCTTCCTCTGTCTCCTTTGCTGTTTCTACATCAACTCAACCTCCAAACATTCTGATCTTCAGTTCTAAGCTTTCTTTTCTTGTTTGTAATTACTTCCCAAGTGATCATATTCCTTTTTTATGACATCATAGCTGTCTGCTAACATCTCACATTTTGCATATCCTTGAATACTCATCTTTGACAATAGAAATTTTAATTAGCATCTTTTACAACACACATTCAGTTTAGAAAATTTTAAAAAGCACTATGTTTTGTGACTTCAAATATTAAGATATCTGACATGACAGAGGAAAAGGGGTCGACCAATCTCCCCAAGAAAGCAACTATTAACCTGAATCAAAGTGTCAAAATGAACCTTCGGCACTTGGTAAACACAATCTCCCAAAAAGAGCATTTATTCGTGCAGACTACTGAAACTCAGATGAGAATATATATAGGCAGTGCTCCAAACACCCAACCACAAGCTGCATTACACAGGCCCACCAGGAGAGGGCACACTGTGGAAACAAACAGCTTTGCTCCCTATGAAGCACTTGGTGTAGCACGCTGTCCATTCCAGTGGCAATCCCAGTGGTAAGGGCACAGCAAGTTCTAGTTTGGGAAAAACAATGGACAAATTAGCTTGATATGACCACATAGAGAAATCGTTAATGGCTGATAGCATGCTAGAAACTTGCACCCAAATAAAAATAAATTTGGGTTTAATGCCTCCAGTAATCTAGTTAAAAAAGTGAACAAAAAATATTTCCAAAAACTGAATTACTTTTCAAAAAATAAAACTGTCTTATCTCTAGGATATGTCCCTTCTATTTGAAGAAATAGCACTAATGTGTCAAAATTGACATGAATGTCCTTCTCTCTATTTCTTGAAATCTCTCTCTCTCTCTCTCTCTCTCTCTCTCTCTCTCTCTCTCTCTCTCTCTCTCACACACACACACACACACACACACAGAGACACACAGACACACACACACACACCCTGCGGTTGAGAAACTAAGGCTCACCAAATGCTTCCCTATGAGAATGATAAAAACTCAGAGAGTGCATTTTGTAGGAGATTAGTATTTTGCATCATGATTTAGGTAAATTTTGAATGTTTCAGGATAAATAAATAGATATTGCATGGAGACTTGCAATGAGCTTGCTTCCTGGCTGTACCAGGGAATTTCTGTTCTTTTTATTATTTCTTGATGATTGTCTTTTTGCTTTGCTCTCATGAGGCTCTTCCTCAGAAATCTTGCAATTTTGTCAGTAATTGGGAGAATAGAAAACAATGATTCATTAAAGATATATTATTATCACAACTTCTACCCCATGCTGCAATGTTTCCCAATATAGACCAAAATATATCATTCCGTAAACCAGCAAATACATATAAGAAGGAATATAAAACTCTATAATAAGATTATGCTGATGATATAGATATCTCAAATTTTCCTGTTTCCTCCCCCCCCACCCCCCGCCAAACCCTAGGGAGTATTACACTATAATATAATGAAAATGGGTGATGGGAATGTGAGAAAGGAAAAAGGAGGCATACCCTGACTACAGGTACATTTTGAGACAGATCAATTTGAAAACTCAATGCATATCAAATTGAGGATCTGCACATTAATTCCAATGAAAATATCATTCAGGGGCTGTTTTCTGGAAAGACAAGTTTGAGATGGAGTTTATAGTATAGGATGTTTACTGAAGAATATTCTTGGGATCAAAATTGATCTGGGAAGGACAAATGGAAGCCAGACTAGTCAAAATGAGATGTGAGCTGCAATGCAGGTTGAACTGTAGCCTTACTGACCACACAAAAAACTCTGGACCTAAAATTCTTACCAGTCCTGAGAAGTACATGACCCTGAGTAAGGGGATTGACAGCTAAAGGCACTCTGTTTAAAGTATTCCCAGAAGATAGGGCAATAAATCTTGTCTTGATTGCATATCTGGGTGGCACATTGCCATGTTCATCAAGATATGCCCAGAAACCCTGAGAAAGTCTTTGGGTCCCTCTAAGGACAAGTGTGAATGCCACTAATATCTCATAATATCTCAACCTGTATGGGAAAATAGACATCTCAGCTGAGTCTGAACACAGGCTTCCTGGTTTTGGAAAGTAACAGAATTAAATGTGTCACAAAATGCAGAACCAGTATCATGAAGTAGATAGATAACTACTGACTGCAAATTCTTTTCCTGGTGTGTGTGTCTCTCTCTCTCTCTCTCTCTCTCTCTCTCTCTCTCTCTCTCTCTCTCTCTCTCTCTCTCTCTGCAATTTCTCTACAGAAGTCAGGCATTACAACTTAACTATGACTAGAATTGAAGAATAAAGCATAAAACGTGGGGTTTTGAAAGTGGAACAAAAAACTGGCTTGACTGGAGAACGGAGTGCAAGGACAAACATCAAAGATTGCAGAGGAAAGGGATGCCCTCATTGGATTTGACGCTCATGAGTAGGGGCCAAGTTTTTAAACCCCAGGATTGATGTTCAGAAACATTAGCTAGTTATTTGAAGATTTTATTCTGAGCATGACCCTATACAAATGTTATTTTTTTTAAAAAAATAAATCCCCCAGTGGTATAAAAGATGGATTGAAAAAGGTAAGAGTGCAGGCTGAGAAACTTATGGGTTATCAGCTTTGGATTCACATGCATTGATGGGGACCATAAAGACAGATAAGAAGACAGGTTAGAATCACTAAGTCATCGTGCCCTTTAGAAAATGAGCAGGTGAAAGGAATGAGAAGCCAAAGGAGAGCTCAAATTTCAAACCAGAGATAGAATTGAGAAGAACACCAATTTTGAGGGAAATATTATAGGCCTATTTTCAGACACATTACAATTTAACTTGAACAATCAAGTCAAATGTCACTGAGACATAGAATAGGACTTAGAAGAGGACAGGAATAGGACAAAAGATTTTAATCTAATCATATTTAAAAATTCAATGTTTAAAAATGTTTCGAATTATTTGATTTTTTTCAGTTTATATTTTTGAATAGGTACATGGGCACACTGAGATGCCATTACAGAATAATTCTTTATTTAAAAAGTCTACATTCAAATTAATCTTACTTTTACTAGTCAATCCTTAAATTTCAACTATCATTATTTTAATTAGCTCTGATTTAGTTATTATTTCATATTAGTATGAGCCATATTTTATTATAATATCCTCAGATGTAGTAAATCAGAATATATATGAAACATAATTATTAACTTATAAATTTGGTTTCATCACAAAGTGGGAATATAAGATTTTGTGCTTTACCAATTGACTAAAGATTTCAATATTAATTCAACTGAATGAATTTTTCTTTATTTCTAGTACTATAAATTGCTTTCACCATGTCTTTTGCCAAATTAACAAGCAATGAATGCACATTTTAACTTTTGCAATTAAAATTTTTGCACAAAATATTTCTATCAGTTACCAACTAAAGTGACTAAGTGAAATTGTTATTCTATATTGTCCTTCTAAAATAAACGATTTTTATTTTTTAAGAAAGGAAGAGATAATTATCTATATTTGTCCTATCTCTGACTTAGAACAATGCTCTTGACAAGAGATTCTAGTTCTTCTCAAGAATAAAATAATTTCAATTATAAGAGGGTAATTTCAGTAATTCATCTATCTTAATATAAATTAGGTTGCTCTTGATTGAAATTGCACATAATTTAGTAATGCCAATCTGATATATCAGGAGATGTTGAGAATATCTTTGAGAAAGAAGCTAAACAATCACAAAATTCCAACAATAGGTTTATTAAACCCAATATAGCTCTTTTATTACAGAACTGGTAATCTGCCAATCTGAACTCAAATATGAGACATTGTTTGAAGAAAGGTCAGGTAAGTGAAAGTATTTTTATAACTCCTCGATCCTTATTCCCATCTCCATCCTGTAGGCAATGCAAAGTTTGCTGAAGTGTTACCCGTTAAATAATAAATGGGTACTAAATGCTAACTCATAAAATATGACTGCTGTATTTTTATGCAGGGGAAACAATGGATGGCTGTGTTGTATCAATGTATGCGAAGCTTTAAGAGGAAACTCTGGAACTTTGTAATCTGTATATCCAAATGGAAAAAGATAAAATTTGAATGTCAAATCATAAAATAAAAAAATTCAGGTGATATATAGTTCTATAAGGAAAGCAAAATGATCTGACTTCCAGAAGGTACAGGAAAACATTTTTATTGTCTTGATATAGAGAGAGATTTTAACAATATACAAAAAAACATTAATCTTCAAGGAAAATATCAACAGCATGAACTATATTAAAACTAAGAATGTTCATCAAAATACACTATATGAAATGACTATGCAGCATATGTATCCAGGAAAAAAACTCATAGCTGAAAGGTTTAAAAAACATGCATTTAGAAGAAAATGGCCAGGTGCAGTGGCCCAAGCCTATAATCCCAGTGCCTTAGGAGGCTGAGGCAGGAGGATCGAAAGTTCAAAGCTAGCCTCAGTAACTTAGTGAGCCCCTAAGGACTTAATAAGACCCAATATCAAAATTAATTTTTTTTAAATAGGACTGGGGATGTGACTCAGCAGTTAAGTGGCCCTGTGTTCAGTCCCTGGTACAAAAAAGAAAAGAAAAAAAAATGTTCAGGTAAGAGAACAGAAAAAGAAACAAAAGTTACATGGAGATAATCAATTGAAAATGTACTTAAATTTTATCAATCATCAGGACAATTCAAATTAAACCTTTTTTCCCTTCACTTGCTGGGGACTGAACCTAGAACCCGGGGGTTCTAAGCACAAGCTCTAACACTGAGCTACATCCAGGCCCCTCAAATTAAAATCTTAATAAGCTGTTACTACATATGCACCAGCAGGGCTAAAATAGTATGAATAGCGTACCCAGCATTTCCAAGGGTTGTGGTCACAGGGACTTGCACAGCCCTTGTAGGAGAGTAAATGGGTGCAATTATTTGAACAAAGCCTTGATGTACTTTTAATTTGAACAGACACATAAACAAAAGACTCGTAATTCTACTCCTAAGTGTATTACCAACAGAATATACACATTTCCACTATCTATCTATACATACATGTGTGTTTAATGATTCCAGTTAAATATATTTCCAAGGGAGGGAAAATTATAATGCTGTTTTAGAAGCAAGATGGTGGTTACCTTTGGCACCAGAAGGGGGCTGCGTACATGGGAGCCATCACAGGATGTGGATCTGCAGTGCTGTAGACTTCCCATGTTTGACCCTAGCATTGGTTCCAATGCTTAGCATATGAGAAATTTATCAAACTGTATGTTTATATTTTTGTGCACTTTGCCATCCTTCATGATAAAAATAAAGCCCCGAGGGAAACTATTTTTAAACTAGTAGATTTGCTAATATTTTAACAACTTGGCTTTTAAAATAAATGTTTCTTCCTATTTCCAAAGGAAGTAGAGTTATCTGAATAAATAGATATTTCAGGTTTACAAAATGAAACTCCTTCACTTCTTTCTGTGGAATACAGAAATCCATGCCACCTCACACAACAGAACCCTATTGACTACAATTTATTGGTTAAAAACCAAGGATAAGTGTTTCTTATCAACATATAACAACTAATTAATAATAATAATAGTCCCATGCTGCACAGAGGACATCTTAGCCTTTGTCTATATCATATATTCCTCCTATAAAGTGTTTAATTCTGGAAAACCTTTTAATTCTAAAAATGAAGGAGATTAAAAGAGTTCAACTTCTAATGTTGCATTGTTTTGGAAACTTTGATTATAAAAAAATATTTTTTTCCTTGCATTGCATGATGAAAATAGTCCCTGAAGAAATTCAGTTCCTACACAGAGTGATGTTCCTTTGAGAAATACAAATGAATATTTTTAGAGTCCAAATTCTACTCGTGTCAGAACTTAATGCCAATAAGCAGCATATAGGTAGGATGCTTGTTTGTATTTAGAAGATGACCCTCAGTCCTTTCTAGTGCAAGACTTTGGGGAAAGTGCCACCCACCTCTGATGCTACTCATGAAGTGAACTGAGAGCTGTTAGGCTTCCAGGAAAGCAACTGGATGCATCAGGACCTATACTCGTCTCTGAAGTAAGACCAAAGACTGAATTCTGCTCTGAGCAAAGAAAATCAATGTGAAAAGCAGTGTCTTTCTTTTTTTATATCCCATGGGTAGTGATAAAATGTTGAGTGAACGAAATGATGAAAACCTTTCTAGGTTATTAAACTGCTTATATTGCCCTTGAAATGTGGGGCCCAAAGTCAGTTATTTCTGTGGAACAGAAAGTAAAAGTCTGAGCTTTGAATTTTAGGCTTAATAGAGCATTAAGAAATAACAAGGTAAGTGAAGGGCCAGCCAGTCCTTGAGCATGTGCCAAGACGATTATTGGAAGAAATCAGACTCTGTCCATGGGAAGCATTTAAACTGAAATGGAACCAAGTTGACTACCTGGAATGGTCCTGTCCTGAAAAGAAGCAGAATACATTGTACTTTCTAGTGCAAGACTCAACCACAGTTGTAAATCAAAGGATAAATTCCATGATCTTTCTTTCTTTTTTGCTCATAAAATGTAGTAGTCTCTGGTTCAGAATTGCATAAAACATAAATAGAAGGCTATTTCAATTAAAGGAAACTCTAAAGTGAGGGAAGCCTTGTTCTGGCTGCTAATCCCATTCTTAGTTATCATCAAACTGTCCATCCAAGACTTACCTTCCAGCTGTCTCATGAAAGAAAGTAGATATAATTGGAAAAAGAAGCACCTCTCAAGACCCCTCCCAAATAATCAGCAAATTAGTAGCACCCCAGTGTTTCAGCCCACCAGGGTTCCTCCTGCTTGTAGTCAGATACAGTTTGGTTTTGCTTTACTTTGTTGGTACTAGGAAGAGAGACCTCTGCAAAATGTCAGGTATTTCTTTGGATACAGAGAAGCACATGCAATAATCTTGTATGTGATATTTCTCCCTATTGTATCACCCTCACCCTGTAATTGTCTTAAATATCCATTATGGAAATACAAGACCAGCCTATGTGTAACAATGTTAAACACCAACTGGAGTTTTTACAACAAATGAAGTTTTATTTAATACACTATAATATACACCTCCCACATTACATGTCACTGCTGTCCAAGATTTCAAGTCCTTTTTACTCCACAAATTAGACATATTATTATCAATTGATCACCCACAGTTTTGTCATTTTCCAAATTGGCTATTCTTCTTGCTTTCCAGATCTTTCTTCAGGGATCATTTTTCCCTCTCCCCCACCATATTCATTAAAAAATTCCTTCAGTATAGTCTGCTAGTAATAAACTCTCTCGGTTTTTATTTGCCTGCAACTGTCTTTATTTTACCCTCAGCCTTGAGCATTTTCCCCAAGCTGACTGTTCTAGAATGATAGTTATTTTATCTCACTCTTTTAAATCTATTATTCCACAGCATTCTGGCTTCCTTTGTTGCTATAAAGAAGAAAGGCATCAATCTAACTGCTATTCATTTATGTGTAATCCATTTTTCACTTTGACAGCCTTTATGATCTTTCATTTTTCTCTGATTCTTTTCTGCAACGTCTATTATGGATGGACAGATTGAATTTATTCTTATTTAAGCTACTGGGTTTCCCATCTGTGTGCATTATTATCTTTCATCAGGTCTAGATATGTATCAATTTTCATATATTTGTATTTTTATAGTATTCTATTTTTCACTGTGTTTTCCTCTCATTTTCTCACAGAATTCATAGTAGACTGTTTTTATGGCCTATTTCTCTTTATGTCAATAAGAATGTATAAATGGCATACATAAATTAGAAAAAATTCAGAAGTTGTATGTGAAATGAGTTTGACACCATTGCACTATGTGCATGTATGAATAGACCACAGTTAATTCCACCTTTATGCATATCTATAAAGCACCAATTAAAATAAATAAATGAGTACAAGGAAAACCAGCAGAAGAAGGGGAATAGGAAGAGAGAGGAGGGGAGGAAAAGGGACTGAAATGGAGTAAATTAAATTCCACGCACATATGATTATGTCAAAATAAACCCAACTATTATGTGTAACTCTAAGGCACTAATAAAAGCATAAAAAAGAAAATTCAAAAGTTGCTCATATAGTGTTTATTAAAAGCTGAATAAAGTTGTGGTCATAGCTCTGTGATAGAGCAATCGCCCACACAGCAATAAAGCACTTGCCAGAGCATGCAAGAGACCCTGGGTTTAAGCAGGGGAAAAAATAAAATAAAATAAAAGGAAAATGCTGAATGGATGAGACAGGAAGCAATCCTGTCCAGCAGTACTGAGTATGTTAGGGCTGTAAAGAACAACGGGATGGGTTGGTTACCAGAGACCAGTAACATTGAGATAACCAGTGGCTTTCCGTAGAAAGATGCAGTTGGACTAAGTCAATGTATAGAGGTAGGCAGAGAATGAACTCTGGTTGCTTCATTTTTCCTCCTCCCTCCACTCCTGAGCCAGGGTTCCCATGGATTGGCCTCAGCCAGATGTCAAGAGTGAAGAAGGACGCAAGTGCATACAGAGAATATAAAATATCTGGTGATACTTTTATGTCTTGCATTATTTTGTTATCTTTATGTGGGGTTTCATGTTATTTCTTCAAACTATTTTCCAGATCATCAATTCTTTCTTAAGTTACAACTAATCTTTAAATATATCCACTAGGATTCTATTTTTAATTTTTAGTTTAAAAGCTATTTAATCTTATTTAAATATGTCCACTGATATTTTAACTTCAGATTTATATGAATATTTTCAAATCTTTTTGATACATTTTATATAGGTAAACCACAACCCTTTTGTGGTTTAACTACATAAAATTATTGCTTTTGATCATTCCAGTTCTTAAGGGTTTATAGGATGGGATTTTACTTTTTATGGTTTTTATGGTTTCTTCAGACTCCTTCATGATTGTGATTGTGTGTGCGTTCATGTGTGTTTTCCTTGAAATATTAACCGTAAGGTTGTTTAAACCTGTGTTTAAATTACTTTTTTCTAGATAATATTTGTCGTTGCTTGGTCTAAGTGATGACAAATTCTTTCTGAAGGAAACACTATCAGTTTAGCTTGTGTAATTAAGCCATATTAGAGTTGTGAATTTGACTTCCAATGAACATGTGGTTGTGAATTCTCAAAGGATGTGTTTATTTGTTATTTTCCTATTCATTGTAAAGGCCGAAACATGCAACTACCAGTGCCATCTTCTTCTGTAGGTCGGATGTTCTCCTGGAGAGCCACATCATATGTTCTCTTTGGGGAATTCCAGATTTATTGTTACCCACTCAGGCTGAGTCTCCTCTGCCCTGTCTATTGTGGACATGGAAGGAAAGTCATGATGAAAGCAATGGTAAGACAATTTTCCAAAACAAAGTTAGAAGCCCATTGAGACAACAGAACTTATACACTTCTCAAGATGCTGACTGGAAATGTGAACTTTGGTCACTGTCACCCTTGGACCCCAGGCATCTGGAATGACAAGATAATTACATTGTGTCCAGAGACTCAAAAGATGTCAATAGGTTATTGGACTCATTTTTACTAAGCACATTTACTCTGGATTTTTTTATCCACTATCAATCACATAGTCCCTGTCACATACCCACTGTTTTTTCTCAACATTCAGTAGGAGCTTCCTACAAAGGAATTGTTTACTGCTTTGGAGTAGGTCAGCACTGCTTCCTTATATAAACTCTCCCTTTTTCTTCCTCCTTTAGAACACTTTCAGAGATACATCTAAATCTTTTTCTCCTGAATTGCAAATCCTAAGACTCTCAATAAAGTTCAGTTTCTGAGCTTGAGTTGATCAATACTATTCTGACCAATGAAGCCATTAAATTTTGAGAGATATTCTAAGGACTAAATTCAGTGGTTGGCAATTTCTTAGAATATATCATTTCTCATCATTTCTCTCCTACAACAAATTTCCTTATCTACCTTTCCTTTTCATCTATACCTTAGTTTACTTTTTAATATTTGTGTTCAACATCTGTCGGGACACCACAGTATAAGAATTTTTCTGGACATCCAGTCCACCATACCGGTGGAAATAAAAGTTCATATTCACCTCTTAAAACTATGTGATGTGTTTGATAAATATATTTGATAAATGCATTTCCTTGAAAAAGGAAAAGAACAATAATTAAAACACCCATTTCCTTGATAAGAATTATAAATTTTATCATATAGTAGTCAAAGAAAAAAATTTTGTTGATCGTTTTTTCCTTGTTTTTCATAATGATCATTCTATAGTTAGCTTTGTTACTGCGATGAAATATCATAGGGTACTAATTCTATAATGACAAGATTTATTTAGCTCTCACTTTGGGAGATTAAGGGCATATGTTCCAAGAATTGGTTCAGTTCTGGTGAAGGTCCTTCTAGCTGCAGAACATCATGACAGGGGTGCATATGTGTGGAATAGCTCATATCATAAAACAGAAAGTCAGAAGATAAAGACATGGGGTCCCACAATCCTTTCTGAGGGTCCCTCCTTCCAGAGGTCCTATCAATTCTCAAGAGCGCCTGCTTGTGGCAAAAGCCTTGTATTAGAATGGACTCTTGGGGAGACACCCAAATTAAACAAATAAATGATAACCAAACCCTAACAGTTTTGTCCCTCAATGTCTGGTCTACCTGGATAAACACTTTCAGATGGTGACAAGATTTGCTTATTAACCCAAATGGCACAAAGGCTGTGATTCTCACATTTCTGCCTTAGGATCTGTCAGCATACCTGTCTGACGGCTCCTTTCTCTGTAATGCTGACTTCCAAAATGTGATCAGGAGACCATCTGGATCAAAATAACCCAAGACTCTCATCAAAAGGCAGATTAGAAGTACTATAGGCTTATTTGTATCATTATGTTTAGGAATTGAGTTCAGAAATCTACATATTAATAAGGTCCCTGTATGATCAAGATTCACTAATTTGTGGAATAGAAGTTTTATTCTGGCACTTATTTTCCTTCTTACAACATCCCTTGGGAAGGAGTTTAAATATTGCTAGGCACAGGCAAGCATGTCTTCTTATAGGAGGTCGGAACTTGTAATAAGAGTCCTGAGATTTTTCCTTTTTTTAAAATGATTATCTCAAATTCATAGCTTTATGTATTTATTTTCAAAAAAGCATGTGGGTCTTATTCATACTCTGAAATTTAAAAGCTACAAAAATAGCATCATTGTATATGGTACTCCACCTGTGCCTTTTAAAATGCAAATGAGTCACTGAGTAATAAGACAGAGGGGAAGATTTCATGAAGCAGGTAGGACTTGAATAAATAAAATAAGTGAGGATTCCAGGGAAAGGATTAAGGAAGGGATCAGACACAGGCAGCAGAGGAGAGGATGGTAAAGGATCCCAGCTGGGAAAAAGAGTCCTCATTAGATTCAAAAGAAGTCAGGACTAGAAAAGTAAGTCATGACTAGACTATGGAGAGTCCGTAGACTAGCCAGACTGCTTTGGAATTTCGATGTATGACATATAGTTTGGACTGCTCAAATCACATCTAATCCCAACTCCCTTCTGTCTTATCCATGTCCACTGCAGAACATGTGGAAAATATCAACCAATTTCTACAGCATCACAGTTACATGAAATAGTTCTTGAAAAAGAGATACACATTTAAATCTCTGGGAAGTTTCAAGTAAATTCTTTGCTTTCCTATGATCGAGCAAATGGAAGTGACAGAGCCCACTTTTCCTCTTCTTGTCCTTCACATTAACACAATGTCTTTTTTTTATCTGCCATGGACTAACTTGTGACCACTGCAGTTTTTAAAAATTAATAAGAGACTAGAGCCAGCATGCATAGTATGGTAGGTGATCTTCAGATCAGATGAACCTGTGCCACCAGCTGACCTCTGAACTTGGTGTTTTAAGAAAAATGTACTGGTATTGTTCAACTAACATCAATTGAGGTTTCTGCTATTTGCAGCTGGACATATTATTAATTTATACCTCATGAATGTGAAAAGTGTTACTTTTAATTCAGAACATTAGTGTGAAAGAAGTATCACTTTCCTTTTATTTTTCTATCATGTTTCAATCATAGTAATAAAACTCTCTCACCTTTAGGGAAATGTAAGTCTTGGTATTTTAAATAGTCACTTTAGAGGAAAGTACTCCATAAATTCTCTTTTCCATAATTGCATTGATATGCATCTGCCCAGGTTTCCTTTTCAACTTTGATTTTAAAGAGGTCCTACTATTTGTTTCTCTTTGACCTCCCTCTACATGATCATGAATAGTTCAATATGGAATCAAGCAGCTGGACTTTTCTTTTCTTACAAACTCTGCAGAAGTCTTATCAGATGTCCAGATATGTGCTAATCAGATATCTATGACTCTAACAAAATACTGAAACAATTAGCTTAAAAAGAGGAAAAGTTCAAGTTTAGGAGGTTTTAGTCTGTAGTTGGTTGACCCTGTTGCTTTTTGACTTGTGGTGAGAAAGCACAGCATAGGGAGTGTTTGGTAGAACCACTGTTCACCTCATGGCTGGAACTCAAAAGACAGAGATAAGAAGAGACAAGGGTCCCACCACCCCTTCAAGGGAACATGCCCAAAAACTTAAAACCTCTCACTAGGCTCCACCTCTCAAAGTTCCCACCATCTTTCAATAGCACCAAGCTGAGAACCAAGCCCTTAACTTGCAGGTCTTTCAAGGACATTACAAAAACCAATCTAAAGCAAAGCATGGGGTGAGGTATGCAAATATTTCTAGGCTCAGCTATTTCAGATCCCCAAACAATTAACTATAGCCTCCAATCTCTCCTTTCTGGAATGATCCCCCTAAAGTCATCTCAATATGCATAAGCTTTGTAAACTTGAATATTACTAGTATTTACTTTATCTGGCAACTTCTCTTGTTGACTAAACAACATACAATTTCCTGAGGGAGAAGGCAAAGGAAACTTGATTACCTTCTTAAGGAGAGGGGTTGGTGATAAGGAGGAAGATTTCACTGAGCAAAGAAAAGAAAACATACCTTACTGCCACCACCTCACCTCTTCCCAGATGCCACCTAAGTACAGTGGGGGTAGAAAAGGGTCTTACTGCCAAAAAACAGAACAAGACAAATAAAAGAAAACATACCTTATTAATCAAAAAAGTGATTGAATCCCAACCAGCTGTGAGATTCATCGAAGATTTCTTCAAAGCAAATCAGTTGCATTTTTTAGGATGATTAATCTGGTGCTAATAATGGCATGAATTAGGAAGGCTGACTCTTAACGTTTAGAGCCAAAAATAAGATAGCATTTGCAAGTGAATAATCTAACATAATTTTGTAAATATGCATCTCTCTTCAGAGCCAAAAAAATTGTCACTTGTATTCAAAAAGAATACCAAAATGTCATCATAGATGGCATTCTGATATACTATGGTTAAAAACTGGAAACTATCCAAAGTCCATGGATGGGTAAATGGATGAGCAAAATGAGATATACTCCCACAATGCACTGTCAATTAGCAATAAAAAAGAACTATCAGTACATACATTAACATGGATAGATTTTAAAATAAGTATGTTGAGCAAATTAAAGCTGACCAAAAGAATACATACTTCATGGATCCATACACATATAAAATTCTGGATCACGCAAGCTAAGCCACAATGACATCAATTGGTTGCCAGGACAAAGGGAAGAAGTGGGAAGGAGTTGGAGAGGATGACATAGGGTACAAAGAAACTTTGTGGGGTTTATGGATATGTCCTCCATCTTGGTTGCAATCATGATTTCTTAGGTGTGTATGTATGTCCAAATGTATCAAATTGTGTACTTCAAAGTGTGCAATATATCGTGTGTCACCTACACACAATACACCTGTCTAAAAGAGTTTGTTTTGTAATAACCCTTGACATTGTTTCACAGTCCCACTGTTGTATCACCTTAATTCCTTAATACTTGTGTAGTTAGAGCCAACCTGTGCCTTTTAATGTGTTTATAATATGAAGATTTTCCTTCTTTTAGGATTTTGTTCTTCGATGCCTGATTAGAATCCACCCAGTTCCTGCTTTATTTTCTCATGCCTTCTTTTCTGTCTCTTCCTTCCAAGTTAATTTGATGTTTTAATGTATCAGCAAAAAAAAAGGAGGGGGAGTTTTATCAAACTTTCTTACAGTATAAATCGTTGTGGCTAATAATTATGTTTAAACTTAAGCACTTGGCTTTCATTCTGATCACCCTGTTGGATGTTGGAATGTGAAGGTAAATAGACCAGACCTACCCTGCATGATATCATTCAACTACACTGTTAGGTGTAAAATTGGTGTGCACTTTGCACTAATTTTAATGCACTTCCCTGATTTGCTCATCAGTGGTGAAAATAATAATATACACACTATTGGAAGGATTATAACCGTTGTTTAGAAAAATTAACAAATAAGAACACTTCAATCAAAATATTTCTTAGGTGGAAGAACATCTGGGGCCCCAAATTCAAACTCTTGAGTCTCTCTTGATACTTAGATATTATTTTTCTTGCAATTCTCTCTGAAATTATTAGGAAACTTATTCAAAAAGGATTACTACTAATATATATGTAAGACATTATGCTAGTTTTCAAGCAGGTGAAGATGAATAAAATAGTTCCAGTTTTCAAAGAGCTCTCAAACTAATGAGGAAGACAGATACACAGGCACAACGTGCTCTCTCTCTTTCTCTCTCTCACATCTTACACACACACACACACTCACACACACACATGCAAACACAATCTTAAAAACTACTAATGAAGAAACACTTCCTATGGGCTTCATGTTCTATAAGCTTCATAACCAAGTTAAAGATAAATACCATTACCATTATTGTCTTTATACAGCTAAGAAATAAGGTACCTAGGCATTAAGTAACTTTTCTCAAGGTCATATGGCTTTTACAAAAAGCTACTTACTATAATTACAGGAAAAATTTTCCATAGTGTCAAGAGTACACATTTGGGAGAACTGAAAATTTGAAATCATTTTTTTTTCTGGAAAATTTAGGATGCAATGAGTCACAAATTAACATAAGTTTAGAATCAAATATACATAAATATTAAAATAACACAAGTATAGACAAAATCATGAGGGCATAAAAGGTAACAGTACTTTTAATAAACACATTTATTAATGTGATTTAGAAACAGGTAAATATAAAAGTAAAACAAATGGCTCCAAACTCTTATCCAGATAATCCCAGTTGACATTTCAAAATAATACAAAACAAAACAAAGTAATATGTGTTCAAGATCAGAAATTCGAGCAATGTAGACAGGGATAATTTAATTGAAAAACAATGAGTCCATCACTTTCACCAATTGTTTTGTCCCAAAGTAAATACTGCGAAGAGTTAAAAATGTCAAAACAAACAATATCTTCTATTAAAAACATTAAAATATATACATTAGCCGGGTGCGATGGCGCACTTGTGTAATCCCAGCGGCTTGGGAGGCTGAGATAGGAGGATCCCGACTTCAAAGCCAGCCTTAGTAACAGGGAGATGCTAAGCAACTTGTAAAACCCTGTCTCTAAATAAAATACATAATAGAGGTAGGGATGTGGCTGAGTGGTAGAGTGCCCCTGAGTTCAATCCCCGGTATCCCTCCAAACACACACACACACACACACACACACAAACACACACTCATTCATATGATATATTTGAAAACAGTAACACACATTGAACTCTTAGATATTCTAACAAGTCTTGGAATCACATTCATTTCAAAGCTATTTAACTTTTAAGCACTGCATAGTATTTTTTGCATGAATATAGCATAATTTATGAAGGAATAGGGTCACTCTTTCAAGCAAAGTTTGTGGTGACTTGTAGCTCACAAGACTTAAAGCATCTTTGTCCCTATTCAGCTCTCAGGTGCCTTTTCGTCTTTACTGGCAACTTCCTCGCGTTCCAGCAGAGGGCGATGTGACACCATGCCAGGAAGTGTGTGATCAGGCGAGCCCGACCTGGACCTGCTTTAAGTCAGCAAAAGGAATGTATCCATAACTGAAACAGAAACAATTTCAAAATTCCGTCCTTCCAGGATTTCTGGTTGATTTCAGATAAAAAAAAAAAAAAAAAACATAAATGTATGTGTGCTTTGGTAGTTGAAGCGCCATTTAAAAGCTGTGCCAGAAAGGTCCAGAAGGAAACCAGTCAGATGAAAGATGTGTGTAACTCTGGTGAAAGCAGCAGCATTTTTTAATGCTGACTAGTGACAAACCACATACAGTATCCCAACTGATCCTCACAGTCACCCTATGAGGTCAGCCAAAAATTACCCACATTATACAGATAAGAAAACTGAAGTTCTCATGCTCTTAGCACAGACACAGCTCCAAAGCAGGTCTCCTGACTCCAATCATGAGCTCCCACTAACTCACCGTGGGTGGGTCATTACATCAGACAGATTAGTAGGGGTGTTCGTCAGCTTTTCATCACAGGGAAAAAAAATATATGAGAAAAATCTAAAAGAGGAAAGATATTTTGGCTGAAAGTAGGAGTTTTCAGTCCATTCTCGCCAGCTCGGTTGTGTCTGGTCTGTGATGAGGCAGAACATTATGGCAGAAGGACACAACGAAACCAAGCTGCTCACCTCGTGGCAGCTGGAAAGCAGAGTGGGAGAGAAAGGGGTCCTGAGGTCAAGGTGCACCCTAAGTACATGACCCCTGGTGACCCACTTCCCCTGACTAGGCCTCTCCTTCTAAAGTGATCTTCCTGCCATTAGCGCCACCTGCTGGAGACCAAGCCTTCAACACAGGACCCTCTGCTGGACATTCCGGATTAGAGCAGGGTCGCTTTTTGCTAATGAAGACATCAGCTTCTCATTCCAACCTAGGACCAGGCAAAGACAGACTCCACATCTCTGTAGTGAACTAGGTCTTACTTAGGTTGTTTTCATCAAAATGCGTCAGAGACTCCTATAAAGTGATCAGTACATCTCTGTTGATGTCACCTACACTCAGCTTAGAGTAGATTCTTCTCTGTATAGGACCTGCTAACCCTCAAAACTCCAATAGTGGTGGGGATAGTTGGCCTCAGCCAATAGCTAAGTTTTGTATAGGAAGAAAAGTGACAGCCTCAAACCAAAAAAGCTTTCTGATCCCTTTTATTACCTCCCACAGAACAGAAATATTAAGTACAAACTGTCATCCCCTCACTTCACTCTCACCTTAATGCAGGATAAATGGTGACATCCAATCACATGGTAATTGAGGGACTAATTAGGAAGCATTATCCTTAACTACCTACAAAACACACGAGAAGAATTTTCAATGACACTGGAAATAGAGACTCTTCAGGTAGATCAATTTCCTGCTTCTCCATGTTATCTCTCTTCTTGGAAATGATGTTCACATGCCCTGATACATCTTACTTACAAATAGTAAACAAGAGGCTTAATAAAATAATTCCATATTTCCCATAAAAAAAGAAAAACTATCCCCAGGTATATGCCAGAGTGTTCCTTTCTATAAAGGAAGATCAGACTGAGCATCTCTCATAACTAACTTCATTTCATGTCAGAAAAATTCTAATGCTTGCTTTTAGTAAATGATACATCATTCTGTAATTAGGTTCTTATTTCTATTCTATGTGAGGGTCGGGCCATGTTCCCTGACCTGGGACAGAAAAAGAATGAGTCATAGAAATGAAGCTTTCATCTATATCAATTGCCTGTCTCTCCCCTACTCTTTCCCTGGTAATATCCTTCTGGATTCCAACATTATAAAATAGGAGATAAAGCATAGAGTGAAAACTGACCTACCTTGCCTTTCTAGAGTAACACATATACACCAGTGTGCAGAACAGAAGGGTTTTTTTTGCTTAGAAATTTGAGGGGATGGATAGTGCTCAGTCTATGATCAACTCCAAAACAGTAGTTGTTTTCTCTCTCTTCAGCAGAATGTTATTGTACTTTGTCTACAAATTTCAAAGTATGCAATGACTAAAATGAAAATATATTAACATCTTTCATAAAACATTTCAAAGAAGGCAAGTGTTCCTCTTGGTATAAACATTACCCCAAAGTGGTACTGTATCTTAATGCTAACCTCTTTAAACATCTAGAATATTCTGAAATGCATCAGATTTCCAAACTGAGACTCAAAAAATCACTTATCTTATTCCATATCTTCAGTAATTGCAGGAGTGTGGTGTTTTGATCACTTATTTTATTTTTGTTTATTTATTTGGTACCAGGGATTGAAACTAGGGGATCTTTACTACTGTTGCACTTCCCTAGCCCTTTTATTTTTTTTATTTTGAGACATGTCCTTGCCATATTGCTGATGGTCTTGCTAAGGTGCCGAGGCTGGCACCAAACTAGTAATCCTCCTGCCTCAGCCTACTGAGTCACTGGCATTACAGGCCTGTGCCATAATACCTGGCATGGCTGATCATTGTTAAGTGACCAACTTATTTTACAACAAGTTTTAATCAGTATTTTTCATAGAAATGATGCTTTTGTGAAGAGGTATTTTTTGAGTATATAAAATTGCTTAAGGGAGTACCTCATTGGAGAGAGCACTGTCCCTGGCTTAGGTCTGAATTCCAGTTTTTTAGATTATTCCCTGAATAAATTGCAAACTTGCTAAACTTAAGGTGACAATTTCTTCATCTAAATAATGATAATCATGCATGCCTCATGTAGTCACTCTGATTTTAAATTAGATAATGTCCATAAACACCGAACATAAGACTTTTAAACAGGTGCACCTTTACGCATACACACATCCTTAAATGCCAACACACAGGTATTCATCTTTATTTCACAATGATCTTATTTATTCTCTGAAATAAATTTTGTGCAATAAACTTTTGAACGTAAAACCTTTCCTCTGGACCATAAAACTAAGGGAAATTACATATCGTATTGAGGATATCAGGACAATCTTTTAATCATATTTAAACATTTATTGAGTGTTTACTATATCCCAGGCACCTATAGTCTAAGTGCTTAAGGAAGAATAGTGAACCAAATAGAATATTTACAGTGTTAGAAACCAGACAATACCCATGTGTCGTGGTAGCCATTGAAGGACTGTAGGGTGACCAGAAAGTTTCCAGAGAGATGATACTTGCATTAAAGTCTAAATGTTGAGCAAAAGACAACCATGCTATGATCTGGAAAGAGAGAATTACAAGAACAGGGAGCAGCAAAGGTCCTGGCAATGTAAGTAAGTCTCTTGTAATGATGGAAGGCAGAAAAGAAAGACATAAGGAAACAGAAAGACACACGGAATCAGTGAGAGAGTGGAGGGAGGCCAGCTGGGAATTCCTGTTAGACCACATCACGGTAGGATGTTGCAAAGGCCCTGAGGCAGCTTAGAATCTGTTCTGAGATGAGATGTCTCTGGGATTTAATTGTATTACTTCATGTGTATTTCAGATTCATACATGATACAAACAATAAATGATGGATTGTATTGCCCAGTTACATTGCTTAGTAATTCCCAAACTACAGCTTATTTATAACCAAGACCATGGTGCTTTCTGAACATTTAAGAGAAAACATTTCATCTTATGATTCCAACATCACTTAAGAGTGACTTAAATAATCTTCAGACCACAATGAAACCACTGAAATTGCCTCTTCAACAAATGGTGCTGGGAAAACTGGAAATCCATATGCAACAAAATGAAATTCAACCCCTATCTCTCACCATGCACAAAACTCAACTCAAAGTGGATCAAGGACCTAGGAATTAAACCAGAGACTCTGTGTCTAATAGAAGAAAAAGTAGGTCCTAACCTTCATCATGTGGGATTAGGCCCCAACTTCCTTAATAAGACTCCTATAGTGCAAGAATTAAAACCAAGAATCAATAAATGGGATGGACTCAAACTAAAAAGTTTCTTCTCAGCAAAAGAGACAATCTGTGAGGTGAACAGAGAGCCTACATCCTGGGAGCAAATTTTTACCCCCACACATCAGATAGAGCACTAATCTCTAGGGTATATAAAGAACTCAAAAAGCTAAACACCACAAAACAAATAACCCAATTGATAAATGGGCCAAGGATCTCAACTGACCCTTCTCAGAAGAGGATATTCAATCAATCAACAAATATATGAAAAATGTTCATCATCTCTAGCAACTAGAGAAATGCAAATCAAAACTACTCTAAGATATCATCTCACACCAGTTAGAATGGCAGCTATTATGAAGACAAACAACAGTAAATGTTGGTGAGGATATAGGGAAAAAGGCACACTCATACATTGCTGGTGGGACTGCAAATTGGTGCAGCCAATCTGGAAAGCAGTATGGAGATTCCTTGGAAAATTTGGAATGGAACTGTCATTTGACCCAGGTATCCCTCTCCTCTGTCTATACCCAAAGGACTTAAAAACAGCATACTACAGGGACACAGCAACATCAATGTTTATAGCAGCCCAATTCACAATAGTTAAACTGTGGAACCAACCTAGATGCCCTTCAATAGATGAATGGATTAAAAATGTAGCATATGTATACAATGGAATATTACTCATCATAAAATAGAATAAAATCACGGCATTTGCAGGTAAATGGATGGATTGGAGAAGATAATGCTAAGTTATCCAATACCAAATAAACAAATGGCAAATGTTTTCTGATATTAGGTGACTGACTCATAGTGGGGTAGGGAGAGGAAGCATGGGAGGAATAGATGAACTCTAGATAGGGCAGAGGGGTGAGAGGGGAAGGGAGGGGGCAGGGGGTTAGCAATGACGGTGGAATGTGATGGACCTCATTATCCATAGTACATGTATGAAGACATGAATTGGTGTCAACATACTTTATATACAAACAGAGTGTAATATGAATTGTGATGCATTCTACTGTCATGTATTTAAAAAATAAAAGCAATTAAAAAAAGAAACCACTGAAATTATTACTCGATTAACATCCGTGTAGTGATATGTATCTTCTCCTCTCTCAAAGATAATGGCTATTCTCTGAAAGGGCATGCTTTCCTTTTCAGAAGGTGGAGCTGTCTCTTGGAGACCTCAGTCTCTGTTGAATAGAGGTGCAGTTCTGGTGTCAAACACTCACCAGTGGATATGAGCAGAAAGGGCATCAGTCTTCTCTGGGCTGCAGCCTTCAGGAAAACTGGTCAGTTTTCTTCCTTATCTTTTCTATTTCTTCTGAGAAACAAAGGACTACTAGGCTTAAGGAGATGGAAAAGCCACAAGATGGAATGGGTTCATTTCCCTAAATTATTTGGTAGAAAAGGAGCTTACCCAATGGACACACCCAGAGCAGGCAGCTCCCCTCCTCTCTGTATATCTCCCTCTCTACCATCTGATCGCTTTCCTTCCATGAAGTTCTACACATTCCTTGCCAGATGCCTGGGGCCCTTAATGAAGCACTGGTCCAGACCACCCAACTCTGTCAAATGGAGACTCCTTGCATTCTGCCCTTCCTCCCATAGAACCCCTGACCCCCTTTCCTGCCCTAGAAGGTTGGGGTGGGAAGGTGGAGGTGGAGGAGAACTGAGATTTTGGTGATTGTTATGTCTAAGGGATTATCTTCCCCCACTCAACTTTCATTCTCATTAAGTGAACTTTGTTAGAGTCTGTAAACAAGTCAAAATAACACCTGGCATTTTTCCAGGGGAATGTTAGAGTTCCTAAACAAGTCTGGATGGTGCCTGGCAAAATGCCTGAGGGGGTGGTTTGAGAAGTAACAAAAACAAGCCATTAAGTGTGGAGATTCCTTATTGGTTGACTGATGTATCTAGTTTATGCTAATTAGATAAGCTCTGTGGAATGTATAAATACTGCTCCTGTCCTGCAATAAAGGGCTCCTACTCCTGCTGTATCAACATACACAAGTTATTCGTCACCCCCCCTCCCCCCCCCCCGTTATTTTGCTGCAGCCGGACTGTGGCAAACTTCTTATAGACAAGGAACCACCAGCCATTCATCCCAGCTGCGTTCTTCTGGCTAGCAATGGAGCCCAGCTGCCCTTGGCCTGGAACAAGTAAGTAAATCTGCTGGCAAACAGAGGTAAATCTGACTGGCAACCCTACTAGACTTCTATCCAACATTGCAGGGTGGTTCTTGAAGAACTTTCTTTTGTTGGGCAGATAGAAGTCTAGTAGGGTTGTCTTAGTTCCCCTAAACCTGCTAAAGCCAGAGGTCAGTCTTGGCAGTTGAGAAGCCATCAAAACTAAGGTGGCCATTCTCTCACTAACTCAAAGAGTTATTCATACCAAGTAAGTCAGTGTTCAGTCAGCTGTTTAATAAGGATGTGGAAAAGGCAGCTGAAGATTTAGGGAAAAAGTAATTTCCTGAAAAATCCAATCATTTGACAGCAAACTGAACTAGTAGAGGGGAATTGTCCAGACCTTATGAAGATGCTGGCAGTTGGCATTGTAGATTAGGATACAGCTGATATTTTTAAGATATCCCAGATTTCCTTCATACCTACACTGAAAGGTGTCTGTCCTAATCTCAAGGATAGTAGACCAGAACTCTCATGACCTAACATGGTTGAACAAGAAGAGATTAATTGGAAGAAAGACCTTAGAGGAACTTTGGGAAGGGAAGACATTCAGCAACAGGTCAGTGGCACTAGGTGGAAAGACTGATGAGTATACAAACCTCTGCTGTCAGGTTTAATATGGGACTAAAACTGATGTCTGGCACATAACAAATGCTGAATGTGTGAAATGTTATATGAGTGAATATATAAGTGATGGGGGGTGATGAGTGAATGGATTAGTGATAAATAAATAAATAAATAAATGCACAGGTTGAATCCTTAGCTCTCTTGTTATGAACTTGGCAGGAGGTGGAAGGGAAACTATTCTGATCAAACTAATGCTCCTTGCTCAAATATTTGTATATGCAGCCAGTGGTATAAGCCTGTAATCTCAAAGCCTCTAGAAGCCCAGGCAGAAGAATTGCAAGGTCAGCAAATTAGAGAAGCCGTCAGTGACATGGTTAGACTCTGTTTCAAAATTAAAAAAATAAAAATAAAAAGGGCCAGGGAGGTGGCTCATTGGTAAAGCACACCTGACCTCGATTCCCAATACCATATCCCCCTCAAGAATCACCCTGCAGTGCTGGGGAATGATAGTGAGGCACTGATGTGCTTAAAATTGTGACAGTGGAGGAGGAAAAAGGAGAGTGTGTTGTAGGATCTCAAGTCACCTGGACTCCAGTTAAACAGTTGAGACCTAAGACATAAAGCAGGCAAAGAAAACCTAATGTTAACCCCAAAGAGACGAGAGAAATAAAAAGTTTTGGAGAAAACATAAAAATATGATATTTGATGTTAAATAAAACCTATTTATGCCAGGCATGGTGGTACACACCTATAATCCCAGCCACTCAGGAGGCCGAAGCAGGAGAATCCAAGTTCAAGGCCAGACTGGGAAACTCAGCAAGACCCTGTCTTAAAATAAAATAAATGGGACTGAGATATCACTCAGCAGCAGAGTGCTTGCCTAGCATGCAGGAGGCCCTGGGTTCAATCCCCAGAACCTGGAGGGAAAGGGGCACCAATTTCCAATTCAGTGCCTACCCTATTCTCACTTTCTCAACTCTTTTTATTTTAAATATTTTTTCAAGTTGCAGATGGACACAATACCTTTATTTATTTGCTTGTTTGTTTATTTTTATGCAGTGCTGAGGATCGAACCCATTTCCTCTCATGTGCTAGGCGAACGTTCTACCACTGAGCCACAACCCCAGCCTCAACACCTTCTCAACTCTTACTTTGTAAATACTGTTATGCATCTATGTATTGATATTGTACTCCTTTTTCCCACTGTGAACATTCAATATTTCAACACAATTGGGTGGTAAATGAACTGCCCTGTGACTTTCTATTATCAACAGCTGTCTTTCAGAAGAAATCTGTGTTCCCACAACTATTTAATTTCTGGAATGTAGCCAATCACTGAGCAACTGGAAGATGACTGTAGATATTTGTCTTTGTTTTAGAAAATGCAAAATTGGGCTAAAGATATGATGTATTGGTTTTAGGAGAAAACATAAGTAAAAGAGTGAATATTTTATTTAAAAGAAAAAAATATAAAAAATTTAAATATATCAGTAAACAGGAATTTTTTAAGAGAGAGAGAGAGAATATTTTTAATATTTATTTTTAGTTTTCGGTGGACACAACATCTTTATTTTATTTTTATGGGGTGCTGAGGATCGAACCCAGTGCCCCGCTCATGCCAGGCAAGCACACTACCGCTTGAGCCACATCCCCAGCCCAGTAAACAGGATATTTAGAGGTATTTTTAATCTTTTTTGATAATAGAAACTTAAAATATCATTGACAATTGCCGCAGACAATGTTTTTGTCAGCTTTTTCACTGCTGCAACCCAAAGACCTGACAAGAACAATTTCAGAGGAGAAAAAATTTATTTGGCGCTCACACTTTCAAAGAACTCAGTCTATAGATGGCTGACTCCATTGCTCTGGCCTAAGGTTAGGCAGAGCATCATGGCGGGAAGGTAGGGAGGAGGGAATTGGCTCAGGTTATGATGATCAGCAAGCAGAGAGAGAGAGAGAGAAAGAGAGAGAGAAAGTGCTCCACTCTCTAGGGACAAAATATACACTCCATAGGCACATCCTCAATCACCCCCCTCCTCCAGCTTCACCCTAACTGCCTACCATTACCACCCAGTTAATTCCTATCAGGGAATATAGTGCCTGATTGGGTTAAGACTCTCATAATGCAATCATTTCATCTCTAAACTGTCTTGCAGTGTTCAGCACATAAGCTTTAGGGGGATACCACATATCTAAACCATAATAGGCAGTTTACGTCATGTTATATTGTCATAGTATTTTTAGAAATTTACTTTAACATCTGACTTCCAAATGCCACCACTCTGAATCTAGATCTTGCTATGGACACGGTCAGATCAGCTCTCTAGAGTACCTCTAGATGGCAGTGTCTCATTAAAATTATAATCAAAGTCTCTACAGCATTCTATTTGCAGTAGATTTTGTCAAATGAATCCTATTGCATCAAAGTGCCAGGTATGTAACCTTTGTCTATTTAATTTATTTCTCAGCAGACTGAAAATAAAAGCAGGTTCTATCTAACCAGGAAGGTCAAAATGGAATGGCTGCTTGCTTTGAGCCCAGATGGACAAGCTGTGGGTAGTTTATTTGACTTCAAGGAATTCTCCAAGTCAGTCTGCACATACTTGGACTTACCCAGTTCTGAGTTCAGTTCTCTTTGTGTTTTTTTCATTGCAATAAAATCTGTATGACCACTGTCAAGGTGCTATTTGTCTTTGGCTACTCAAGACAGATTTTAATTTTGGTGGGTACTCTAAAAAACTACATTGTTGTACTGAAAATTAGATAGATAGATAGATAGACAGATAGATCATAAGACACCAAGGAAATGTGAATTTGAATCTGTGTGACCTCTAACTAGTTACTTAACCTTTCTGGGTTTGGTTTCTTCCTCATTAGTAAAATGGAGATAATATCTAACTTAAAAAATAATCTAGGTAATAATTGATGACATGATGCATATAAAGCAATCCTGGTTTCTAATACACAAGAGCTAAAGGACAGCTATTCTTTTGTTTCTTTCGGAGATTTGGTGTGAGGTCAGACAAGTTGCCACCCAAGAACTTAATTTACCCAGCAGCTTAGAGTGTTCTCCCTTCTCTTCAGTGTTTCCCCTGTTACATAACAATCTCGGTTTATTCTTCAGGAACCACCTATACTTTTTCTGTTGAAGAATTTCCCAAACCCAATAATCAAGCTGAGTTTTCTATTTCCCTTACTCCAACCAAACTGCTGATGCTTCCATTACAACCTTGTCACATCATATTGTCATGTATCTGCACTGCACCTTCCGGCGGACTATGAACTTCCCAAGGTCCTATTTAGAATGAGATATATTTCATGTTTGTGTAATTATATCAAAACTGATTCTACTGTCATGTATAACTAAAAACAACCAATGAGAGAGAGAGAGAGAGAGAGAGAGAGAGAGAGAGGCTTCATTTTAGTCACCTTTGCCTTCTCAGTGCATAACACATACTAGGTTCTCAGTGAAGGTTTGTATGAATGAAAGAATGACCTGCATCGGACCTCACCTTGACCGCATTTCCAATCTCATGATTCCCACAGTCCTTTCTGAGTACGTTGCAAAATCAATCTGTTCTGCACTTTTCCCTGGATGGTGTAGGAGCTGCTCTTTGATTTGGGGCCAGTAGGAATTACTATTGGGAAGATCGTCCTGCTGAAAACAGTAACCCTTGTACTCTATTTTTCCCCTTGATTTCCTTTTTCAAACTCCCTTTGTCTTATCAGGCTAACAAGGACTTAAGCTCTGTTTCTGTGCCACTAAATGCTTCTGCCAAAGATAAGGCAAGAGGAAACAAAATAGCCTTGATAGATTTCTGGCATTGTAGATAATTAAAAATTTTTATGTTATGATTGAAATTTGGCAATCAAAGGACAGAGAAGAAATGCAGGGCAGGGAGAAAGAAAAAAGAAAAGGAAAGGAAGAAAGAAAGTCTTTATTAAAACACTACCAAAACTAATCTAATGTGTTTTTCTAAAAAACAAAAAGTAATTAAAAAAAATACAAATGTTCCATGACATTTTAGAGACCAAAGGAAAGTGTAACTGTTTTAATTTCTGGGTTTGTTTTTGCCGCTTTACTTTTCAATAGAAAGTAATATGTTTTGCTTATTAAAATTCAATCATTCTAGCTAAATAAACAGTCACTACCTTCCTATATTCAAATAAGCTCTTTAGTTACACTTTTATAAACTGACTGAGATGATAATTGCTTCCTGGGCTTCATACCTGTTCTGAAACTCAGATCCACTATTTGGCAGAATGGGTGATACCGCGGCACATCTCTGCCAAAATCTAACAGTGGTTCAGAGATCGCGGAGAAGCCTCATGTGTCTAAAGGGTTTGAAAAAATAATTCCTTCGAGGAAATTTTAAAAATTTGGATTTGTTATCAAATGGAAATGAAAATTTAAGAGTAGGATACAAAGACATAATGAGCCTCAGCACATAAGGTGCTGCTAGTGCACAGGGGCTCTTGACCAGCTCTCTTCCTTCCTGCTGAAAGGTTACCTCAAAAGCCCAGGGATCTAGTTCTAAAAGGAACTAGAAAAATCCATATATTGTCCCAGTGTGTGCCTGAACATGGATGGTCCATAATGAGCAATGATTTAACCTTTTAAATATTGGGTTCTAAACTAATGTATATGAGTTCAAGTGCTTGGAGAACACCACCATTAACGCACATACCGTCAACATATTCTAATTTCCAATCATACATGCCATGCATGAAATCTTATGAAAGGTTGACTTTATCTTTAAATAAAAGTTGAAGTTCTCTAAGTAGTTCAGAAGTTAATTGCATGCTTTGGGCCATATTTAAGCAGATGATCTTCATTAGAATTGTCTTTTCCTATCTCCCTTCTCTTTTCAAATTCTCAATACATTTTCTCCTTTTGGGTATCTTCAGGTTGCAGGCAGGTAATATGTAATTATCTAGGAAAAGTAACATATTCCACAGCAACTGGATCTTATTGATATTATTCCAAATTGTGCTTTTCCATAACATACAAAAATTGGGAATTTGATATAATTTAACTGAAAGAGATACAAAAACGAAGGTAATAAATGTCACTGTAGGCCAGCTTCCTGGAGCACTCCCTTCTTGTCCCTATGCTACAGCCATCTGGTGTTTGTGTGATATTCATATTATCTTAGGGTCATATAAGATTATATTCTATGTAATAAAAATGGGATATTAAACATGCTAAAATATTAGAAGGATAATTTAATTAGAAAGTACCCATCGGTTATCTGTGGTAGTGTGGATAGGATGCCCACTGAGGAAAGTATTTGAGATTTGTATAATATCAACTTCCTATAGGAGGATCAAAGAGAGAAATAGCATGTGACAGGTCAAAGAGAAAACAAAAAAGTCAAAATAGAAGAAATCAACTTGAGTATGGAGCCTGACAAGAGAACGTCCCAAGTTAATCAAAATCCCTGTCAAATATCACATCTTGATTCAAGGGCATTCTTTAAAGGCCTAGAAACTTGATCAAAGTAAAATTTTAATTAAAATGTACTCTTTTATTAAAAATTAAATATCTCTAGTCAGAATCTGCATGTTCCTTCCCTTCGTCCCACTGAGACATAGAAGTTTTGGGGTTCTTTGAAGTTCATGTTTCCAATCACAGGCCATGAATGTTATTGTTAGCCAAGAAATAAGAGTGTGCCAACACAGTTTGTGCAATATTAGTGTTCTAGAATATAAAGATTGCCAACAATATTAACCAACAATAATCTCGAATAAAAAAAAACTTATATACAAATATTTCCAAAAAAAATTATTCAGAATTTAATGGCTAATATGACATCAAGAAATGGCCATAAAGCACAGACCATTGGTTATTAAACTTAGTTATATTTGCTATGAGATTGATCACTCACAACTACTGAATATTCTTAGTGTGTAGTTAATTGAAAACTCGTACTACTGAATAATTACTTGATGCTAACAAAGAACAGATTATATTCAGATCTTGTGTAATTTATGGTACATGTGATATTTATTAGTGCTTGGCTGGTTGCTTCCATAATTCTTCCAATTTTTTTTTAAACTGAAACTGTTCTGAATTGAGCTTAGTGAGCAAGATGAGTTCTCATTTTATTATCAAAGTTTCCAGTTCATAATAATAAAAATTGATGATGTAATTGTATAAATATCTCTATTGCCTAGCAATAGGAAAGAACATACAAATAAGATATTTATCAACTGAAGCACACTCCAGAAAAGTATCACATAGTTTTTCTTCCATCAGTTTCATGTTCTTTACTTTTTTTCATCAAAGGCAATAGCACCACTTTTACATATTTGGATCCTGGCATACTTTGAATTCTGTTCTTATGTTTTAAATTATTGAGATGTTATTAGATGGATGTCATAAATGGATATAAAACAATTCATAATAATTAAAAGATTTTTCAGTGCATTTAGTGTTTAAGAACTATTGCTTATTAGTATCAGATACTTGAGTTTTAAAAATGATATACAACATATATTGTTTTTAAAAACCAAGTATTTATGAAGAATTCAGGATGAAAATCAATATTTGTCTTACCTCTCACGTTCTCCATTTCTGTTTTCAAAGACAAAAGTCCATTGGATGCTCTCTGAATTGCTCCAGTCTGCATCCCTGTTTTTCTGAATAACAGTTAATATTGATGTTTTTGATTCATTGACTAAAGTGATCATTTACTGACTTTCTCAATATGATAGGAAATTGACCTCCGGTCCCACTTTTCTGGTTCTTTCCTTCTAAGAGTTAGTCTGTTGCTTACTGACGTTTCCCTGATTTCTATTGCAAATTTTTAAAATGAACTTAAACCACCTGTTCTAGATCTATCAGTGATAGTATCTCTTTCCTCCTTGCTCAGAAAAGTATTATTATGCCCCTTCCCTCCAGCCCCTTCCTTCCAGCCTCCCACCTCTTCCACATCTGCAATTTCAGCTATGCATTTACTTTAATATCATTGGAGTTGATAATGTTTATATTGTTTTAATTAGTTAGTGGATACTAACAAAAAAAACGGTTTCAATTATTTTACCATTACTAGTAATGTGTACTGCAGAGCCACGTGATATGTGGACAATGACTTACTCCTCTACAGGCCTAATGTCAAATCTTCTGTGCCTCCAAGTGGCATACATAGTCTGCAATCCCCCCAACCACTAAACTCCCCTTCCCTTATTCCCAAATTTTCATTTTATTCCCACAAAGGTGATTCCAAGATAATTCCAACATTTCTTCTTATTCTGGCACTCTAGGCTTTCTACTTCTGACTCTCCACAATGTTTCTGTTTAGTGTTTTTGGTTGGATCCACCACTTCCTGATTTGCATGTTTTTCTTTTTCTTTTTCTTTTTTTTTTTTTTTTTTTGCTAAAGGTATTCTCAAACTTCAAAGACAGGATTACAAAATGTAAAATTTCTGATATTCAGCATATCTGAAATTGAAATCAGTCTACCCTCATACTCCATTAGTAGTTTGGCTAGTGTAAAATTATAGGCTGGAGATAATTGGCAGCTCAGAATTGAGAGGCATGTTGCGTTGTCATTTAATCAGTGTTGCTGAGGAGACAACCAACATTGATCCTTTCAGAGTGGTTCCCTCCCCTAGGAAATTTTGTGGAACATAATTTTGCATAAACTTGTGTTTGCTTTTTGTTTTTAAGCAAATCAAACATAAAACTTCCACGCCTTGTGTTCAATTTTTAAATATTAATATAATTTAATTTCCCTTATCTAAAATACTTGGGATCAGAAGGATTTACTATTTTGATGTTTCTTTATTTTGAAATATTTTCATACATATAGTGAGATATCTTGGGAATAGGTCCAAAGCCCAAACACAAAATTCATTTCTATTTCATATACACCTAATTCACATAGCCTGAAGGCTGTCTAAGATTTCTAGTGCCTCTGTTTTGACCATGAGCCATCACACGAGCTCAGTTGTAGAATTTTCCATTTGTATTATCCTGTTGGTGCCCCAAAAGTTTAAGGTTTTATTTCAGATTTCAGATTTTTAGGTTAGGGATGCTTACCCTGTAGTTTGAAATTGGAATATCCTTTCTGTCTCTGTTATGACCTGAAAGTGTGTGTCACTGAAAAATTCATGTTGTATTCCTAACCCCCCATGTGACAGTGTTAGGTGGGACCTTGAGAGGTGATCAGCTCTTAAGGTTAGAGACCCCCAGAATGGTATCAGTGCTCTCTCATAAGAAGATTCACAGCAGAGGTGATTTCCAGAACTGTGGGAAATAAATTTATGCCACCCAGAGTGTGGTATTCTGTTATAGCAACCTGGACCAATACAGCCTGCCATCTTCTCTGTCCATATATATGCTTGTTTTGTCTCTTTATCCTGCAATTGCGAAGTTTCCTTCAATTGATTTCCCAAGATTTCATTTTTATTTTGCAAATTGTGTTTCTATTATTCAAGATATCTTTCTTACTTTCTGATTGTGCTTCCTCAAAAGTATAACTGAGGATTCATAACTATGCCAAAATGCATTGAATTTAAATTATTTTCACTTTATTGTATATAAATTAAACCTCAGTAAAGCTGATTTTATCACTAGAACCTATCCAGTCTTCTCCATCTGCTATTAATATCTCTCACTTTCTCTTTAGTTTTAAGTATTTTTTTCTGGTAATCTTCTTTCTGCCCTTTTCAGTCTTGGATTTATTCTCCCACCCAGTAATAAACAGCCTTTATCAAGCGCATGACTCAGATCACATTGGGCTTGCTCTTGGACACTGAATAGGATCTGTATAATCATCAGATTATACAAGTAATGCCTTGCACAACTTGCAAATCAATCATCTACCATTCCCTCTGAACTTCACTTCAGCATTGCCTAATATGAAATACAATGTTGACCTTAAAAATTACCTATGTATGAACAAGGTTAGCTTTTGAGTCAGAAAAACCTTCAGAGGAATTCTGTGTCACCATTTATTGTATAATTATTGGTAAGTTATTCTGTGTGTTTTAGTGCTCTGATCAGTAAAATTAAGATTATGATGTTGGCTACAGAAGAGATTATTTGGGTAAAAAAATAATACAAAAATAGCAGATGCTCAATAAATTTAAATCACACTTTCTATCTTCATTTATTTATTCCAAAATATGGACAGAGCACCTGTTATTTACCATATTCACAAACGTGCTTCTGTTAGTTAAGTTTCATCTTCTGTGACTTAGGGGAGAATGACTTCGAGGAAAAAAGTTTATTTTAGCTCATTTTTTCCTAGCCTCAGTCCATGGTGGGCCAAGTCAGTTGCTCTGGACCTGAGGTAAGGGAGAGCATCATGGCGGAAGGAGGCAACAGAGCAAAGAAGCTCACCTGGTGGAGGCTGGGAAATGGGGAGAAAGGGAGGAGACAGAGGGACAAGATGCAGTCCCCAAGGGCACAACTCGAGCCACACTCCATCTGCCCACAGTTACCACCTGCACAGGAGTTCTTTCAAATTATTAATCCATCAAAGGGATTAACTCACTGGTTACATCACAGCTCTCATAATCCAACCACTTCAACTCTGAACAGTCCTTCAAGAACATGGGAGCTTTGGGGACACGTCATATCCAAGCGTAACAGCACCCAATGCAGGAAATTCACAACTTTCCAAAATATTCCATGTATTTCGATCAACTCTAATATGAGGATGTCTTAGTTTATGTTACCAGGATGGACATTTGTCCTCTGTTCTCTTCACAGATCTTTTCGCGTGGCAGGCTGTGACAGTGCTATGCCTCTTCTATGTCTTCTTTACTGCAGTTTGACTATCCCTATCTGTAAGAAGCATTCCCCAGAGGATATCAGCTGCTATTTTCTGGGTGAATTTCTGTTTGCAATTTTTCCATGTAGTACTTATTACATAGAACTTCACCAAGTCCCCCAAGGATTTTCACACCAGGGCACAGTGGAAGAAGACGGCCATCTCCTGAATTTATTCAACACTCATCATCACATGAACTTTTACTTTTTCAAGTAGCATCATATAAAGACTCATGAGAGGCTCCTAAGTCTTACCACATATGCTTTAGTTACATAATGTCATCGCACTATTATTGTCCTTTTGCAGATGACAGTTTAACCTTAATTCAAGATTTACTCGATTCTTAATACATTTCAGGCAAAAAAAAAAAAAAAAGGAGAGAGAGAGATTTTACCAGCATCCTAAACTATCTATTTTCATTATTTTAAATGAGGAACAATTTTAATAGTAGAAACCATTCTCAACTTTCCCCTTGAACTTGAATAATGTTAAACACTAGCCATTGTGTGATGCATGTTTGCATTTATCTCCACTCATCAGAACAGAAGTTCTGAACATATGGACATCTGGGTGTTATTTCCTTTCTGAATAAAAGAATTACACAGTTTTCTAGGAAGGCAAGTTTGGCACACAGAGCCATAAATATAGAACAAAATGAAAAGCACAAATCGGTCCGTTAACTCCAAATCTGTATTTATTAACAAGCAAATAGTAAATGTAAACATCTGGAATGTTTAACCACTGGAACAAATTTAAATCAAGCTCTTAAAGACACCCTCTTTAACTTTCATTAAAATTGATATTTTGGAAGAATAGCTCATCTATTTTGATAATACTGCACATTCAGCATATTCCTTTATCAGGATAATTTTATCTTCCTAGTATATTATTCATTCAGTGTCACATAAGACAGAATTTTTCCAAGGTGTTTGATAAGGGTCCTGTGAAGACAGGAACATTGTGTCATAGTTTAGTTTTTAATTGAATCAAGTTTTGCAAGGATAGAAATTATCGACAGGGATTGAACTCATCTTAATAATAATTTTGTAGTTTTTCTTTATCTCCCCACCAAAAAGATTTAACCTCTGGGCTACATCCCCAGCCCTTTTTATATTTTATTTTGAGAGAGGGACTCGCTAAGTCTCTGAGACTGGCTTTAAACTTGGGATCTTCCTGTCTCAGCTTCCTGAGCCTTTGGGTTAGCAGGCATGGGACACCACTCTTGGCCCTAAACTTTTGACATATATTCACCTCATGTTAATTTGGAAATGTATAAAATACAAATCAATTAAATTAAGGTGGATTTTTAACACGGGCTGTTTTAGCTCACCCATTTCCTCATTTTTCTGGAATGGTAGCTTGAGTTTTCTCTGGTTAGCCACATCTTCCTCACTTCTACTCCATACGGTTGTGCTGAGATAAGTCCGTCTCCTACATCTACTGGGAACATGAATGTGGGTTTGCTTGGCTACAGACTTTACCTCTTCCTTTTAGCAGTCAGTCGTAAGGAATGGGATTTCATTTCAGTTAGAGCCGTGAATGTTATCCTTACCAGCTTTACTAAAACAATTGAGAAAAAAAAATTCATGTGTTTACTGAGATTGTGGACCAAGGAGAATATAAGCCCAGAAGTGAAGATTGTTGCTTCAATTAATTGAAACAAATAATCTAAAAGTGAAAAAATACATGCTATGGACTACAAGTTTGTGTCCTCCCATATTCCATGTGGAAACCCCACTGAGTCATGGTATTAGGAGGCAGATAATCAGGGGTAAGGGTGAAGCCCTCACCATGGGACTATTGTCCTTATAAGAAGAGACACCAAACAGTTGTCTCTTGTTTACCCTTTCTCTGCCGTGGGAGGACACAGCAAGAAAACAGCCTTCTGCAAACAGGGCCCTCACCAGATCTCAACCATGCAGACACCCTGATCTCAGAACTGCAGGAAAAATATGTTTGCTCTTCAAACCACCCTGTCTATGGTGTTCTGTTATAACTCAGATTTAATAAGACAACACATACAAACATATGGATGGGTGGATAGAGAGATAGATAGATAGATAGATAGATAGAATCTCTATAACAGAGATAAGATGTATTTCTACAAGATCTATCTGAAGATCTATTTCTGACCTCTTAATTCATGTGAGCAAATACACCCCTCCTTTTTTTCTTACGTAATTTTTAAAATTGGGATTATGCCCATTTCCAGTTGTAGATACTAATCACAACACCTTGTAACTTCTCAATCTCTATCACATATTTTTCCCCAAGCTCTTGTCTCACTTAGAACAAACATTTTAAGGACAAACAACCCAAATTGTTACAAGAGTTATATGTAATTTCCACTGTCCTCCAAAGAAAAACATAGTTAAGATACACTAAGATGAATGCTAATTTAACTACATGCAATTAATTACACTACCAATTAGAAAAAACCTATAGGCTTTGTAAGAAGGAGACTATAAGCATCCTGTAAATAAATCTTTCAATCCCTGGGTTCAATCCCCACTTCAGCAAAATAATAATAATATTTAATAATAATAATAATAATAATATAAATGTCTAACTCACCTAAAATTAATAATTTTTTTGCTTTTGCTTAACAAACTATTAGGCATTACAGACCTTTTAGGTGTCATGGAAAGTAAATATACTGCTAAAAAAATTTAATTAATTGGATTTTGATTTTTAAGAATGCTATGACTGCATAATTATTATACTAGAGTTTTCTCTGATAATGGTACTTCTTTTGCTTATTAATCCATCTTCTATGTGTGTTTAATTATTGTACAAACTAAACACCTTTGCAATTAGGAGGTGGAAATAAAGATAGGAAACTTTAGCTACTCTTTTTTTTCATTTACTTTTAATGAATTATTTTACGTGCAACCAGGTTTGGAAACTATGTTTCTAGTCTCTAACATAAAGTCATCAGATACAATATGTACAAAAATATTCCATCTCAAAAACATTGACCTCTGAAATCATGTATTTGTCATTTAAACATAGTAATTGGTACAAGTGTGATGGACATTATGATGAATAATTTTATGTGTTAATTTGAATGGACCATGCAGTGTCCTTATATTTGATAAAACATTATTTTGGATATATCTATGAAGAGGTTTCTGAATGAGATTAACTTCTATTTTTTTTTATTTTCAAGACATTCTTTTATTTCTGGGCTGATTTTTTTTCTTTTTTTTATTGTTGGTTGTTCAAAACATTACATAGTTCTTGATATATCATCTTTCACACTTTGCTTCAAGTGGGTTATGAACTCCCATTTTTAGCCCATATACAGATTGCAGAATCACATCAATTACACATCCATTGATTTACATATTGCCATACTAGTGACTGTCATGTTCTGCTACCTTTCCTATCCTCTACTATCCCCCCTCCCCTCCCCTCCCCACCCCTCTTCTCTCTCTACCCCCTCTACTGACCTTCATTTCTCCCCCTTGTATTATTTTTCCCTTTCCCCTCATTTCCTCTTGTATGTTCTTTTGTATAACCCTGAGGGTCTCCTTCCATTTCCATGCAATTTCCCTTTTCTCTCCCTTTCCCTCCCACCTCTCATCTCTGTTTAATGTTAATCTTCTTCTCATGCTCTTCGTCCCTACTCTGTTCTTAGTTACTCTCCTTATATCAAAGAAGACATTTGGCATTTGTTTTTTAGGGATTGGCTAGCTTCACTTAGCATAATCTGCTCTAGTGCCATCCATTTCCCTGCAAATTCTATGATTTTGTCATTTTTTAATGCAGAGTAATACTCCATTGTGTATAAATGCCACATTTTTTAATCCATTCATCTATTGAAGGGCATCTGGGTTGGTTCCACAGTCTTGCTATTGTGAATTGAGCTGCTATGAACATCGGTGTAGCAGTGTCCCTGTAGCATGCTCTTTTTAGGTCTTTAGGGAATAGACCAAGAAGGGGAATAGCTGGGTCAAATGGTGGCTCCATTCCCAGCTTTCCAAGAAATCTCCATACTGCTTTCCAAATTGGCTGCACCAATTTGCAGTCCCACCAGCAATGTACAAGTGTACCCTTTTCCCCACATCCTCGCCAGCACTTGTTGTTTGACTTCATAATGGCTGCCAATCTTACTGGAGTGAGATGTTTGCAGATGATATGATTCTATACCTAGCAGACCCAAAAGGCTCTACAAAGAAAGTATTAGAGCTAATAAATGAATTCAGCAAAGTGGCAGGATATAAAATCAACACGCATAAATCAAAGGCATTCCTGTATATCAGCGACAAATCCTCTGAAATGGAAATGAGGACAACCACTGCATTCACAATATCTTCAAAAAAAAATAAAATACTTGGGAATCAACCTAACAAAAGAGGTGAAAGACTTATACAATGAAAACTACAGAACCCTAAAGAGAGAAACAGAAGAAGATCTTAGAAGATGGAAAAATATACCCTGTTCATGGATAGGCAGAACTAACATCATCAAAATGGCGATATTACCAAAAGTTCTCTATAGGTTTAATGCAATGCCAATCAAAATCCCAAAGGCATTTCTTGTAGAAATAGAGAAAGCAATCATGAAATTCATATGGAAAAATAAAAGACCTAGAATAGCAAAAACATTGCTAAGCAGGAAGTGTGAATCAGGCGGTATAGCGATACCAGACTTCAAACTATACTACAGAGCAATAGTAACAAAAACAGCATGGTACTGGTACCAAAACAGGCAGGTGGACCAATGGTACAGAATAGAGGACACAGAAACCAATCCACAAAACTACAACTATCTTATATTTGATAAAGGGGCTAAAAGCATGCAATGGAGGAAGGATAGCATCTTCAACAAATGGTGCTGGGAAAACTGGAAATCCATATGCAACAAAATGAAACTGAATCCCTTTCTCTCGCCATGCACAAAAGTTAATTCAAAATGGATCAAGGAGCTTGATATCAAATCAGAGACACGCCGTCTGATAGAAGAAAAAGTTGGCTACGATCTACATACTGTGGGGTCGGGCTCCAAATTCCTCAATAGGACACCCATAGCACAAAAGTTAATAACTAGAATCAACAAATGGGACTTACTCAAACTAAAAAGTTTTTTCTCAGCTAAAGAAACAATAAGAGAGGTAAATAGAGAGCCTACATCCTGGGAACAAATCTTTACTCCTCACACTTCAGATAGAGCCCTAATATCCAGAGTATACAAAGAACTCAAAAAATTAGACAATAAGAGAACAAACAACCCAATCAACAAATGGGCCAAGGACCTGAACAGACACTTCTCAGAGGAGGACATACAATCAATCAACAAGTACATGAAAAAATGCTCACCATCTCTAGCAGTCAGAGAAATGCAAATCAAAACCACCCTGAGATTAACTTCTCAATTGGTAGGCTTAGTAAAGAAAATGTGGATAGGCTTTATTCATTCCCTTGAAGGTTTGAATAGAGCAAAAAGACTGAATTTGAGAGAATTTCTGTCTCCTTCTATGTGTGTATGCATGTGTGTGTGTGTGTGTGTGTATGCATATGTGTATGTGTGTGTATGTGTGTGTTCTTGGTATATCTATGAATAATATGTATTGTGTGTGTGTATATATATATATAAAAATCTCTACTTATATAAATATATATGTGTATATGTATGTGTGTGTATATATATATATATATATATACACACACACACACACACACACACACACATATATATATCATAATGAAATGGCTTATGCATTTACAAAGGTTGAAAAATTCCCAAAATCTGTAGCCAGCAAGCTAGAGACCAGAGAGACTTGATGGTGTAAGTTCCAGTTCAGACCTAGTCTGTGGATAGGAGTACACCAATGCATAAATATTCTCATCTTGGTTAACTTTCTCTGGAAACCTTGGCTAGAACAATGACCAATTAGCTGCATTTTTATTATAATAATAACATTAAAATAAGTTAATCATAAAACTAAAGATATATAAAAAATTTATTAATATTTCAGGATAAAAAGTAACAGTAGTATCAGTTATTTAAGCCACCTAATCCAGGGCAATAAATAACTCAAAATCCAAAAATTATGAGTTTTTATTGTGTCCAAATCTGTCATATGAGCATCTAGTACTATCCATCTCGTATGGGCTTTCTGAACCTCACAAACAAGAAGAAAAGGGAATTCATCTTTTTTTTGAGGTTATAACTATAGTTATAAAATCTAGAACTTTCTACACCCTTTGTGTGTGAGTAAAAGTCTGAAAATAACTTTATCATGTAAAGAGTTTGGAAAACTTAGATCACTGAGAGTGTTAGCCCAGGACTTAATTCATCTGGCATGTGTGCTTTTACCAGCAAATCTGTCTGTTGTACAAAAACACATCAGAACTTTAAAGCACTTTATTGACAGAAGATGAACAGGCATGATGCCTTCATGAATAGGGCATGAGATTCTGTATATGGTAGTTCTTCTCTGTGACTCATATGTTGTTGTTTTTTTTTTTTTACTTGTGGGAATTTAGCAAAAAAAAAGGCAAATTAAGGGGGTCTCCTAAAAAGTCCCATTGATATTTATCTTGAGAAATTTTTCTGCTGTCACATCTGGGGGATAAAAAATATTTTCTCCAGCAATTAAGCTCAAGAACTTTAATCTTCAGATTATAATGTCAATAGTAATTCCTGGGATATTAAGTACTTACTAGGATATATATTTGTTCAGACACCTTTCCCCAAAGATTTTGGTTCAGTTGGTCTGAGGTGTGACTTGGGCATCTACCTTCTAACAAGCACACTAAATGATTTTGATATCAGGGGTGGTGGTTTATACTTTGAGAAACCATCACATAAATTCCCTGCTTTCAATGTGATAAGTTTCCGATCAAGTGGTATCAGTTAGCTTTTGCTGCATAACAATAAAACACAAATCTCAGTGGCATGTTAGAATAAGCATTTATTTTTCCAGTGCCTGAAATCAGCTACAGACCTACTAAGCAGCTGTGTGGATAAAGGCTGGGCTTGTCGGCCTCTAGGGGATGTGCTGGGGGAGCTGCTCATCTGGGGCACTTCCATCTTCCTGCAGATTAGCTCAGAATTGTCACCATGGTGATTCCAGAGATGCAGAAAAGCAAGTGGAAACATTTTAGTCCTCTAGAGACCTAGGCTCAGAACAAACTCACTGCTACTTCTACCTAACCCTATTTAAAAAAAAGAAAGAAAGAAAAGAAGTCACACAATTGAACTCAGAGTTAAAGGACAGAAAAATATTTTCTGCCCCCTTTAATGGGAGCAGATGCAAAGAATCCTAACAGAGGCATAGAGAAAGGGAAGGGTTAATGATTGGGCCCACCATTGTAATCAACCCTTAAAAAGTACTGAGCAACTGGGCACTCTAGACAGACAGTGAGTAATATACCAAGAATTTTATTGCAGGAACATGGGCTTATGAATGTTCTGATTAGAGACATTCCTACTATTTACATCCAATGGGAATAGGGTAGTATACTTTATTCATACAAGAGCCATGTCATAAGCCTGTGATGTATGTTTTCAGATACAATGAGGTGTGTATAAATATCTGTGGAAATCCACACTGAGCATAGATATGAGCCTGAGATTTATTAATTTTATACAGTGCTATGTATCAGATACATTCAAAATATAAAGCCATCTAAGAAATCCAAGCAATAAATACAATATAGCTTTACATGAATTTTAATGGTCCCAAACAATACCTATCAACATTTAAAAATATCATCCATCTGAATATTGACTTTATCTTATATGAAAAATTGCCTGAATACTGTATATTTCAAGTTCATGATATTTGGTGGAGACATATGTTCAGATTTAAAGCTACTAAAGCAATGATAAAATATATTTTTGCATGTGAGAGAACATATGTTTTCAGAATGTGCTTTGAAATGCTAAGAGCACATTTTTAGAATTTTTTTCTTAAACTGTTTTCATATTTTGGATAGATACTAACTCATACTCATTATTATTAAACCGTGTTATCTAAAGAATTCCATTAGTAACAATTGTACTCTTTCTATATGTTTATGGGGGGAAGTCATGAAACTGGTTTCCTTGAAATATTTGTAATTTATACAGCTTTAATTCAGTCTGGTTTTGTTTGAATTAGTAGGATTTTACACTATATTGATAATATACCAATATATATTTTAATAAATTACATCAATGCTGTGAAAATTGAAGATTCTGTGTATGTAACAGGCAAATATTTAACAGAAATAATTCTTGACACAGACCCATAAATCAGTTCTGGAAAAGTTACTGTTCTCAAAGTAAATACAAAGAGAGAAAAGATAAATCATTAGTCTTGTGTCCGCTCCAGTCATGGGAGAACATGAAGGAACTTACTGTAATAAATAGACAGCTCTTTTTTCATACCCTCACATGATCTCAGGCATTTATAAAAATAGAAATCACTGTTGATAAATACTGTTCCCTTGGAATGCCACAGAGACATCCCGCTTGAGATTTCTTTCTCCAAAATCCTTACCGAATCCTAACATTCAGGGATGTTTCAGAGGAAGAACTTTAAAAGTACTCATGGGATTGGTGATGAAAATAAAGATACTTGTTTTAAGAATATGCTCAATGCTTATAAGAACAAAGCATCTGAACATTGGGAAAAGGTTCCTGCTGATATTTAATGACAAATGAACCAAAGCAGGTCCCTTACACAAACGTATCAACTACAGAATGGCTGTCAAATCATGGTCTTACTTTACTTCTTAGAATTCAGAAAGTTTCGAAAAACTTTTGTTCTTACTGGATTGGTGACTTTAAGAAGCACAATCACTCCAGAAGAATCTGTTCTTTAAGCTTTTTATGGAACGCCAGTTCATACAAATTAATAATGTGGTAGAGGATAGAGTCCAGATTGTGGGGAAGAGGCTTCCAAGAAAAAGACACTAGAGTGCTCTTGTATCTGGATTGGCCTTCAAAGGCTGATTTGCTAAAGGCTTAGAACCCAACTTGGCACTGCTGGGAGGAGGAGGAAACTTTGAGGTGGAGCCTAGTGAGAGGTCTTCTGGTTATGGGGGCAAAGGTATATTGGGACCCCAGCCACTTGTGTCATTTTTTCTTTCTTTTGTTCCACACCACAGTTTTATTCCTCTACCCTCTCCCACCAGGATTTGCTGCTATAATCCCAAAGCAATGCGCCAATCGGTCATAGAACAAAATCTGTAAAACTATGAGCCAAAATATACCTTTTCTCTTTATAATTTTATTTATCTCAGATATTTGTAACAGTAATGGAAAGATAACACAAGTCTTAATACACAGAATGTGAGCACACTGAAGGCAAACATTTCCTAAGTTCAACCCTAACAAAAAAAATGTACAGACTTTACAGCAAAAGAATTTTTTTTAGTTTGTTCTAATTAGTTATACATGACAATAGAATGCACTTTGACACATCATACATAAATGGAGTATAACTTCTCATTCTTCTGGTTGTATATGATGTAGAATCACACCAGTCATGTAATCATATATGTACATAGAGAAATAATGTCCAATTCATTCTGCTATCCTTCCAACCCTCATACTCCCCTCTCCTCCCTTCACTCCCCCCTGCCTAATCCAAAATATCTCTATTTTTCCCTAGACCCCTTCTTATTGTGAATTAGCATCCACATATCAGAGAAAACATTCAGCCTTTCATTTTATAGCATTGGTTTATTTCGCTTAGAATGAATTGAACTGCTATAAACATTGATGTGGCTGTGTCACTGTAACTCCTTTGGGTATAAATCAAGGAGTGGGATAGCTGGGTCAGATGGTGGTTCCATTCCAAGGCATGACATTTTTGTTGCTCATACAACAAAGGACTAAGTTGAAGCTCTGTGCCATTTACATAGGACACCTTGATGTTTAACTGCAAGAGTGTGCTTTTCTATTGGTTGTGTGATTAAGCAGTAAATGGTAAGTTTCATGAGAACAGAGAATTTTCTTGTTCTTTGTTTTTGTTTGTTTGTTTTTTGTACCAGATATTAAACCTAGGGGTGAGTCACGTCCACAGCCCTTTTTACTTTTTATTTGAGATGCAGTCTCACTAAGTTACTGAGGGCCTCACTAAGTTGCTTATGCTGGCCTTGAATTTGCGATCCTCCTGCCTCAGCCTCCCAAGTTGTTCACTTCTACATAAATAGAACCCAACCCTTCTGGGCACATAATTTATGCACAATAAATAATCGAATGAGTAAATTATACATTTTAGATATTTTTAAAGCTTTATATGAAATTGGTGGTTCTATTACAAAGGTGAAGTTCTCATTTAGATGTGTGTTCCGATTACATAATTACTGGTTAGACACAAAGATACAAAGCTTCCATACTAGAATCTTTGAGTGACAGGGTTTCCATTTACCCTAGATAGTGAATATATATATTCTTGTCCACTCCATTTCCTCCACAAAAACATATTTTCAAATTTTTTTTTATATAATGAGTGATTAGAAGAATCAAGGCTATCTTACCTGTTTAATAATATTGCCTCAGGTTCTCTACTAACTCGATCCACACATAGATGTGAGTAATAAAGTTTGTTTTAGATGTGAGTAATAAAGTTTGTTAAGTACAAAAACATCCTGTAATTGGTCAAAAATACAATGAAAACTAAGATTGACTAGAGAAAATGCTCATAAGCATGTGGGTTGGAATAGAAGTCAATGCTCCTAGAAATTCCTTGATATTGCTAAACTATACAGCAAAGAGCAATAGGAACCCCCAGAAAGCCATCCTCAGACTAGCAGCTTCAGTGGCCACTTCAAAATAAAATCATTTTTGCTGGTCATGGTGGCGAATGCCTATAAACTGAGCAGCTAGGGAGGCTGAGGCAGGAGGATCACAAATTTGAGGTCAGCCTCAACAACTTAGTGAGGGCCTAAACAAGTTAGTGAAACCCTGTCTCAAATTAAAAAAATAACAGTGGCCAGGGTGTGCCTCAGTGGTTAGGGTCCCTGTTCAATCCCAGGTACCAAAATAAATAATAAATAAATAAATAACCCTGAAAGCACACACTCCACCCTCTATTCATCAGGGAAGAGTCCAGAAGCCACTTTTTTTCATGGCTGCCCATGGGGTCCATTTCCCTACAGTGTCAAGTGAGCCAAGGAGAGCCTTAGTAGACTTCCCTAAGGAGTCTCTCCACATCTCCCTTCCCCATCTCCTCAGCCCCATACAACATAGGATTTCCTGTCTACTTTTACTTCTCAAAGAAATCAGGACCATAAAGGAAAAAAGCAATAAATATCCTCTGTAAGAATTTACCTTCTTTCTGTTCTCTCTCTGTCCCCAAATAACCTCATAAGCAAATATATCTGCTACTCAGGAAACAACAAATAAGTAACTTTAAATACGATTTTAAAAATCAAAATCAATATTGCTGATTTTTTTCTTAATTCTCTTGTACAATTCTAGCATAATTCTTAATTAAAGAAAGTGAAATGAAGAATACTAAGACTGTTTTTATGCTAAGATGATGTTGGCCTGTTTTTATCCTTTTTAAAAATTTTTTAAATTACTTTCTTTTATTAAATATTTATTTTCTTAGTTGTAGTTGGGCACAGTACCTTAATTTTACTTATTTATTTTTATGTGGTGCTGAGGATTGAGCCCAGGGCCTCGCACGTGCTAGATGAGTACCCTACCGCTGAGCCACAATCCCAGCCGTATCCTTTTTTTATGTGATTCTTTCTTCAAGAAAAAATGTGCACTAATTTAGACAGGGAATTTGATCCACGGAGTAAATGCATAAGGATGCTGGAGGAGAAATGAGCCAGGCACTTGGGTTAGCAAAATCTAGAAAATCTGTAGTGTGGGAAAACTAACAAGCAAAGAAAAACACATGCTCCAAATATTTTGCAAGTTTAAGAGCCAATTGTTGACTGTGAAGGAACTCAGTCCTGGTAAATCTCCAAGCTTCTCTGTTTTCCATTGCTTCAGACAAAAAGAGAGAGAGAGAGAAAGAGAGAGAGGAAAGAAAAAAAAGGAAAAGAAAAAGCAATTGATGAATTTTAAAACTCTGTTTTTCTATCATCCAGAGTCACAGTTTTAATCTGCATATTCTTAAGAATGCACAGTTCCTCTGGTACCTTTTACTCTGCATTCACATGCTTGAACATTTCTAACATTAGAAGTTGAAATTTGTTTATATTCTCATTGTTTATATTTTCATTTTTTGTGGTTTTTCATCCAGTTCTTTGTTTTTGTTGTCTGGGGGAACTGACTGATGCCATTAGTTTGGACACAGAAAATTCTCTTTGCATGGGAGAGGGGGAAAGAACACAGGTTCACCTGGGGTATCAACCCAGAATCTACGTTGTGCAGGATCTTCTGTTTGTCCCCCAGTTCCACTCTCTGTTCTCCTCCTTTTGCCATGGGTTTACTATATAGAAGGATACTTGCCTTCTAATTTCAACTGGGTTTGAATGGAGAACACCAGTAAAATAATACAGGAAAACAGGAGAGTGAGGTCAGGCAGAGCTATTCCCCACTTTTCCTCTCTAGAAAATCACCTTGAACATTTGTTGCCTCCTTTGAAGGGTTCATAGACAATGTAGGTACCTTCCCCACCCCTTCTCTCTCTCTTAATTCTCTATATAAAAATCTCAGCCTTAGTGGTATTTCCCTGGAGATCCAAACTAAGATAGCAGGAAGTCAGTGTGTAGAATGTCTCTTCTAAACAATAACCCTTCTTTACATCTCCCACTACTGATACCTTAATTAAACTCTTCATCATTTTAATCAGGATCATAACAGTACTCTGCTAATGGTCTACTTGACGCTAGCTCCATCTTTTCTACACTCTGCTACAGAATTGACTTAGCAAATCATAAATTCCTTTACATGAGTCTCTAGTTAAATTCTTTTTCTAATCGCATAGGCTGTTTTCAACTTTTTTTATTCTGTTTCATTGATTTAAAAAAAATGACTGCAGAATGCATTACAATTCTTATTACAAATATACAGCACAAATTTTCATATCTCTGGTTGTATTTAGAGTATGTTGACACTGATTCACGTCTTTATACATGTACTTTGGATAATGATGTCTATCACAATCCACCATCCTTGCTAACCCCCTGTCCCGTCCCTTCCCCTCCCACCCCTCAGCCCTATCTAGAGTTCGTCTATTCCTCCCGTGCTCCCTCTCCTTACCCCACTATGAATCAGCCTCCTTATATCAGAGAAAACATTCATCATTTGTTATTTGGGATTGGCTAACTTCACTTAGCATTATCTTCTCCAATGCCATCCATTTACCTGCAAATGCCATGATTTTATTCTCTTTTATTACTGAGTAATATGCTATTGTGTATATATGCCACATTTTTTTATCCATTTATCTACTGAAGGGCATCTAGGTTGGCTCCACAGTTTAGCTATTGTGAATTGTTAAATTCTATCCAATTTGCAGTGACATTAAACTCTTTGTAATGAATTCCTGCCTAGATTCTCCTGCTACCATTACTACTGCTACTATTGCTGCTGCAACCACTATCACTAATACTCACACGTGTACACACTTCCTGTGATACCCAAAAGAAAAGTGTCTTCTAGCTACATTTTCACATAATGCTGGTTGTTTTATTCAGCTTTTTCAGTGCTGTGGCCAAAAATACATGACAAAAAAAGTTTTAGTATTCTTCATTTCACTTTCTTTAATTAAAAATTATGCCTTAATTGTACAAGAGAATTGAGGAAAAAAAAATCAGCAACATTGGTTTTGATTTTTAAAATCGTATTTAAAGTTACTTATTTATTGTTTCCTGGGAAGCAGATATATTTGCTTTTGAGGCTATTTTGGGACAGAGAGAGAACAGAAAGAAGAGGGTAAATTCTTGCAAAGGAATTTTACTGCTTTTTTGGAGGAGGAAAAGTTTATTTGAGGACTCACGGTTTCAGAGGTCTCAGTTCATAGAAGACTGGCTCATTGCTTGGGGCTTGAGGTGAGGCAGAACATCATGGCAGACGAGTATGGTGGAGGAAAGTGGCTCAAGATATGATGATCAGAAAGCACAGAGAGAGAGAGAGAGAGAGAGAGAGAGAGAGAGAGAGAGAGAGAGCTCCACTCAACAAGGACAAAATCTATACCCAAAGGCCCGCCCCCAGAGACCCACCTCTTCCAGATATTCCCTACCTGCCTATAGTTACCACCAAGTTAATCCCTATCAGGGGATTAATGCACTGTTTGGGTTTAGGCTCTCATAACCCAATCTTTCTCCTCTAAGCCTTCTTGCAATGTCTCACACATGAGCTTTGGGGGAAACTCCATATGTAAATTACAACACTGGTTTATGCTTCACTGTCCTGGAACATGCTGATTCTTATATCTTGATTGTCTCCATACCCTAAACTTTGTCCACAATTCACATATATTTCTTCTGAATCAGTAGGTTTCAAATTTCAGTATGGGGCTCTGTTAAGACCCAAATTTTTGTTCAACAGGACTGGGGTTCATGTTGCCAGTCTTGGCACTGCATTGGAAGCACTGAAGGCTCAATTTAACATCTAGTCATTTGTCAGAAAGTAGATGAGGAGAGTTGTGGGTCATAATAGTGACATCTGAATAGGAAACATTTACCTCTGCTATAACGCCATATTAGATGCCATTTACAGCCCCCCATAGAGCATTAACACAAATATATTACCCAGCCATTGGGGAATATATCTGGGATCTGTGAAGTAATTCTTGGTAGCTGGTCATAACTATTGTTCCCCCAGTTTGCAAGCCCATTTATTGTTATTTATTTTACAGTGGTACCCAAGAGATCATCTACCCTGTCTACCAAAAAGGCAAGTAAATATGCTAGGAGAAAAATCCGAAGTAAAACATGCCAGGTGAGATTACCATGTCAAAGTTGAGCTCAGAGGTAGCAGTCATAAGGGATACCATACTCCATCTCTTCCAGGAATTAACAACCATTATTTTTAAATATCATTCTTGGAAATAAATTAAGTGAATACAAAAACAGGAAAGTATATTGAAACTTTGAACCAGACAAAAGTTTTGTCTAACAGAAATCTCAGAAACATTAGTAATTCTGGAAAAATTATTTTTGTTCAAATGTGCACAAATTATTTATAAAATTTAGACAAGGGGTAGGCTAAAAATACTAGCTTTCAATAAATACCAAACAAATTACTCGCATGCTAACTTCACTCTCTTCTCATAATGCAACAAAGTTAGAAGTACACAACAAAAGAATAGCCTCACAAACACTCCATGGGTCTTATTTGGAAAATTAATATTCTCCCCACCCCTCCTCATCTTCATGAGGGACATTACACACTCTTTTTAAAAGCAAAGACTCTTCGGCCTAATTAAGTTAAAAACCCAACATTGTCATTTGTTAGTTGTGTGGCTTTGGACAAGTTATTTAATCTATCATGGCTTAGTTTTTATTCGTGAAAACAGACTAGAATGCTTGTCATTGGGCTATGTGACAAGTAAGTTCATCAGTCCATCACATATATGATTTAGAAAAGCACTGAGAACCAAGTAAACACCTCAATAACTGTTACACATACGATGATAAAATAATTTATAATAATTTATAGTTGAAGTAAAAATTCTAATGTTAAATCAAACACATTTAAAACTGAATTACAAAGAAAATGGTCCATCTATAAACTTTGGAAATACAACTGAAGTAGTACCAAATGAAAAAATCGTGACCTAAAATTCATGCATTAATAAAATAGAAATAACCAAAATTTATTAGCTAAGTAATGGTACTAAAATTTAGTCAATTAAAAATAGACTAAGATCATCAGAATGGAATAAAGGAAATAGCACAGACAGGAGAGAAATCAAATGAATAATATACAAGGAAATAATACAATGTATAAACTAAATCTGGTTTTGGAAAGGAAGTATAATGAAGTGACAAAGCTCTGGAGAGACTGGTCAAGAAAATGAGAGGTAGAAAAGAAATAAAATATTAGGAATGTAAAAGTAGAACTACAGATACTCTGAGCCTCTTTAAATAATTTTATGGTAATATACTTAAAGGTAGACAAAATTATTTCTACAATGTGTGAATTTGGGTTTTTCACATATATGCATTCACACCTCTGTGTGGTATATATGTGGCCCCAGAGAAACAGAGCCAAATGAATAGACCAGCAGTCACTACAAAGGCAGGACTTAGAGTTAAAAATCCCTCCCCACTTCTAAGTGTATGCATAATAACACTATTCCCAGAAAATCGAACAGTAAGTTTAGTAAGCATTCGAAGTTATCTAAAATTACAAAAATTCTTTCCTTGCTTTTTTTTTTCCCCCAGGGCCAAAGACCAAATTCATGGCCTTGTGTGTGCTGGACAAGCACTCTGCCACTGAGCTAAATCCCCAGCCCCACAGAAACTCTTAAAGAAAGAACAGGCTTTAATTCATCTTATGATAGAAAAGCTTTCATGAAAAAATCTATTAAGAAGAGTACAAGAAAGAAAATATATAGCATACTCTCATTCAATAGAACAGACACAAGAATCCTTAAACCAGTGGCACACACCTGTAATCCCAGTCCCTTGGGAGGATGAGGCAGGAGGATTGCAAGTTCAAGGTTAGCCTCAGAAAATTAGTGAAACCCTATCTCAAAATAAAATAAATAACTATAAAAAGGACGGGGGATATTGCTCATAGTTAAGCTCCCTTGGGTTCAATGCTTGCTACCAAAAAATTTTTTAAAACATTCCTAAACAAAATATTACTACTACTAATGATGATGATGATGATGATGATGATGATAAATGAGGTATGGTTAAGCCCCAGGCCAACATATTTCTAAATGGAGAAAAATTGAAAGCATTCCCTTTAAAAACTGGAACAAGACAGGGATGCCCTCTTTCACCATCTCTATTTAACATAGTTCTTGAAACTCTAGCCAGAGCAATCAGATAGAAAAATAATTTAAAGGGATATGGATAAGGGAAGAACTCACATCATCACTACTTGCAGATGGTATGATTCTGTACCTAGAAGACTCAAAAAACATTCCACCAGAAATCTTCTAGAACTAATAAATGAATTCAGTAAAGTAGCTGAATATAAAATGAACACCCATAAATCAAAGGCATTTCTGTACATCAATGACAAATGCTCAGAAAGAGAAACTAGCTAGGAAAACCACCCCATTTACAATAGCCTCAAAAAAATAATAAAATAAAATACTTGGAAATAAACGAAAGAGACCTCTACAACAAAAACTACAGCATGCTAAAGAAAGAAATTAAAGAAGACCTTAGAAGATGGAAAGATCTACCTTGTTCTTGGATAGGCAGAATTTATATTGTCAAAATGACCATACTACCAAATGCACTATGCAGATTCAATCCAATCAAAATCCCAATGACATTCCTCATAGAAATAGAAAAAGCCATTGTGCAATTCATCTGGAAAAATAAGAGACCCAGAATAGCCAAAGCCATCCTTAGCAAGAAGAGTGAAACTGTTGGCACTACTATTCCAGATGTTAAACTATACTTCAGAGCAATAGTAACAAAAACAGCATGGTTGGCACCAAAACAGACTGGTAGTCCAATGGTACAGAATAGAGGACACAGAGACTAACCCAAAAAATTACAATTATCCTATATTAGACAAAGGTGCCAAAAACATGCTCTGGAGAAGAGATAGCATCTTCAACAAATGGTGCTGAGAAAACTGGAAATCCACAGGTAACAAAATGAAATTAAACCTCTATCTCTCACCATGCACAAAACTTAAATCAAAGTGATCAATGACCTAGGAATTAACCAGAGACCTTATGCCTAATGGAAGAAAAAGTAGGCCCAAATCTCCATCATGTTGGATTAGGGCCCAACCTCCTTAATAAGACTCCTGTGGCACAACAATTAAATCAAGAACCAATAAATGTGATGGATTCAAACTAAAAAGCTTCTTCTAGGCACAAGAAACAATCAGTAAGATGAATAGAGAGCCTACAGAATGGGAAGAAATATTTACCACAATCACATCAGATGGAGCACTAATCTCTAGGATATATAAATAACTCAAAAACGTTAACACCAAAAAACCAAATAACCCAATCAATAAATGGGTCAAGGAAATGAATAGACACTTTTCAGAAGCTGATGGACAATCAATCAACAACCATATGAAAAAATGTTTAATATCTCTAGTAATTAGAGAAATACAAATCAAAACTACTCTAAGATTTCATCTCACTCCAGTCAGAATGGCAGCCATCAAGAATACAAACAACAATAAGTGTTGGCGAGGATGTGGGGAAAAGGTACACTCATACATTGCTGGTGGGACTGCAAATTGGTGCAGCCAATCTGGAAAGCAGTTTGGAGATTCCTTGGAAAATTGGGAATGGAACCACCATTTGACCCAGCTATCCCACTCCTTGGACTATACCCAAAGGACTTAAAAACAGCATACTACAGGGACACAGCCACATCAGTGTTCATAGCAGCACAATTCACAATAGCTAAACTGTGGAACCAACCAAGATACCCTTCAGGAGATGAATGGATGGGGAAACTTTGGTATATATACACAATGAAACATTACCTGGCATTAAAAGAGAATAAAATCATGACATTTTCAGGTAAATGGATGGAGTTGGAGAATATAATGCTAAGTGAAGTTAGCCAATCCCAAAAAACAAAAGGCCGAATATTTTTTTTGATATGAGGATGCTGACTCATAAGGGCATTGGAGGCAGGGGAGCATGGAAGGAATGGAGAGACTTTAGATAGGGCAAAGCCGTGGAGGGACATGTCAAGGGGGCAGAAATGATGGTGGAATGAGTTAGACATCATTACCCTAAGTACATGTATGAAGACCTGAAAGGTGTGAAAATACTTTGTGTACAACCAGTGACTTGAAAACTTCTGCTCTATATGTGTAATATGAAATGAATTGCATTCTGCCATCATGTATAACAAATTAGAATAAATAAATAATTTAATAAAGGGAAAAAATAAATGAGGTATGAACAATGCATAAAAACAATGTATAAAAAGTATCAGATCTACTCAACTGAACTTATCACAAGAAAATAAAACTAGCTAAGCATAAGAAAATAAATTGAGAAATTGCATATAACAAACAACTTCCTAAGATGTACAGCTAAATTATAGACTGCATTATGTTTATTGCAGATCTTTGCATGTGTAAAGGACAAAGCATTTATAACTATTACAAATAGAATCTATAAATATGAAAACTTACTAAGGTTAAAAATAAATAAACTTACTGTTGAATTTTAATAGAAATTTTCAAAAGTTATAATGCTACTGATAGGTCTTAACACTTAATTAACATATACTATAATGAAACAAGTATGGAAATGATAAACTCCAATTTTCTGTTAGTGGTTACTTGAGGGAGAGGGGAATGGGAAAGAGATTGGGTAAAGACTTTGCATTTCTTAAAATTTTTTTAAAAATACATAAAGACATCTGTTGTGCAAGAAACATTTTAACATTGGTTTAATTTCAATGGAGATTTAATTAGATTTATGTCTGATTATGTTGTAAATGTACAAATTGTCTTGTTAATTTTTTGAGGGAATATATGCTGTAAACTGATTTCTCATGGCAATATTGAAGCATTATCACTCTTGAATATGCTGGATGTGTGCAATTTATAATTTTCTAGATGAGAGATCACATCCAGCCCTAGAATCTGAGAGTGCAATAAAACCACATGTTGCCTAGTAGCTAGCTGAAAATATTAGCAAACTCTTTTAATTCATTTTAAGTCCAAGGTCATGAGCTGGTTTCAGCATCTTTGAGCCATGACTTATGAAATGTTCCTCTTCTGTTAACAGTATAATGGTGGGAACAATTCATCAGGTTTGGCAATGCAATCCTAAGTCTCCTGGAGTGAGTCTGTTAGTGGTAGAACTAAAGAGTTAATTCTTTGGTTGGCATTTTGAAATAAAAACATCTGCAACTTTAGCTGGGGACCCGCTGGGTGCATTTGGACTTCTGCCTCTTAATATAAACATTAAAATATTTCCAATTCATTTTTGGTTGACTCACGCTCTGACTTCCCTGACTTTGACATCATTTTTTTTTATTCCAAAGACTGCCCTTTTTAGGATGGCTCAGAGAATAATTGCTTTGAGTCTTCAGTGGACAGAGCAGGGCATTTTTCTAAATGAGGGTTTCCTCTATTTCCTAAGTGAGGCATCTCTAGGGTACAGATGCTGCAACTAAGAGAGGCCTTGATTTTCTGAGTCTTTTCTTAGACTATTATGCTAAAGGATCAAGGAGATTTTAGGAAAATTAGATTGTGTGTGTGTGTGCATGCGCTTGCTTAGGGCCTCACTAAATTGCTAAAACTGGTTTTGAACTCGAGATCCTCCTGCCTCAGCCTCCAGAGCTGCTGGGATTATAGGCATCTACCATCACACCTATCCAGATACATAATCTTGATTCTTTCTATTACTGTCATCAATTCTACCATAAGACCCTTCTCAGGTACCCAATAAGAGGAACCTTCACATGGCAGAGTAAGGTCTTTTCTACCCATTCTTTTCTTTGTATTTTCACTCCCTGTTACATTTGAATCCCCCATGTTCTTTTTGAAAGCCATAGGGCATTATTCCTTTATTTCTTCATTTCCAGCCAACTGGTCTTTTTCTAGAGATTCCAAGCACAACTACTGCTTGCAGGATATATATATATATATCATCATTCTACACTTTTCTCTATCACACTAATCACAGGTAGCTTTTCTCCATAGACTAGTAAGAACACAAGAGCAAATTACTTTCTGTATTTCTTCTGCTAATTTCAAAATGTCATTACAAATGTCATTGAGTTTGAATTTTTCCAAATTCTAAATTAGTTCTTGTTTCCTTGTACCTATGAGCTTCTCAGAACCTCTCAATAAGTATGTTTGTTATCCATCCATCTCCATGTCTATCTACCAAAACAAAAAAGGGTAGATAGCACAGCTGATAAAATGCAAGTAGGAGACCCCTTGGGTAGCAAGACAAATCTAAACACAGTTACTGGGTTTGTAAGAAGACAAAAAAGAAGTTGTGTTTTGTCTCAAGGATTAAGGGGGAGTTATCTTGCTGAAACTTCTCATCTCCTGAAGCTTTCATTTCCTCTGATGATATTGTCTCATATACGAAAATGATATATGACTACCTAGACTATTGACACTCCCCATTAGGTATAACCCAATGATGAAAGACCTATTCTTCCATTTATCTGTGGGGTCAAAGTCTATGCTGGTTTTTACTTAATATTATAAATTTGTCTTACTTCCTGCCAATACTCTTTAAGCCCCCTTAAGTTGAATATTGTAGTTAGTGTCCCTCTTTGCCTCTGGGGTGTACACACACATACATCCCTTACTCTACTTCATACATACATACTTCATAAGTACTCTACTTCATACATGCACAGCATATAACACATAAGCAAAAATATTCATACAGCTCTTCCAAACTGAAGGTGAAGCTACTGTACAATTTCATGGGTAGGAGTTCCCCCAAAGCCCTTTCTACCATTGGCAGAGGGAATATATCAGAATCAGCTAGTGGACATGTTGAATCAACTAGGGAAAGTTTCTCTGGAAGTTTGGTTATTCCTGCTTACTTTTATTCAATCAGAAAAAAAAAATCACATTCACTTTAGCTACTTTCACTGATAAATGTGTTTATTGGTAGGAAAAATCACTGATTTATTTTCTGATTCGGTAACCCTAAACAGTGGTTGTCACTTTTCTAAGACTCAGATGGATTAAATGTATATTACTTGGCAATAGAAACTATTAAGGAACTGGAGTACTCCATTTGTGAACAATGTGTCAAAATGTATTCCACTGCTATGTATAACTAATTAGAACAAATAAAAAAATATAGAAGGGAGACCAGTAGAACAGAAGAAGGGGAACAGGGGAGGGAGGGAAGGGAAAGGCGAGGGACTGGGGAATGAAATTGAGCAAATTATACTGTTTTATTGTGTGAATGTATGAACATATTATAACAAAAAAGGTCCAGAGTAGAAGTCGGACCCTTGGTTTTTTATTCTAATTCTGATTCTGGTTAGATAGCATTGGTTATTTCTTACCTCTGGGACTGAGTTACTGCTTAAAAAAAAGAATGAATAAAAGCAGTAGATTAGACTTTTTAAGGTTCATTTTATTATCTGTATCCTTTTGGGAAAAGAGTTATGAAATAATTCTTGGGAAAAGAGTTATGAAATAATTGTGATATACAAAAGGGCCTAAGTAATAATATAAATAACCATGTACTCCATGCCCAATGTTACAAATACAATCGAAGCCCTCCACATGTTTCCGAAATATATTGCCCAATCTCTTTCAGAGATAATTGGGTGGTGAATTTTGTTCTTATCGTTCCTACACATTCCTTTGTCCTGTGATAGATAGATAGATAGATAGATAGATAGATAGATAGAATGAATATATACACATATAAAACTCTATATAGTATACTCAAATGTTTTTAAACTTTCTATGAATTGTAGCATATGGCAAATTCCTTGAGAACTTGCTGTTTCCCTTTCAACATAATATTTCTGAAATTCATCCAGAAGCATATGTTAATGCTTGGTGAATCATTTTTCACAGTCTTATTTTGGTGAATCTACCACAATTTATCTACTCACTCTCCATGGATAACATTTCATTTTCTTAGTTATTTGGTATGACCTACAGTGCTACAATGACCATTCTTACATATGCCTCCATAATCTGTAGGATGTATACATCTATGTTTGGAAATGGAATTTGCTGAGACAAAAATTATATACCTCTCAAATCTACCAGATATTTAAATAAAACTCTCTCCAGAATGGTTAAAACAATTTATGGCCAGGCATGGGGACACACAGTGTAACCTCAGCAGCTCAGAGACTAAGACATAAGGATGACACGTTAAAGTCAGCCTCAGCAATTTAGGGAGACCCTAAGCAATTTAGCAAACTCTGTCTCTAAATAAAACAGAAAAGGGGCTGGGGAGGTAGCTCAGTGGTTAAAGCCTCTGGGTTCAACCCGTGGTAGCAAAAAAAAAAAAAAATTAATATTTTCCTGTCAATGAAAAGAAACCCTGTTGCTATTACAGCCTCACTAGGTATTATTAGGTATTATTGGACTATTTCAATTTGAGATCTGGTAAATGGTATCTCCTTGTGACTTGAATTGGTATTTCACTGCTTTCTAGTGAGGTTGACTATTTTTTCATGTGTTCATTGGCCATTTGTGTTTCTTTTTCTGTGAATTGCTTTTTTATATCTATTTTTATGTTTCTACTGGGTTGTTTTCTTTTTCTTTTTGATTTGTAGTTTCAAAAATCTATTTGAAATACTGACTTTGTTAATTTTTTGCATTCCAAATTTCTTCCCACAGACTATCCTGGTCTTTTCACATTTTATTCTCTTTTGCCACATAGACATTTTCAGTTTTAACACAGTCAAATGTTTTAATCATTTCCTTTAGTCTTTGTTCTTTGTCTTAAGAAATCATTCTTATCCCAAAATGTCTAAATACTTTCATTTATTTTATTCGAACAAAATTGAAAGCTTTTAGTTTTATTATTTTCTTTTTGTTGTTGTTTATCTGCAAAGCTAATTTTTTCATCTTTCCAGTTTCTGTACACATTTGAGTCAATTCTTAGACTTTTTAAAAAAATATCTACTATAGACTTATTTGTTTCTGTCCTTGTTCCATGCTGTCTTTTTATAGAAGACTTTACAAATCTTAACATCTGGTAGAATAAGTGTACTCACTGGCTTTTCTTTTTCAAAATTATTGTAATTCTTTTGGACACATTGATCTTTTATGTGCATTTTTAGAATCTTTCTGTCAAGTGCCTATCAAACCTTACCAACATTTTTATTGAAATTGCATTATCTTTGTGAACAGATTTGGTAAAGAATTGACATTGCTACTATATTAATTATTCTTTTCCATAAATATAGACCACATACCCATTAAATGTGAGTTTCTATATATCTATGATTGATCTCTTCCTAGGCATTTTATGGTTTTTATTGCTATTATGAATAGTGCATTTTAAAGTTTATAATTTAAAAATATTTTGAGTGTATAGAAAATTGTTTTTAGATTGATGGTGTTCCAGCAAATTTGAAAACTTCATTCTTAATCATCTGTCTACTTACTGTCTTCAGGAAATAAAAGTTTGTTGTTGTTGTTGTTTTTCAGTCAATGACTTATTCTTTATATCCTTTTTACCTACTAAGAGTTTCAATAAAATATTACATTGGAGAAATCCTTGATTAAAATTTATTTCAAATAAAGGGGTTTTAACATTTCATTACTATATATGATATTTGCAATAAATTTTGGTAGATAGGCCTTGTTAAGGGAAAACACATTCAAGTTTTCCAGGGGTTGTTTATAAATATATATACACATGTATGTGTATGCTTTACACACACACACACACACACACACACATACACACACACATATATATATATATACACATATATGTGTATGCTTTACACATATATGTGATTATATATTCAACTGCCCTACGAAAATATGCATGTAATATGAATATGTATGTGAATAATCATTAGAGCCCTTTTTTATTCCTAATATTATTTATGCATTCTTTTTACTGTTCCTTAAAAAATCCTTCCAGATTTGACTTTATTAGTCGTTTCAAATTTTTTTTAAAAACCTAGGTTTTATGGCTCCTCTTTATTGTAAATTTTTTTCTATTTCATTAATTCCATACTTATTTTTCTTCATTTACCATCTTTTATTTTGTTGCTTGTTATAACTTCTTGACTTGTTTTTTAATGTTATTACCTTGCCCAGCATCACTGGCTGTTTTTATAATAAATATCTCCATATACAAATTTTAATAGTTAACATGTGTTCTTAGTTAATATTTTTTATTATTTTGCTTTTATATTTTTATACTTTTGATGAAATTCCTTCAAGCTAGATGTTTAACTATGAATATATATATATATTGTCACAGGAAACTATGTTTGGGGTTGGATTTATTTTTAGTGTATGTGGACATCTAGGAGAGTAAATTAGTTATTTGCATTAGCTTTTGCCAGAGTCAGCAATAGAGGGAATTAAATTATTGTTCATTGTGATGGTAAGCCAAGTCAATTTCATTATTTTAAGTGGTACTTACAATGCTTTTAAGTCCTCAGTCATTTCTTATCTTAAGGCCTTAGATGGAACACGTGCTAGTTCCTTTTCTTTGTAAATGCTTACAAAAGTGAAGGACAGCTGCATAAGAAATCAGCTTTGAAATATCTGGTTCATAATTATAATTGCATTTCTTAATAGCTAGATAAAAATTAATTTCACCTTTAGATAAATATAAGCACATCAAAATTTTCCCAGTCATCTCATGTTTCATCCACAATAAGAATTTTATCTGATTTTTCTAAAGACATTTTTTTTTAGAAATGATAGTTTAGTCCAGTAAATAACATTTTCCCTCAGTAACACTTGATACTTTAAAAAAGAAACCAGCCAGTTTTTCTCCAGTTCTGGATGGAGAGAAGCCACAGCTGACATCACATGTGAAATTTGAAATTTGCCTTTCTACCAATGTCATCATCAGATGCCATGTTCTCCTACCCAATTTGTACTCCATTTTACAATATCATGATGAATATCCATAGCACTTAATTCCGTGGTATCTTGTGAATGTGCCAACAAGGTTGAGCATGTGACAGTTGCTTAGAAATAGTGTTTATTAGACACTACAGTTGGCCTATCAATACACCAGATTGTGAATCAATTTAAATGATAATTTGTTGAATTAATAAGCATATTTCAATAGAAGTCCACACATTTCCCAGATGGAACACGTTCACCATTAGAAACTTGTAAGAACACAGATTTATATTATGATAAAATGAACATGTTAAAACAAACATTACAAAATTTGATACACTTTTTCAGGCTCCTGTTATATCCATGAATTGTGGTAAGTGCTTTCTACACACAATCTCATTTAATATGCACAGCATTATGTAAACTGAATTCTTCTTTTACATGAAATAACTGAGTCTCTAAAAGGACAAATAAATTTCCCAAGGTAATAGAGCAGTAGATAGCAGAACTGAAATTTTAAGACTGCTTCTAAAACTAGTGCATTTGTTCACAGAAACACATCATCTGGTTTGCTAAGCATTTGACAAATTTCTATTATAAATTGCATCTAATATCTTTTACATAGAACTTAAGTACTTTTGTGGATATACTGATCCTATCTCAAACCAGAGGTAAAGGCTTATGCCGTTATTTTTAGTGTCTTCGTTTTAGGAGCTGGAGGCTACAGTTTCCTGCAGGATTATATATTCAACTGCCATAAGAAAAATATAAATAAACCAGCCTTTGAGCAGAAAGAATCCTAAGCACAGGGTCCTATCTGGTGTGGCAGATCTCAATGCTGGCAATTGCTAAACTCGCATCAATACTTCCATTCTCCCCTGCTCACAGAACCCCTGGGAGGAGATTTCATACTTTTAGCAATAGAAGTAGATACTACCCTCCACCAGGAGATGAGCCAGGAGCAATGTCAACAATTCTTGTAGCTTCTTTCCCCTTAGGGAGTGGTTGGAGCCATCTCAGGTGTGCTACACAGGGCTTCTAGAAAACTGCTAGCTTTCCCAATGTGGGCATGCCTTTTTAAGATGCTGTGTTCATATTATAGGTGTCAAGATGAAAGACAAAATACTAAGAGCTGCTGAATGGAGGGGCAAAGGAATAGCTTAAAGCCGTTGGATAGAATCATTCAATCTTTCTCAGCTCCAGTTACCTAGTAAGTTGGTCCAAAATGGTAGTACTCAATTGTGTTAAGATACAGACAACATGTACATGGTTCAGGAACATATACACACTAGTATATTTAAAATCACATGGTGTACATTTGGGGGAGGGCGGTACTGGGGATTGAACTCAGGGGCACTCGACCACTGAGCCACATCCCCAGCCCTATTTTGTATGTTATTTAGAGACAGGGTCTCACTGAATTGCTTAGTGCCTCGCTTTTACTGAGGCTGGCTTTGAACTTGGGAGACTGAGGAGGTGGATCCCGAGTTAATGATAAGACTAATTATCCTCTCCACTTTTCCTCCTGCCTGAGTCTCCCATGTCACTGGGATCACAGGAGTGTGACAACAAGCCCGGCTTACATGGTATATATTTTATAAATTTAATTAAATTCAATTTTTATTGTTCTCTCATATTTCATACAAAATGCCATTTATAGGTTTAATTTGTATTTTTTCATATATCACAAACCAAAAAAAAATGTAAAATTTAACAGGATTTTCCTCCTAGTAGAAAACTAGGATTAAAAGCTAAATTTTGCGTTTATTCATCTTGCTTGGGATTTTCTAAATATGTCTCTCAATGGCCTCAATAAATAGAATTTATGCTATTTTTCACACATAATAGCTTAATTCTGTTTGCTGACATTCAAGCCAACGCAGTTTTCATTTATTTCCTTCCTTCTGTACCAAACTTGGCCCCTTCTCCCTAGGGAGACCAGGCAGCAAAAGGAGTGGGATATTGACTATACAGTGAGTTTAAAAAAATCAAAATTTTTTTAAGATATAGGAAATAGAAATTGGAATAAAAAGGAAAAAAAATCTTAATATGCTGTTAACTCTTTAAATTTAATATTTGTATATCATTAACCCCACGGCTTCATTCAGAAGTGGCAGACAGTGTTATTAGGTTTACAGGCTTTCTTCCAACCTTTTGACACAGAGGATTTCTAACAACCAGGCACCGTACGTGGGGAAAATGCTCCAGTGGTCTCTCTTTATAGAGAAAAGCCCAAAATATAACAGCTACTGGTAATATAGGAAATTCTTTAGAAACAGAGATGATATGAAATACTAATTATCATCTCCACTTTCCTAACAGAGAAAAGGGCTTGATTTCAGACCTCCAAAAAATGTTTATTTTGCCAAATATAAAATGAGACTCTTTCTAGGCAGAGCAATGACTGCAGTTTCTTCAGGGACACCGTCTTGATGGTCTTCTCTATCCCACCGCATTTTGCATCTAAGTTAGAATGACAGCTGCTGACCACGGAAAATGTTTTCCATTTTCAAGGAGAAAGGATTATTTTAATCCACATACAAAATGTAATACCATAATTTCATTAACATCTAAGTATTTCTTAGCCACTAATGGTAATGGATATAATGCTCCTTAACCAGTGTTAAATACAGAAAATGCTGCTGGCAGATAAAACCCCCCAAAAGGAGTAAGAAAATATAAGTATCTAATCCATTTATATGAGGAAAAATGACCTGGGGCAGTAATGTTATTTTCTATTAAGGTAATCTTGAAAGTGGATGGAAACCAGTTAGACAGTAATTTAATAGAAGCACAACACAGAACTCACAAATGAACCAACTTATTCCCACACTCCAGAATAGTCAAATGGTATCTCAAGCTTGTATTTGACCTGAGAAAGTGATTTCCAGAGGCTGGGATATGGTAATCTTATAAAGACTACTTCAAAGTTTATTGAGAAGAACTTTCCAAAGCAAATATAAAGGACACAGCTCCTTTTTAGCAATTACAATTCTTTTTTAGAAAACTATCATCTTAACTTCTACATTTATAGTATACATATAAAAGAGACCAAGTAAGTTTAAGAAAACTTCTTCTTAAGTCAAATATCTGTGCTCCATAATAAGTAACCATTTAGATCCCAGGATAGACAGCCTTCAAATAGATGTTTTTTATATATTGACATTTTTATATTACTATATATCTACATTAATCCTGGTCTTACCAAAAAACAAATGTGTTCTCATAAATTTGATACTAAAAAATCTCAAACATCCATTTATGAAATTTTGATGTTGCTGTCGTCGAGGTTCAATGGTCCTTCTAGATCTGTAATCTAAACAAAAGGTATTCAAACCTGGAGAGTTACTTCTCTGCATCGCAGCCCAGTTTCTGCATTTGCAGATCTGCCTGAGGGAAAAGCAGCAGCCAGAAGAACTGAGAAGTAAAGTGAAAAAGAAATCAGTAGAATTCTAGCTAAAAGAATATTAAGCACTGCTCTGGATGTGTATTCAGATTGACCCACAAGTCCCTAGATATTGCAATATGAGTCTTCATCATGAGGGAAATAAAGCTTTATTTTAGACATTTATGTATGTATTGCCACAATTTAATGACACACAAGTTTTGGGGTTTTTTTTTGTTTTTAATTCATGAATGATGTATTTCTAGAATTTCTTATTTTTATTTTTTTTGAAACTTATTGATTTTATTTTTTTTTTAATACACGACAATAGTGGAATGCATTACAATCCTATTACACATATAGAGCACAATTTTCATTTTTTATAAATGCCACATTTTTTTATCCAGTCATCCACTGAAGGACATCTAGGTTGGCTCCATATTTTAGCTATTGTGAATTGTGCTGTTATAAACGTTGATGCGGCTGTGTCCCTGTAGTATGCTGTTTTTAAGTCCTTTGGGTATAGTCCGAGAAGAGGAATAGCTGGGTCAAATGATGGTTCTACTCCCAGATTTCCAAGGAATCTCCATACTGCTTTCCAAATTGGCTGCACCAATTTGCAGTCCCACCAGCAATGTATGAGTGTACTTTTTTTCCCCATGACACACTAGTTTTAACATGCATTTAATGATGGATTTTTGAAATAAAAAGAAGCATATTTTAAAAATCAAGGTTTAACCCATCAAAAAGTTTCTACTAATTTTAATGACTACATTCCATCTCTCTTAGTAACTAAAAGTCTTCTTCAGGATCAGAGTGTTCTATCACTTGGATCTTAAGTATCCCCCAAAGACTCATATTTTTGAAGCCTGGTCCCCAGATTGGTGCTATGGCAAAGAGGTAGAAACTTTGGAAGGTGGGACCTAGTCGGGGATCTTGGGTGATGAAGGGCATATCCTCCAAGGGATTGTGGAACCACAGTCTCTTCCTTTCTTTCTTCCTTTGGCCATAAGGGTAGCAGTTCTGCTCCATTACATGCTTCTGCCATGAAACCCTGCTTTACCCCTGGCCTAAAGCAATGGGGCCAATAGACTGCAGCCTGGAACCTCTGAAACCATCAGCCAACATAAATATTTTCTCTTCAGAAATTGATTCTCTCAAGTATTTGTTACAGTAATGAAAAGCTAACAGTATGAAAAGTTGAATATTAGCCTGCTTCACATCCGAAGAACAAAGATTCTTCTAAATAACTTGCATGGTTAGCAGTTACACCCAGTCACAAAGTTGCATTCTGCTCAATGGATTATCTTTGCTCATGATCTTAACCTCTTGGGTATATAAACACTGGGATTTTCCTCAACTTCCTATGGTTAGACCCCTGATTTTACTTTTTCCTTGAGTGCATTATGGATCTCTGGAAATTGAATAATTTCCATAAACCTAAGTAGTAAGCTTTTGAGGTAGAAATATTTGGTGTTTGTTGGGCAGTTCATAGATGCACATATTTTGCCACACCCATCTTTTCTATTTGCCTGAAAGTACTATTGTGTACTCTTATAGATTTGGTACTTTCGTTTTTTTTTAAATTATTCAATCTCATAAGCATAAACACATTTTTTAAATCCTACACAATTCAATAATGCAGAAATTTGTGTAGTAAAATGTTCTATTTCTACACCGTTTCCACTAGTCTAACTTTCTTCTCTATATTCTTGGGGTTTCTATTGTTTGTCTTTCCTCCTTCTCCCACTGGCATATTATATTAGATTTTTGCATATACATTAATGTCTTATGTCAGTTAAATCCTAGGATAATATTATTAAAAGACAACTTAAGCTGTAACCGTGGATCCACACTTAAGTTTATATTGTATATTATTAACACCTGGGAGGTAAAACAAAATTTGCACAGGCATCAAGGATGAAAAACACATGACATGTGATCCCCCTTCCTGCTGGGTGGCAAGTTTCTTCCAAGTGCGAGGATAAGACATTTCACGATTTCTTAAAAAGGTTAACGTGAGCAACTGGGTTGCTGTTTTGTTGAGACTGTTTTGGAATTGAGACGACTAAAGGTATATATCAAGCCCTCATAGGTGACATTATCATCCTTTTATAATTTAAACAAAAAAAAAATTTTTAAAAGTTAAGCAGTACATGCAAGATCCCAAAGTAAGTGCCAGGCACTGGATTTGAACTATGCTCTTGTCTAACTACAAATTCCATTTTCTTTCTGCTGTATGAGGCTACTTTGAGCAGTGACAAAAGAGTCCCATGTTTTCATCTTTATATGATTCTTTGTCTTATTTCCACTCCATTTTGGCAAAGATCAATACCTCTTTCCTAGGTTTTGATTGCTGATTCTTTTTTCCAGATTAAATAAGCCTGATGACTGCCCTCACACGTTCATTTTTCATTTGTTTGGAATAAATTCCTTTCCCACATGCTCTCTTGAATATGCACTCATTTAATCATTGTCCAAACAGGAGCTGGGTTCTGCGACAGAAATAAACATAACAGTTTTCTCTCAGGGACCTCACAGTGACCTCCTAAATGGTCCAAAATAAAGATGGGCAGGGTGCTAAATGCCCCATAATTATCTAACTAAACCTGGTAATTACAGAGTACTTACCAAAGAAGGTAACTCTTCATTTGAACCTTACAGACAGAATAAAATTTAAACAGGAAAACTAGATGAGAGTATCAGTATTCACTTTGTATGATTGTGTGACTCATTGATGATACCATAAAAATTGTTTCCAAAGATTTATTCTGTCTACTTAATTTGACTGGAGCAGGATGCTTTGGAACTGGCAGGAGTTGAAGTGACTGAAGGCAGGAATGAGATCTTCAAGCTCTTATGAGCTGCACAAAGGAATTTTAATGTTATATGTAACCTACATCTTGTATGCAGAGCTGTTCTACATTCACTTGAAAATATTTGGGAGTTCTAACCTCTTGTACTGCAGGAAGTGGCCTTGATTGGAGACGGGGTCTTTACAGAAATCAGTGAGTTGAAATGGTAAGGATGTTAGTTGTTAATTGAATGAATAGCCAGTGTGTTTTGCCTTACAATAACCTATAACAGGTACCACTGTTAGAATAACAGTTGAATAAGGTGATTTCAGTAAGGTAGGGTCTAAGACACTATGTCCAGTATCTTTATAAAAAGAGGAATTTGAAATCAGACATGAATACGGAGGGTGCCATGTGAAGATGAAGGCAGAGACCATGAGAGTGCACCTCAATCCAGGGAATATCAAAGATTGCCCACAGACCAACCAGAGGTGGGAAGGGGCCTGGGAAGAGATTCTAAGTCCCAGTCCTCAGAAGGAGCTACCCTGCTGATAACTGGATCTCAGACTTTCAGCCTGGAGAATTGTGAGAAATATGTTTTTACTGTTTAAACCACCCCATTTTTCACACTTTGTTTGGCACCCAGTCTGTAGAACTGGAATCCAATGCCTGGCAGCCCTAGATACTAACACAGATGGTAAGGAAGAAAGCAAGATGATTTTCTTCTGGAAAATGGAACTTTTAGAGGAATAATCAAATGAAACTTTTTCTACAACACAGACATGGGAGGTATATGTTTGTATCTGATTCAGGGGCAAACACAATGTATAAATAACCATTCTGTAAAGAGATATCTAACAGGTACCACTGTTAGAATAAGTTGAATAAGGTGATTTCAAAAAGAGTGGGCGCCACTCCCGCAGGAGTTGTCAAGGCAGAGACTGCCCGTGTCTAGCCAGGTGGTGATCATACTACTTAGAGTTAAGTCTTTTTCTGATCCATATCTCAATACTGGAAAAATTAGAAGAAGTCAATATACAGTGGAAAAGTTTCCAAGAAATAAAAGATCAATCTTGTTTTCATGTAATCCTTGTTTCAGAATATTCTTCCTGCCATCAACTTCAGTGAAACCTATGTCAATTCCTTTACTGATGCATGAATACACCCACAGCTGATTGTAAATACAAAAGTAGGGTCAACAAATGGAGAATGGTTCCATTGTCTGCGATAGCCTTCTCTGATTGGAAAGAGTGCCTTGGGAATTCATTACTGAAGGCAAGTCCCACCCCTGGAAACTGCTCCTGCGCTCACTCAGGATTATCAGACCTGACATTGCCAGGAGTCCACTTGCTCTACTCAGCTGCAGACCAACACGTGATAATCCAGGTAAAACTCTTCCTCTTCCTTTTACATTTAATAGCATATTTGTCAGTATACTATATGCATGATTATGTGAGAGCTTTGTGTGTTAGAGTCTTTCTTTCTGAAAATATACTCATATTTTATTCATGAAATTAAGTTCTGTAAGTAGAGAAAATACCTATGAATAGATATACATAAAACTGAGATAATCAATATCACTACCTGACATTGACTATAACAATCTTTATCTAAAAGTATATAATGTTTTCAAATGGAAAATCAAAATTGTAACAATAATTGATCACTGTGATACTCAGTCATAGAGTTGTTTGAAAAGATGATTTCTGCTCTGCAGTCCAATGTGAATTGTTCAGTTTAAAGCAGATGATTTCTATTTGGAGTTTGCATTTTCATTTGTGTTTCCATCCACGTTATTTTACTGCATAATTTTAGTTCAGACGTCATAAGATTATCAGTGCATTTTGAAGTCATATTTGTATAGGTTCACAGGTACATTTATTTGAAAAAAATAATCTTAATTGTTCTTTTTGCCACAAATTTTTTCATCAAATTTGATGAACAATATTAAGTAAATCATTTATCTCTTCAAATTAATGTATCAAATAGATTCATGCAATCTCAGAGAAATATATTACCTAGTTTGTGTAAAGGCATAGCTTTCTTAAAATTCAGAACTGCTTTACAACAAGGTTACAAATGAAACCATTGGTTGCCTGCAATGTTAGTTGTTAATTAAATGAATAGCCAGTGTGTTTTGCCTTACAATATCCTATAATGCTAATGGATAAGCTAATTTTTCTTCCCTAAATTAATTGCACAGACGTCCTTAATTTAAAATCACTTGCATTTACTCAGCTAGTTGTTTTTAAACAGGGCAAAGGTCTTCAACATTTATACTAGAGAGATTTAAATTGCCAATTTGATGTAGAAAGCAAGGGGCTTTCAGTATAAGTAATTAAAATTCACTATACATCTTTTTTTTAGGTTATATTGAATAGGTTATCAGAGTTTGCAAGAAGGCAATATTACTACAAATTAATCTTACAAAGTCATAATTATTCTTATAAAACCCTTATTATTATTAACCTGACAAATTCCTAATTATTCCATCTCTGTTCATTCAGCAATTTTCATTCTGTTTCAAGATCATGTAAAGAAATTCCAAATAAAATATTAAAGTAAAAATTAAGTGATTTTTTAAAAAATCAAACTGTCTAAACAGCTATTTGAGTTTGTAAGAAAAGTTAATTATTTTTTTTTATTTGTTCTACTTAGTTGTACATGACAGCAGAATGCATTTCAATTCATCATACACAAATGGAGTACAATAGTTCAATTCTCTGGCTGTGCACTGTTTAGAGACGCACCATTTGTGCAATCATACATGTACCTAGGGTAATGATGTCCATCTCATTTCACCATCTTTCCTATACTCATAACCCCTAAGAAAGGTTATCTCACCACAAATTAATCTTACTCTAATTATTATATTTCTCTTTTGATTCAGTAATTTCTCTTCTGCTTCTATGTCCCATAGAAAATTCTAAATACAATATTAAAGTAAAAATTTAGTCATTCTCGTTTATCAAGCTGTTAAAATTAGTGAGTTCCATGTGTGAATTACTGTCTTAATATAGCTAAGATTTATAATGAGAGATGAAGTTAATATAATGAATGTTATGTTCAAAATATAGTCATAATAGATATGATGTTAATGATAATGAATGATTAATGTCCCACATCAATGAAGAATGTCAGAAACATTACATAGAGACAGATGACTGTGAAACCCAGCATCCTAAAGCCTCATTGAGAATCTAAGACCATATTTCCATTAGTGTCAAGAATAAATGATTACCAGCATTAGCCTCGATTATTTTAGTGTTTCTTATGCCAGACAATTTTTATATCAAGAATTTTATTAAACAAAATTACACATCCTATGAACAATTTAATGCATTAATTATTTTTAGTTATCTTAAAATTTAGCATGTTTGCTTTCTTTTATATTATCAAAAGTGTTATCTCATGTATTGCTACATAAAAACCTTAAGAAATCTTATTTTCTGATATCTTTAAAATAAAATTTCAACCTGGCATTATAGCCCAATTATACTATCAGTGGAAAACTCATCAGATGAAAATTACATTCTCTGCAGATGCTTTTATCTAAGCAATTTTAAAAATCAAGGGGAATAAATTGTCCTTCCCTTGAAACTTCATAAAATTGGAAAATATAAACAATCAAAATTTGGGAAATATAAACAATCAAAATTTGAGAAATACAAATAATCAAAATAGTAGAAATGTGAAGTCTTATTTATTTTATTTTTGTTCACAGACTTAGAAATATTTTTATTTTTTCATTACTTAAAAAATATATGAATAATTCAGAACATATACAAAAACATGTGGACTAATATGATGAACTCTGGGCACCCAGTACCCAGCATTAACAATGAACAGAAATGGTTTTCCTTTCTCAGACACAGCACCTTCAACTAGTCCCGACTCCCACATTATTTTGAATTTATCCTAGCACCATGTCATTTAATTAATTAATATTACAGTGTGTATCTCTAAAACCTAAGCTCTCTTCTTTAAAATACTGTGATGCCATGATAACACATTAAAATATGCATGTCCTCAATTTAATCAAAATACAAAAGAGTAAATGTGCAACTCTCCTATCACCTCCTACAGGTCTCTCTTTTAAAACATTTATTTAGATCAGAATTCAAGCAGAGTTCACACATGTGAACTGATTGATCCTTTTTTTTTTTTACCATACTTTTAATCCACAAGTTCTCCTTCTATCTTTTTATTCCTTGCATTTGCTTGGGGACGGGGGACTGGATTTTTGTCTTGTGTAGTTTTCCTGTGTAAGGTTTGCTGATTGTCATACTACGGTGTAAATTCACGTTTTCCTCCACATTCCGTATTTTTTGTAGTTTGACATTTAGGGCTAGAAAATCACCCGGATTCAGGGTCTATTTTTGGCCTGAAGCTCCAGAGTTGCCCATCAGGAGACACTTAGTGTGGGACTGTTTCCCTTTGGCTAATGTCACTAACCATTGGAAACTCAATGATATTCATTTTAATTTGAAACATGAAAATATATGGTCAATTCTGAAATACTGTCAGCATAGTGGAACGACATAGTGGAAAAGTTAAAAATTAAATACAAATATTACTTCTGGTTAAATGGCTAGCAAAATCACCAACACCTTTTTCTTTCTCCAATAAATGACTGTACTTTCTAGAATTTGAAATCATACACAGTAAAAATTAAGTCTCAGATTTCTCAGAAAATACACACTCAAGCCATTCTTCTTCTTTGGTTTTCTTGTTGCTTTGAACCAACACCCTAGCTCTTTACTGGACTCAGCCACATTATCACGTTATCCAAGTTGTCATGCCCCAAGTTAACACGGTTTGGGTGATTATTCTCACAAGCACTTTCCAATGAAGAGTAATGTGGTTCTAAGGACGTGCTTTCAGGAATTCCAAAATAGGACACATCATCTATAAAAGAAATTTTGTTGCTTTTCTAGTGATCTGGGAAAGTTGGCATGCATTTTAAAATACTAGCGTTTGGGTTTTTTTTTTTTTTTTTAAGTTTTCTTAATTCCTGGATCAAAAGGACCGAATATTTTAAATCATCATTTCCTCAGATGGCAACATAAGCACTAAAGATACCATCTGTTTACTGGAAGATGGGAATTTGAGCTCAAGAGCTAGGCAGAAATCCACTTAAGAGAATTAAAACATGCGGGGCCAGATCTCAACCAGCAATGCTAACTTACTGGGGGGTTAAATGAGCTTTAGGTTAAAACTGCTTGACACAGCCACCCCTAGAATAATAAAAAGTGCATGAAGGTATCTTCCAGAGGGTGTCACATGCTTTATGTTCAGTGATTGAATGAAAGTAGGCATCTGTTTTTAATAGCATATGAGACCAAAAATACTAATGTATTTGTTTGGAAATACTGAATAAGCCAAGACTAAAATAAGAAATAAATTAAGAAAATATCTATGATTTTAGAAAATTAGTATTACATATACTAATGTAATACTTAAAATAAAATGAGTAGGCTGCATAGAAGAAACAAAAATGCCATGTAATTAGCAGATGTTGAATCAGGGTGAAAGGTATATTATTCCCTTTTTAATATATATTTGCATTTCTATGTAATAAAACATTTGAAGAAAAATGAGTATGATCCATTTACATTGGTTGTTAAATAACTTCAGACTCTAAATAGACAAGTATATACAAATGAAGATCCTCATTAGTTAGTGCTTATGAATGTATATATGCACATAATCAGAAAATATAATGAACATAAAAGGATTTCATTTTGAATATGTTTATGGCGATCATATCATTTTATGCTAAAACAAGTTTACTTTAAAAGAAAAAGAACTCTTCAACTAAAGAACTGAAAGGCATCAAGATAAAATGAAATTATTTTATGTAAATAAAAGTGATCACATACAGAAACATTATATGTGTGTGTGTGTGTTACCTTTTTTCTTCAAGTAAATTGCCATGTTCTGATTTGGCTGGAAATGCTGCCTGCTTTAAGATAGTGTTGGTAACTGATAGGAAATACAATATTTCTTTAATGTTGAGTTATTTTAGTTTCCTAGGACACTTCAGTCATGACTAGTTTTCAGGATTCAAATGAATACATGAATAATTGCATTTCTTTTAGTGAAAATGTTGACTACTGAATCTCCTTGAGAAATCTTACTTACTTTAGGTTGCAATTTCCCCTAGGAATTTCTTTTTTTTATTAGTTGTTCAAAACATTACATAGTTCTTGACATATCATATTTCATACATTTGATTCAAGTGGGTTATGAACTCCCATTTTTCCCCCGTATACAGATTGCAGAATCACATAATTGGTCTCTTCTTACTTAAGGTTTCAGTCAGTGAATTTTGTACAGTCCATCTCTTGAGACTCTAAAGGATATTAGAGAAATTTGTAGTCTCTTTATAATGCACCTTTTCTGCACAAATTTGTAGAGAAATTATATAATCTGGGGCCCCTTAGAGTCAGAACTTTGGGCACAACTCTGCAAGAAGGGAAGAGTGTTTTCTAATGACAAGGTTCGGGTTCTTGGGAAATTGCCACCTATGTCAATTTCTCCAGGTAATGAGGCTAAAAGTGCCTCCAATTTCAGGCAAGGCTTATTTGACAATAATGAACTTGACAAAGATGCTTAATCTGGACAGCTTCTACAATAAATTCATAGCTCAGAAAAATTAATACATATGTCATAAGTTTGAGATTCTTTTTCCCTTCTCAACTATCTGTTTTAATTATAAGTAAGAATTTGTATAACATTTTTCTCTTCTTAGAAACTGCGTAAGTTATTCAAGGACTCTTACATCTCCCTACTTAAAACCAGCTTGTCAATTTCAACAAAAAGGAAATATTTTTATTAAGACTAAATTTACATATAAATATGGATGGACTTGGTATTGTTACAGTAGCAAGTTTCTTAATAGCTATGTGTGGTGTACTGGTCACCCAGTTTTCAGATCTTTATTAATGTCTCTAAAAATATTTAATGATATTCTGGGAAATGACTTCTTTTATTTTTGCAACAAATTATATTTCTGTATATTTATGTTCTTAGTGTATCCTTTTCCGTACTTTGTCACAAACTTGGCAAAAAAATTATAAAAGAAAATTTCCATCTTTCTATCACCCAGAATTTTGACCTATACAAGAAGTACTATTAAGAACTACTGGAGCCAAGCATCTATCTTAGCAAAATATCATTAGCAATTTCCCCTCCTCCCCAGATATTGCTTTGAAACTATTTTTTATTTCTATTCAACTTACTTTTACCATTGTTCTATGGCATATTCATTTTATCTGATATGAGGGTGGTATAATGATCTTTATAATTCCTTAATCTCCCATACTGCTTTGGACATATCTGCTTAATAATCTCTAATGTCATATTTTTCTTCTCTTTCCTTTTGACTTATTAGCACATGGCATAGGTATTTTATTGTTTATCTTTCTATAGAAACAGACTTTAAAAATCAATATGCTTATTTGCTTTCTAATTCACCATTTTCAGGTTTGACCCGTGTTAATCTACTTCTGCTACTTCATTTTGCCTTAATTTTTGGTGTTTAAGTTAAATCTTGAGTGCTTTACTTTCAATTACATTTCAGTTGCAGGAACAATAAAGATTAATTTTTTTCAGCATATAACCACAGACACAGGTCATTTAAAAATTTATGTTCTATATATAATTTCATATTTTCTTGTTCAAAAAATAAGAATGGCGGTTCTGCTATTGTAATATGCCTCAAAAGCAAAAAAAGAATTATTTTTTCAAAATTTTAACTAATTTACGAAATAAAGTGATATCAATATAATGATGTGCACTAAGGAGTTGATTTGAGGTTGACTGGTCATTGCATAACGCATTTATCAGTAATTTTTTTGCATGGGGTACCAGGGATTGAACTCAGGGATACTTAACCACTGAGCCACATTCTCACACACACCCCTCTTTTTTTTTTTTTTTTTTTTTTGAGATAAGATCTTCCTAAGTTGCTCAGTGGTTCGCTGCCACAACCTGCACTGCCAAACTTTAGAAACCAGCCAGGGGCAATGGGGAATTAAGAAAGACACAGAAACACTTATAGAGAGAAAGCTGAGACAGACCTCTGATGGAGGAAAAGTGACCCAGAGCTAGATCAGCCTATTTATCATATAGAGTCTCACAGTCAGGAAGTTAATGCACATTGTTGTCTGTGCACCAAAAAGTTACATAACTAGAGGCATTTTTGTAACTATTCTACTATTGCAGTGCTAGGAACATGCTGTTATTATCCTGCTGTACCCAGGAAGCCCATTGCCTGCAAAACAGGCAGGTTTGAGGTTGCAGCACCATATTGTGGTTATCTTGTTATGTTCAGAATTCTCTCTCTCTGGCAGCTGATATCTGGGCTCAAGGTCAGGACTGTTATTGTTGTGTACATTTGCACAGAACTTCCTCAGGCAGGGCATTGCCATAGCTCCTGGGTAATCTCATCCTGCCCCTTTACATAGAAAGTTCCCAGGGCAAAGTGTAGCCACAATTCCCAGGCAGTTAAAAACCATGATCCAAGTCACTGCTGTCCATAGCTTGCTAAGTTGCTGGGTCTGGCTTTGAACTTGTGATGCTCCTGAGTTGCCTTCCCGAGCTGTTAAGATTATAGGCATCTGCCACTGTGCCTGGCTCAAATACTATTTAAAAAAAAAAAATAGCAAATATAGTAATGCAATAATAATAAGTTTTACATTTAGTTATTAAAAGAAAAAAGTGCATACAAATATGTTAATCAACTTGAAGTTTGAAATGAAACTTATAAAAAGATATATATGAGAATTTATGTTTTCAGGTTCATAAGCATAAGAGAATACTAAAACAGTAGATTATTCAAAAAGGGACATTAGGGATCATTTATCAGTCACTACTATATCTAATTTAGCCAAGAAACTCTTGCTTTAATGAAAAAATCTGTTGGCTGGTGTAAATAATAAAATTAACAAAAGCCCCAGCTTTTGTCTGAGTTGTCCAGCAGAGATGAGGAGGGACTGGATTGTTCCATTCTTCTCTCAGCCTTCTCAGCCCAGGGCAGCACTAAAACACAGCCAAGTACATCAAACACTAATATGTTTACAAAAATGAGATAAATGGAAAGATGTTGAAATTCTAGTTAAATTTTATTTTTAATCATTCTCTGAATTCCTTTTATCTTACATTTTAATATTTCCCATTATACATTTAAAAATGAGAAATAATAACTCAAGAATTCTAGAATATAAACTTTTCTATTAAATGAGAGAATCAAAGCCTAGTGGAGTTTATTTAGACAAAAAGCAGACCACTGGTGGCTGACTAAAATTAGTAATCAGACTCTTGTTGCTGCTCTTTTTTTCTATGTAGACTTCTTTAATTCCTAATAATTTGTGTAAGTCTGTATTCCCTCATACAGTTATCTATATTTATTTGTTTAGTCCATCTTTTATTCTATATATAATGCAATTTCAAATTTTGCACATAGCAATTCAAATTAAAAATAGATCAGAATGTCTATCTGTTGTCTTTTTATTTGGTCTTTTGCAGTTATAAAATGTATTTTTGGTGGGCATATGAAATGGAACAAGAAGCTGACCTGGAGCAAAAATAACTTTATTAGATGTATAGCATGCACACTTCATCTGTCATATTATCATCTATGATAGCCTAGTCAGCACCTCACATGTCTGTGCATCCTATGATTCCATTCTAGCTTTCATCTTCCATGACACGCACGCTCGTGCACACACACACACACACACAAACGTGAAACATTGTGTGACCTTTATCCTATTATACATATATATATATATATAATAAAAAAAAGTTTTTTATCATTATATTGAGAAATGTAGCTGAAGAAATGGAAAGCTGTTTCAGACAAATTTGTATTTTACTGGTTTTAACATGGTATTAAAACCCACTCAAGTACTCAAAGTAGCAGTCTGAAGAAATAGGAAATGATTATCGAATGGTTAAATGGAAAAATAAAATAAAAGGATTGTCCAGTGTCACCTTTGGTTTTAAAAAAAATACAAACTGAAAATGTATCTATCTTTCATTTTTTAAAAAATTAAATTTGATAATCCATTTTAGAATTTTATAGTTATATCAATAAATATGATAAGAACTTTGCACTCCAACAGTACAAGTAGTATAATAGTGTTAAATACATGGCCAGAAAAACTCCAAGGGGACATAGTAAGATGGATGACAAGTCTGAATATTGCCTATCCTTGTTGGATACTTTTTATAGGGAACAATATGGCACCATAGTTCTATCCTCTCCTTCAACAAACCAACATTGAAAAAAGAAGAGAGCATACCTATATCACAAGACCTTCAAGTTTAAGATCCTGAAAGTATTCTGGCCCACACCCCATGGGCATATAACACCGCAGAATAATTTTATGATTTGAAAATAATTACTTCTCTGGAGATTTGCATTACTAAGACATTGGCTGTGACAAGTGTTAGGTAAGAAAATTTTCTTGAATTTCAATTTCCTGGCACAGCTACAATTTGTGAATGTGAATATTTTTAGTTCCATGAAGCCAGGGTTTGGAAGGAGACTGGAGATCCCTAGGAAAATTTATGAGGGAAGTAAAACTTTGATTTGAAAGACTCCCATATCATTCCCAATGAACATCTTGATCTTTCTGCCTCCTTTCCAAACTCCCATGTTCTCATTCAAACAAGTCCTTCTGAAAACCCAGACCTGCTTCCCTGCTAACCTCCTGAAGAGTTAGTATGATCTTGTCTATGAAAGTATCAGCTAACTTTTAGGATATCTCTAGGAATCTGATTATCAAAAAGCTTGAATAGGCCTGGGGAAGTTCTAGAGACCCTCCGAGGCAGAACCTGAAACAAAAGATACTTGAAGTTGCGTTTTGAGAGCCACAGGCTCTAGGGTACTCTGATAAAGAAAGCCCCTCTACCTTCCTTCAGGGGTCTCCGGCTTCACCTTTCTACTAATTCCAGAAAGCCATATAATAATGAACTAGAAGGCCACATTTAAGAGGTTCAGCTTTCTCTTCTCTAAAGAGAACACAGTTTTGGGCTGAGGCAGCCACCCAATAATTGACTATAAGATTTGATACTATCAAAATTAATTTATATAGCACTTTTACTCTATATCATTTTTATCACTTTTATCACAAAAGGCCAAATCCAAAGTGAACCTTTTGCTGTAAATACTTGTAAAATTGTTTAACTCAATGAATTATTAAATTCATCAGAGATTTACAGAATATATACATGTAGAAATTAGAGGTATAATAGGGAAGAGATTTCTAAATACTTTATTTTTTGTAGATATGTTTAGATATGTGGAAAAAAAATTCCAATGTGATCAGAGGTTTCCTACTAGATTTATTGAAAGCACTTTATTTAAGTTGACTTAACATTTGTGAGTCTACCAAAAAAAATGTGCTGTTCTATTTAAAGATCTTTAAGATACTGCAATGCAATAAACCACAGGCAATTTTTGGCACTGTGTTAATGATACATATTTTCACAATTAGTAATCTTTCTGTTTCCAGAGTATGTTTATATTTAAGTATGTATCTCTGTAGTTACCAGCATATCTTTCACCCTGATTTCTTTAACTCAACAAGAATCAACCTTGTTTAACAAATTCTGTATATGCTTACTTTTTTGTTTCTTTAATGATTATACAGCATGTTCAAGATTTCAAGATAAATGGCAAATTTTAACATTTATTCATCATTCATCTCATTCATGGCCAAAATATTCAAGATGACACAAGTATTGTATTTTGATGAATTTCTTGTTACCAAAATTTCTGGAGACAAAAATAAATTTTCAAACACTGAAAGACATATTATTTCTATTTAGTTTACCTAATTGTTATTTCCAATTCACTGATGTTGGTCTGATAGTTAATATATTTTCATGAAAATAAACACAGACTAAAAGAGAATGACCACTTGACATCTAGATATACTTGTGATGTTAGTTGGAAAAATAAATAAATAAAAGCAACTAAATGTGCTTTCATTTTAGGAAGAGAGGAGGGAACATCTCCAGAATTTTTTCTTAGTGATCTTAATGCTTGTGACTAGAAAAAAACAATAATGATCACAATTTCACAAGTGATACTAAATTATTCCACTTAAATGATCCAGATATCTGAAGGGAGAATGGTATCTGAAATCCAGATTGTCCTCCCCACCCCACAACAAATGTAAACTCATTACAGAAATATATAAAAATTCACAATAAATTAAGGCCCAAAGATTAAGTCAATCAACAGTTGAATCTGAGAGGAAATTCCACAATCCACAAACTAACTGAAAAGAATGGCAAGATCAATTGCTAATTTAAGACATCCTTTGCATGCGATCCAAATATAAAGTAAAACAAAAGCAACCTGAAATTAGATAATCGCTTCTAACTTGCTTAAAAACCCTTTGCAGTGGTTTCTGTGTTGCAAGTCTGTGTTTTGAAGGTGGCCAGAATAATAATGACTTGGAAAGAGAGCAATTATAGACATAAAGTCCAGGGTTTGGAAGAAAAGGAAGTGGAAACTACACAATTAAAATGGGTGTTAGAGACACAAAGGAGAAGAGTTATGCAGAAAACTGAAGAACTGAGGTAAAACCTGGAATTGTAAAATTCTCTCTGAATACAGGGAAAATAAATGAAAGAAATGAAGATGAATGTGATAAAATGTGAGGGTAGATGGAAATGACGGGAGCTGAAAGTTACATAGCTCCTAAAAAAATGTGATCAAAACAATAGCCAGAGAAGCAAATCACAGAAAATGCTTCTAAACTGAATACAGTGCTAATGAGGCCAAACTGAAAGGACTTAACATTGTCTCAGGCAAAATCAGTGAAAAGGCCCACAATCCAGAAGGTCACTAGGCCTTTTGATTGTTTGCATTTTGGATCCATGCTTATTTTTATTCAAGTTTTATCATTATCATATAGTGAAGGGCTTTTCATGGGTACTTTCTCTCCATTTCTTAATCTATGCTTTGCCATAATATTCCAGTTTTGCCCCTGTGTCCCACAATGCAACAATTATGAGAATATCCTAAGGATGGAGTTCTTTTCCCACACTGCAGACTTCCCTCAGGGATGTCCCTATCTGATTTCCTAGTTATTTTTATTGTATTATATATGAGTGTCCCTAAAAGCAACATGCAATCCTTTTTAAAAGTAAGTTGTCAAATCACGTTGTTTTCATCGTAACCCGCTTTAAGATACCAACACAGTCAGTCAGGAGAAGGTGTGTTAAGCTCTGATAATAAGCCATCCCTTAAGCTAAATGATTTAAAGCAGCAAAGGTTTATTTCTCATTTGAGGAATATGTCTATTGTTCTCTTTCACTTTGACCCTTCTCTTTAACACCTCTGCTATTTAGAACTGGCGAGTTGTTGGGTCAGGATTGGTAGTGAATGATGCTTCAAGCTTCCACCCAGAAATGACACATATCATATCAACTCAACATCTCACCCATCAGTGCAAATCGGATGACCACGCCTAGTTTCAGGGTAGCAAAGAATTGCAATACTTCTACGTGCCCAGGAGAACTAGACATTTTTGACAGACAGAACTAATGACTGCCACATGTTTTCAGAAGATTTGAAGTAGTTAAATTCCCTGATGCCCCTAAAGTTGGCGTGTTGATAAAGAAATGAAAGGATCTACGCATTTGGTTTTAGCAATGCCAAATTCCCTCTATAAAACACCTTCTTAGCTACTAAAAAAAAAAAAAAAACTAGTGATGTTGACTTATTACAAATCCCATCCAACTGGAACAGTTGGGTGGGGTGGAGTGGGAAGTTTTGCAGAGCAAATTTGGAAGAAATGTGAACAGGCTTGCTATCTCAGACCATCATATCCTATATATATGCTGAACCAAAATCTCTTAAACTGAAATAAAAGAGAAATAGCATTCAGGCTTGAAACTATTTGGAAGAAAAACAGGAAAGTGTGCATGGAAGTGAGACCCTTTTTGAAGACCATGGCTCAATTAGATTTCTGCAATTAATTACAAGTAACATTTCAGACAGAATAGTTGGGAAACTAATATGACAAAATATGGTTAACAGAGATAAATTATTGCTTAGCCACTAAAAAAACCAATCAAACAAACAAACAAACAAAAACACCTATCTCCCAAAACTGCTCCAAACGGAAATCGTTGACTTAGGCAGGAACATCCTTCTCTGATCACTGCTTCCAAAACCCCATGTAGGCATAAGTCTGGGCTGGGGATACTGAATGAGGGAAAACTTCTTAGTGGGGAGAAGCTGGCAGCGGGATTGCTTAACCAAGATTCATGCCACTTCTAACAAATGTCTGCACAGTTACCAAAATACTTTCTGGATGAGTTAAAGAAGTAAAAGTTTAAAATGTTTTAACTGATCTATAAAAACAGAGAGAAATATATTGGTCAATGTGTATTAGATTCTGATGAACAAGAACAAAATCTAAAAAAAAAAGAAAGAAAAAGAAATGTACAAAGATCAATAGGTTTGTCTACAAAAAAATGGGGGGAAAAAAGAAAATATAAGTGAAACCAACAAAAGAAAGATGTGGGGATGGAATCCAATCATTATAACAAACATGTCATTGACATATAGGAAATTCTCACAGTTCAATTTAAATGTCATAGACAAACCAATAGAAAAAAAGAAATAAGGGCAAAACACAAAATATTTGAATAAAAAAAATTCTAAAAGACATCCTGAAAGTCAATAAATACAGAAACTTTTGCCCAAGGTAGGCAACTTCTTTAGTGTTCTGGCTCAGCCCTCTTCTGAGTTTGAACTCTAAATATTGGGTTGCCCCAGGGACCTATTGTCACCCTCTTTCTCAACAGGTATCCTCAGGTGACCTCACCCAATTCCAAGGCTTCAATCACTGTCAATAGTGAATCCACATCTTGTCTCCAGCCTCAAACTCCAGATATCCATTCAAATAGAATCCTGGATTTCTCTCCCCAGTCTATACATCTAATCGTTATTCAATTTCCCCAGCATCTATCCCAAGTTGTCCAAGTCAAAATCTATTTATCACTGTGAATCGACTTTACTCAAATCTCATGTTCTGTATATAAGTTCTAGCATATCTCTCTCCAAAACATCTCCCTGATCTTTCAAATTTTTCTAAATTCACTGTTAACCAAATTCAAGTCAGTATCATCTCTAGTCTCTAGATTCCAGCAAGAACCTCCTGATGGCACTCTCCCTGCAATCAGCAGTAAGAATGATGATTTTTAGAAGTATTTAAGATTATCTCAGTTTCCTCTTTAATATCATGCTAAGATTTTCCACCATGTTTTGAAGAAAAACTCCATTTCTCATTATGACTTAGTTAACTCACTTGATGTGATCACCCCTTTTTCTCTAATTGCATTTTATAAACGTCCCTTCCTCTACTGTACTGCAGCCACACTGCCCTTTGAGTACTTACAGACTCACGTTTTATTGATGTCTAGAAGGATTATAATGAAGAAAATATTGGCAAAATTTGTAAAAAAAAAAAAAAAAAGAAGAAGAAAGAAAAAGAAAAAGAAAAGCATTCAAAAATTACTAAATATATCAACTTAATTCTTTTTCTGGGCATTTCTCTTTTGGAAAAATCATAAGCAGATTTGTATTCACATTAAGTATGGAAATACAGCACTTATTGATTATGTGACATTAAGAAAAGTATTCTATGGATGATTGAAAGAGAAAAAAAAACAGCATATTTGAATAACAACACACTAGGCAGGAAGATATTTAAAATTAATATGATACTTAAGACAGAAAACGTGTAAATTACAAGTTATTGAACAATGCCCCTTGTTGTAAATATGGAGCTACTTTAATACAAGAGGATATTCTGAAGTTCCCAGAATATTTTGGAAGGCTAGAAAGCAAAATTCTGGAACTAAACAGTTGCATCCATTGGACTTTTCTATTGAAAATATTAATGTCTTTCTTTCAGAACTCAAGATGCTCAGGATTAGATACTTATTATTGCTGTTTCCCACAATCTAGTTGATTCTCTAACCATGATTATAAGGCTATCTATTGCACATGTTATGGTTTGGATATGGGGTGTCCCCTCAAAACTCCTGTAAATGATTAAATTATGAGGGCTGTAACCTGATCTGTTCGTCTTAATTTGAATGGACTAACTGGTGGTAACCTTAGTCAGGTGGAGAAGGGTTGGAGGAGGTAAGTCACTGGGAGGCATACACACACCTCACTCTGCTTCTTGAGCCTGCCATGAGCTGAGCAGCTTTCCTTTGCAGGGCTCTTTCCGCACCATGTTCTGCCTCCCTTTGGTTCAGAGCAATGTTGTCCACCATCATGGTCTATGACCTCTGAAACTTTGAGTCCTAAATAAACTTTTCCTTCTTTAAGTTGTTCTTGTTGGGTATTTTGGTCACAGGGACACAAAAGCTAACCAAAGTACTGTTTATGTGGTGACCTCAGGAACTTGCTCATTTCTAAGTACAACTCTTTCTAGGGATTCTACTTGGTGGAAACTAGGTGACATATTTGTATGAGGGCTGCAAGGAGACTGGAATGTGAGTTTTATAGCTTCTTCCTTGGAAAGGGAGGACGCATAAGGTAGAAAATCACCAGAATGTGACACAGATATTCAAACATGTTGAAAGATCACAAATGAAAAATATCTTAAACACTGAATAATACAGGTTGGTACCAAACCAAACACATATGGAAAAATATATACGTAGAAAAATCCCAAGAAGAAAAATAGAACAAACATAAATAATGCACATACATACATAATACACATATATTTACTTATATCTTTAGTAATACACTACATAATGTCATTTGAGTCAACCATAGACCGGCTTATAGGATTAATAATGGTTTTATAAAATTACATCACCTAGTGACATCACAGTTGTCTTCATGTGTGTGAGTGCACTATGTGATGTTCACACAATGGTGAGCTCACCTAACAACACATATCTTGGAATTTATACTCATCATCAAGAGGCACACATATGCACACCCATGGGCACACACTCTCACACATACACACAAACGGGATTGAAATTTTAAAACACATGGAATTCTTTCTCTTAAACTTAGATTATTATTTTTAAAATATTATTATTATTTTCAAAATAATAATGTTCATCATTGAAACATACAAAAATAAACAAATAACTAGACATACAAAAATAAACAAAAACATAACCTTCTTACACACAGATAATATAATTGCTGATAATGTATTTGGTACAGTTATTTTTTTTCAAAACAATATGCTTTTACAAATATATTTACAATTTAAATTAATCTAATTTTCAAAATATTTTCTTTTACCTTCATATTCTAATACTCTTTAAAATTGAAAAAACAAATCCAAACAACTTGTGTTAGGAATAGAAATACAAAAAGCTCTGTGCATGTGAGTGTGTGTGTATGTGTATGTGTGTGTGTACAGGCATGTTTGTTCCTGGGGATAGAACCCAGTGCCTTGTATATGATAGTCAAGTGCTCTACCTTGAGTTGCATTCCTAGGCCTGAAGAGCTTTTTAAATATGTGACCAAAAACAGTAGAATTTTCCATATAGTAGTAGCAAAAAGGATAAAGAGAATAATTCACAAAATAAGAAATGTGAAATAACTAATCAGTATGAAAAAGTTCCTCAAAGTCACTAAAATCAAACAAGTCAAATGAAAGATAATTCGTGTTGATGTAATGATAGCTTCTAGTGGACTCTTCAGTGAAAAAGTCAGCTCAACACAACGGGATGTTTCCTTCAATGTGACAGAGAGCATGTACACCCTATCCATAAAACTAGCCATGCACCTCTGTCAAATCTGTCAAAAAGGTTTAATAAAAATATTCCCTCAAAATAAAAACTTACTGTTCTTCACTATTGCAATAGTGAATGTTCCTGTAGTTCTTGAAAACAATCTTAGAAAGGTTCAGTTTTGGTTTTTGTTTCTCAATTAGCATTTTCTCCATTCTGTTATGACATTACAGAAGCATGTGTGAGCCTGTCTGGACTAAGAATGGTTAAGTTTTATAAACTGACAACAGCCTGTTGTTTAGACAGATGAAGGATAGCCTAAAGAAGAATATGGATCATGTGGTTAAAACACAAAGAAAAACTTGGCAAGGACCAGCTTTGGTATTCGACTTCTCACTGTGCACTAGCAGCCCATAATTGTTATCAGATTCTGTTTTATGTTGAGTGGATATGGTCCAGAACTGTGAAAAACATCTTCTCTTATAGGAATGTGAGGGCAATCTGACTCCATCTCTCACCCCCTTCGACTGCCCTGGGGTAATCTAGCTGGGTAGACAGGTGACCCTCTCCTTCCTCACTTATCCCCCCCAAAATGTGTGCTTGGTCACAAAACAAAAGACCTTCCTAAACATAGAGCCAAAGAGTAGCCATGACCTCTCCCAGCCTCCATACTTTTCCTACTCCAATAAATATTACTTAACCAGGAATCCCACATGTATATCTCTAGTTTTTGTGAGAAACAGCTGCTGAAATAGCCATGGAGCCATAAATTCTCAATTGTCTTATACTGAGCCAAAAGTTCAAGGTAAGTGATACCATGATTTTTACTTAACCTTTTGTTAAATGTGTTTTTCTGTCATTTTTATGGAACACACTTTAATTTAATTGCTGTATTTTCCAGTAGAATTGGGATTTTAATAATGCTATACCCCAGGCACCTCTCTTTCTCTCTCTCTTTCTGCGTGTGTGTGTGTGTAAAGATATAGATGTAGATATGGATATATACTTATAGTAATCGAATTAATTTATGTTTAGTGATTATGTTGGATGAACATAGCAATCATAATTTTCTGCTGTTTCCAAAATCTTTATCTTTTCCTTTACTCTCTTTCTCTGGCTCTCAATGAGGATGGAATAAACATGATCATCTAGATGTCATATGAAAAATCCAAAATAATGATTTCCTTCTCTTTCAGCCAAACCCCTCTTTTCCTGGATTCTCTTTCTTGGGTAATTCACTCAGTAATCTAAGATAAATATCAAGTGCCATACTATTTTTTTTCTATTTTCATTAACCGGTTGCCAAGTTTTAGTCTCTTTCCATTTTTCATCCACGTTCTCTGCCACCACCTGAAACTGTTCTAGAATTTGAAACACAGGCTGACTGATTCGAAAATCAAGGCTTTTAACTCCTGCTGAAAACTGCCTATATAATAAGGCTACACAGTAGGACCAACGTTATCAAAACAGTTTTAACAGATTAACCTAGAATTGTTATCAGGAATGTACTGGTTCAAAAGCATACCACATCAGGGAAGAGTGAGGACATCATAAAAAGAAGTATCTAGCTACGGTAGTTTGTTTCAACAGGGAAATTTAAGGAAAAGGATGCATGTGAGATTAAAGTACCATCAGAAACTTGAAAGACTGATTGGCACATTATTTCAGTTGTCCATTTGTTGTATATCAAATATTAATATTTATAAATGACCCCACTTTACTTCCCAGGTAAATAGAGCCAGCCTTGTAGTTAACAACAGTGACCAGTCTAACACATACATTATCACATCACTCATCAAAATCAAACTTTATCTATGCCATTCAAAGGCTTAGCTTAAGTTTGAAAAAACACACCAATGCTCTTCAAACAAAAAGAGAACCGCGCATGTGTACATGTCTCTTCCACATTTATCATTTTGTTTGGCAGAGGTTTGTTTGGGAAACATCTGTGATATCCAAAAACAAAGTTCCAGATGGAAGAGGTGAAAATAGACACATGTTCCAGCTGTTTTTAATCTCTCTTTTTGGTTGTAGTTAAAATAAAAGCACACCCTTTAGAAGTCAGAATTGTCACTCTATCCAAAGGTCAAGGTTCGAAGAGTAGCCACTCACAATATTTTTTTAATAAAAGTTGCATCTATGCATGTACATGTTTGTAGCATATATATGCAGCCATCTGTGGGTGTGCAAATGTGTGTGTGTCCATAAATATTTCCTGTAGGGGAACTTGCTCTGTGGGTGGAAAGGCTACTTATGTGTATCTCCAACACCCTGCTAGATGTGCTTTGTTTAAAATCCTTAATGGAAACAAGTCTTCCAAGTCCATGTGTGTGTATATTGAGGCCCACAGCAGGGTGGATCTTACTTTTGGCAGATATATGGTAAAGTAGAGTGATCAAAACCAGGTATGAAACATTGCTTATCGGTGTCACCTTAACAAGTCTTGCTTGAACACTATCTACAGGCACCTCAAACTCAGATCCATCCCAGTGGTGATGAACTCTTCTGAACCCCAGCTGCCTCAGTCAACATGCTGGTTAAGATATTGTTCCATGTAGGTTTACAAGATGTTACCATTGAGAGAAACTGGGCAAGGGTGTGTGGGATCTCTCTATATTATATCTTACAACTTCATCCAGATCGACAATGCTCTCAAAATAACAAGTGTTTTCTCAAAAAATTCAGTTGATTTAATAGAACAAACTTCTTTTGTCTTCAGTATCTCCAGGTGACAACGGTATGCCCTGATGCTCTTCCCTATTCATGCCCACCATTCAGTGGGTCATCAAGTTATGTCAGTTTGCTTCCTGCTTCTAGGGACCATCTGTTTCTGACTCTCCTCTTTCCTACTGCAGATGCTTGTTTCATAGCCTTCTTTTCTCTTTCCTGTGAAGTCAGTCTTGTAATTGGCCTCCTGGTTCAAGCATTACCCCTCTAGGACAGTAGGCCTAAGTATAGCCACAAAGTATAATTACTTGAGAAGATTTATTTAAAATTTTTTTTATATATGATTGTCCTAGGAGATATATATATATATATATATATATATATATATATATATATATATATATATATATATATATAATTGCCATCCTAGGACAATTAAGAAGTAAAAATATCCAAAAGTAGAGTCTGGCCATTGTTTTATTTTGAAAGCTTCCCAGATAATTCTAATGAGCAGCCATGGCTGAGAGAGAGAAACTGCCTTAAATATCTGTCTTCAGCTAAAAATTCTAGAATGATTTCATCAAAATGAAATGCTGGGCATTTCATTCCTCTGATTTCATACCCTCCCTCTCTGTTATGGTTTGAATTATAAAACTCCCCAAATTTACATGTTGACGTTCTAACATTCAGGACCTCAGAATGTGACTGTATTTGGAGATGGGGTCTTTACAGAAGTGATCAAGTTAAAATGCAGTCTCTGGTGTGGGTTCTAATCTAATATGATTGGTGACCTTATAAAAAGGGAATATTCAGACAGAGACATGAACACAGAAAGAATACAATACGAAAATGAAGGTAGAAATTGGGGTGAGGTTTCTACATATCAAGAAACACCAGAAATGGCCAGCAAATCACCTTGGAGCTAGGTAACAGGCATGACAGTTTTTCCCTCACAGCCTTCAAAAGGAAACAGTCCATACAGGCAAGTGACACTCATGTGTAATCCCAGCAGCTCAGGAGGCTGAGGCAGGAGGATTGCAAGTTCAAAGCCAGCCTCAGCAACTTAGCGAAGCTTTAAGCAACTTAGTGAGACCCTGTCTCAAAATTAAGAATAAAAAGGGCTGGGGATGTGGTTCAGTGGTTAAGCAACCCTGAGTTCAATAACTAGTGCCAAAAAATAAAGGAGCAAATCCTAGTTACATTCTGATCTCAGACTTCCAGCCTCTAGATGTGTGAGAAAACAAAGAACAGTTGTTTGTGGCACTTTGTTATGCTAGCCTAGCAAACTTAAATCCTCATAAGTTACAAAGTAAAATTACAGCACACCAAGGAGGGTCTGTTACCCTCCACCCCACCCAATTCTTCATTCTCCTTTCTTCATTCTTTACACTCCACAACTTGAAGACTTTACTTTGGTGTCATCTTATGTTGGGTAAACTCACACTTCCCAAGGTCTTTGACTACATGCAGAATGTTTTATAATACTGTAATGACTACATTGTATTACACATATCCATTTATGTTTTTGTGCTCTAAATGACCCTAAGTCCTCTGAAGACTGCACCATGTCTTAGTCCTTAAATGCCTAGTGTTTACAACTTGGTAGTTCTTCAATCATATCTTTATTGAATGAAAAATGTTAATTATTTTATATAGAATACAGTACTACATTAGTCTGAGGACATCAAAAAGTGAAGGCTAAAATGGGATTAAGGGTGCAAGAGATTTATCAGGAGTAAAGAAGCGGGGGAACAACCTTGGACTTGTTCCTCCTGTGGAAGGAGAAAGAAAAGGAAAGGGAATTGGGTAGGAAGAATCTTACTCTTCACACAGTTCAAGAAGAGCCCTTGAGTCCAAGTTGCCTCTTGGAAGATTCCCTCTCACTGTATTCCCCAGCTAAGCTCAGGCACCCGCATCTGCAACCATTGTCAGTTTCTAATCAGGAGCCCTGGCACCCATAAAACATGATTTCGACCAGCTTGAAGGTCAGATCTTCATTCTGTACCCTTTTGCAATGTGTTTTTATTGTCTCGAGTTATGACAATAATCCAAGGAATTCAAACAAGGTCCAGTTTCAAGGAGATTCCACCATGGCAAAGAGAGGGGGTAATGGGGAGTAGGTTAAAAGTTAACATTAAATAATTTCAGACTATCCAAAGTTCTCTGAAGATAACAACCACGGATATAGGGTGAAAGGCAACTGCGGGAGGGAAATAATAATTTTTGTAGAATGTTCCAAAAGGCCTCTGAGTTGATAGTATTAGGGGTAAAATTTGAACACTGAGAAATATTCAACTCTGAAGAGAGTGGTGGAAAACTCTGTTCTTTTGAAAAATAGAAAAAAAATGTCTGTGTATTAAGAGTACAATGAGCAAGAAAGTGTGTGATACAAGACATGAGAGAGATGACCCGGCTGCCACTTGTTTTGCCCTGGCCTGACCTCCATGTTCTCTGATGAATCATAAGTACCAGGGTCACTTATCTGTTTCCCTGGACTCCGACAGCAGGACAAGTCTGTGGCACCAGCAGCAGTGATGTCAACAAGGCCCACAGTCCCGGCCTTGGGAAAAGTCCAGAATTTAACAGTTAAAGAGATTTTTAAGAGATGTGGGAAGCTCCTATGCTCAGTATTATCCCAGGATCTCTCAGAGGAAAACCAGTGTCACATCTTACAGGTGGATGTTAACACCACGGCAATTACAAAATTGGATCAGTTAAACTTTCTCATAGATGCCATTTCAAGAGACCATTGTGAATTCACCAATAATAGATGAGGAACAGTGGCACCAGTCTGTGCTTCCTGCTAAGTCCCTAGAGTACTCTTTCATCCTGGCTCAGCAGCTCATTCCTGTCCTGGTCCAGAGACACAGCAAGACCACCAGCTCCATGACCACAGCCCAACTCCGGCGGATCTTCACATATGGCCTCATGAGGATCAGCCCAAGCTTGGACTGATGCAGGTTAGATAAGGTTGGAAAAAATGTGTCAAATTTGTAGTCCCACCAGTTCATATTGTCCAGAGCCAGCCACAGGATCGAGTTCAGCAGATTCATGGTAGCCAAGGACAAACCACACAGCTGGTACAGTACCAACACAGGAGAGATGGTACACAGGCAGTTGATCTGCTTGCCTAGCTGGTATTGGGCACTCAGATACTTTCCTCCAATGCTAGACAGAACACACAGACCAGAGTCCAACAGGACAGCTTTCATTCACCTCACTCACAGATGAACAGCAACTCTCCCAGATCTAGAGAGTCACCATGATCCCTGGGCAGGATCCCCCCACCTCCAGTGCCTATTCATCCAATGAGCCACCAAGCCTTTCCAAGGACAAGCTCCCCAAGATTAATCTGTCATAATTTCATTCTTCTTTATGACTGAATAAATACTCCATTGTGAATATATACCACATTTTCTTATCTACTCATCTGTTGACCATCACCTAGGTTGGTTTCATAGCTTGGCTATTGTGAATTGTGTTGCTATAAACATTGATGAGGCTGCATTCCTATAATATACTGATTTTAGATCTTTGGGATATATACCAAGGATTGGGATAACTGGGTCATATAGTGGGTCATATAGTTTTTTGAGGAATCTCCATACTGCTTTCCAGAGTAGTTATACTAATATGTAGTCCCACCAACAATGTGTGAGTGTACCTTTTTCTCTACATACTCACCAACATTTATTATTATGTATTCTTGATAATTACCATTCTGACTGGAGTGAGATGAAATCTCAATGTAGTTGTTTTATTATTATTATTATTATTATTATTATTATGTCTAATCAGTTATACATGATAGTAGAAAGCTCTTCGATTCATTGTACACAAATGGAGCAGAATTTTCACTTCTCTGGGTGTACATGAAGTAGAGTCACACCATTCATACAATCATACATGTACCTAGAGTAATGATGTCTCTCTGTTACAACGTAGTTTTGATTTGCATTTCCCTGATTGCTAGAGATGTCAAACTTTTTAAAATGTATTTGTTGGTATTTGTATTTATTCATTGGAGAAGTGTCTGTTTATTTCATTTATTAATTGAGTTATTTGTGGTGATTTTTAAGTTTGTTAAGTTCTTTAAATATTTGGATATATATATATATATATATATATATATATATATATATAAATTATATATATTTGGATAAAAATGCCCTAGCTGAGGAGCAGGTGGCAAAGATCTTCTTCCATTCTGTAGGCTCTCTCTTCATGCTCTTGTATTCTTTGCTGTACAGAAGCTTTTTAATTTGATGCCATCCCACTTATTGAGTTTTGGTTTTATTTTTGTTCTTTAACAATATTTTTAAGAGAGTCAATTCCTGTGCCAATATGCTGGAGTATTGGGCCTACATTTTCTTGTAGCAGTTGCAGAGTTTCTGGTCTAATTCCTAGGTTGTTGATCCACTTTGAGTTGACTTTTGTCAAATTTCATTCTTCTGCATATAGATATCCAGTTTTCCCAGCAACATTGTTAAAATGGTCATCTTTTCTCCAATGTGTATTTTGGTACTTTTGTCTAGTATCAGATGAAATTCTGTATGTCAGTTTGTCTCTGGGTCTTCCATTGGTCTTCATGGTCTTTTCCCTAAGTTTTCTTAATGTGTAGACTCTAAATAACATGAAGCTTGGTAAATCTCCTTCTGGATAGGGAGATAAAGTTGAAAACAAAGATGAGGATAAAGACAGTGGAAAAGTAGTCAGCAGAGGTGTAGTCACATCAGAACTTGTATGTCATCACATCAGAACTTGTATGGCATCACATCAGAACTTGTATGGCATCACATCAGAACTTGTATGGCATCACTGTGAAGATTTGGGATTTTATTATATGGGAAGCAATTGAATAGATTTTGCCCAGTCATCTGATGAATATCTGACAGATTACCCTGACCCTGCTTTTCAGAGAATATAAATAGAAAAGAAAATCAGTTAGATGTGTAATGCAATGGCTTAGATTAGGGTGGGTGACAGTGGCTATGAAGAACTGTGACTGGATTGGAGTGGATTAGATAAATTTAGAAGAAGTAAATATAGGATTAGGGGCTGGGTTGGATGTATAACATTAAATAAAGAAAAGCCGTAAAGTTTACAACTGAGATTTTTAAAATTTTTTATTTGTTCTTTTTAGGTACACATGACAGTAGAGTGTATTTTGACATATTAACACCTACATGGAGTGTAACTTACTCTAATAGGATCCAATTCTTGTGGTATAACCAGAGTTTTTGCCTTGACCAAATGGATGGATGAATGATAGTTTCATTTAATGAAATGGGGAAGTCTGGAATAGGAACAGGTTTAAGAAGGATAACAAGAGTTGTGTTTGGAGCAAGCTAAAACTTTGAGATGCCTATTTAGAAGCAAACAGTTCACCTTTTTCATATAAATTGCAGATGAGCAATTCATTTACCCAGCGCCTTCTTCATATATATATATATATATGTGTGTGTGTGTGTGTGTGTGTGTATGAAATGGCAGGCTTTATTATATATACATATATATAATAGTTTTATATATATATATATAAAATGAAGAAAAGGAAGTTTAAGAAGAAAATATGTGGTTAGCAGAAAGCAATTATGGACAAAAACTAGAATGAGATTCCTCAGGCATAAAGCTATTTTAATTCATTGCAAAAAGTAGCTAGATTGGTAAATATTTTTTTAAGGGTCCAAATCCATTTTAATGTTTGACTGTTGGCAACTTTTAGGCTCCACCAGTCTCACTCTTCCTTCTGCTCCACATCTGGGAAAGCTGATAATGAAGGGTGTTCCTTTTGGGGGCTGTAATGGGAAGTTCAAACTACACAAGACTCAGTCCAAGCTGGGGAACCTTACTGGCCATCATCCCTCACCAAAATAAAGCTTGTCATTTTCAGAGCCTGTGTTATGCTCTCAGAAAACCTGATTATGTACTAATACACTTTTCATATTTACTTGGTGAGCAAGGGGGCAGGGGAGGGTCCACCTTACTCTCCAGTTAAAATAGTTAATACATTCTAATATAAATTAAAATGAGGTCTTCAAGGATTGAAATCAATTATACAAGACCTGTTTAGAGAAGAGACATTTATCCCCACCACTTTTCTATGGCCATTACTCATCAGTCTTGGCAATCAAACTAAATCTTGCATGAAGGTCCAACTCAGCTCTGCCAGATGACAACAATAATTGGCACGTGAGCAGGATATCTAGGCAATAGTTGCCACCCTGGGGGTCTTGCTTCACTAGCTTTGGCTTGCTAACTGGCCCTGTTGCTGCTGGCAAGAATGTACTTAGAACTGTTCTGATTGGTGCTACATTTGCTGAGTCCTACCCAAGTACAATTATAGATTGAACTGACTTAAATCCAGAGCTGATTATTGACATATGGCAGTATGGGATCAGGAACCTCTTTAAAGTGGTCCTGGGTTGTGTGTCTTGGCCCAGATCTAACAGTGTGCTTCAGATTGACTCATGTGTCTTGGGTCCAGAATACACTGATACTAGGCTCTGGGTAACAACTCTGTACCCTGCGGTGTGTCAACCAGGCATTGACCACCACACTCAAGAGTACTCAGGGAGTACACAGATGCTCTGTGTAATATGAGTCTACTGGATGTGGAGCACTTACTATGGGGCATGCAAAGATTCACACTTCTAAAAGTGGATGGCAACTTAGAACTCTACAAAATACTTTTGATGCTGCTATTACCTATGCCTCTCTTGTCCCCCTGCAAATAAACCCTGTAATGTTGTGATATAATAAGAAATCTATTTAGGTTTCTGACCCTAACATAGATTTAACATTCTTATAGATAGAGCATTAAGAAAATCTTTCATTTTGATATTTGTTCTTTGACTCTTGGTTCAATATATAAAGCTCCTAATAGTTTTGTGATTTCCTGAGTGATGGGAGAGTCTGAAACTGAGCTCCTAAATTCCTTGAAATGTTCTGGGTGATAGAAGCATCTTTTGTTCTACTGAAGGGACTCTCGTGTGGGTCCTATATAGCCTGAGGATGGGGTTGGCTGCCAGGGGAACTAACCTAGTGGTAAGACAACACTTGGAACTTTCAGTCCCAATCCTGAACTCATAGGGAGGGGAGTGAGGTTGCAGATGAACAATTGATTTTCCCAGCACCCAGAATATAAAAAATAGACAACTTCTTTTAGGCCTTTCAGGGGTTTGAAGGCAAGATTTTTTTCCTCATTTAAAAATGTTTTCTTAATTCTATTTATCACATCTTTAACTGGACTCCCTACAACAAAGGTCTCCAGAATCTGTTTAAAGGGCAATAGGCAACACACATTAGTTTCCCTGTCCTTTCCCCAGAAAATCCTTCACAGTGGTGGCTTTTGCAACACCCCCCCCCACACACACACACACACACACAACTCCCTACTCATATCTTCTGGAATCTGCAGTGCACCCATAATATTCATGGGTTTCTGATCCACAAAACTGCCCTCCTTAGCCTGATGTTACCCATCATTAGAGTGCCAACTGCAGGCTTCATATTAAGCGCTCCTAAGGACAGAGGTTCTCACAGGCCTGAGCCTATGGCCCTCCGTACGTTTATGTGAGTCTTGAAAGCCACATCCTGCAAAGCTCAACACAGCTAACAAAGCCTCCTTGCTAAACCACTCAAAAATAACAAAAATAAAATAAAATAAAAAATTAAAAAAAAAACCCCTACAGCTAAATCTGGCCCCTCTTGAGTATCTAATCTGCTGCGGGAGGGCGTGGCCTCTTCTGTCCTCAGCCCACTTGTCAGTTGAGGAGGTGTTTGAGAAGTTACGCCTTTCGTGGACCCCTTAACTTAAACCTGAGATTTCTTGGGATTAATAGAGTGAACAACAAGAGGAATTTCTACACTTTATGGTCAGCACAAAATCTCGTACATGATGGTGTTTACTGGAAAGTTGTGCTTTTTATCCCTAACCCAGACACCCCTGATGAAGAACAGGACCCGAGAGTGAGCAAATCTGGCTAAACATGAGGCAGTCATCTTAGCACTGGGTGGCCCGCTCCCTAACTATAATAAACACCAAACTAGTCTCCTTTTCTTACTTTTGAGTCATTTCAGGCCTGCTTGAAAGGTTATCCTGCTTCCTTCACCTTCAGAAACCCTTATTTTGTAGGTAATCTTTTCATACCATCTCAGTCCATGTGTGGCATCATTAATCTTGACATTAAATGTCAAGTGAGATGACCACAACATATTTTCTCCTAAACCTTAATTAATGCCTTGACAAACAATGGACTCATCAGAATCAGGCCTTTTGATTATGTAAGTCACTTTGATAGAATTTTGCAATGTTCGCTGTAATTTGAGTCTGCAGCTAATTGGAAAATTTCGGAATTCTCTATTCCAAAGGGTATTATCAACTGAGAATAGAAGTTCAACTGTTTTCCTGTTTGGTTTCTCAAATTCACTATTTCTGTATATGTCTTCCATCTGTTACTTCTAGATACAGTTTTGAAGGGGAGCCCACACCCACAGTCACAATTCCTATTTCTCTGTAACCTGTTTAGCTATGTTGCTGCAGAAGGAGCTAAGTTACTATATTAAGCACTAGCATAAAACAAACTAACATGTTTAAAATTGGAGGTATTCTGAGCCGGGTGTCCCAAACATTCCTAAACAGTTCTGAGACTGGAATTTCAATGACTCAGATGCTCAGGATGGAAGGTTCTTTAGTCTCTATCTGGTATATCACATACTTCTACAACAAGGGTTTCATCTCAATATTTGTTCAATGCATAGATTTGTTTGTGGGTACAGGAGTTTATTTGATAAAACGTCTAATTGACAAAAACAAAATTCATGCATATTTATTTAATCAGTATGTTACATTACATAAAGTATGTATTGCTGCAGTCTGGCTGGGCACAATTCAGGAGCCACTTGTCAAAAGAAACAAACTTTATTTTTAGAACACACACATCACACCACACAGCTCCTCAGGAAAAACCCTCAGAGCCCAACTGCCACCACCGGATTCCCACAAGCCTCTCAACCTCCCCCACTCCTCCTGCTCTTGAGGCCCATTGGCTGGGTCGTGTGGGCGGAGCCAAAAAATGTCCCCCCCCCCCCATGAGCAGCTCCGTGGTCTGAAAGGGCAGGGAAACAGCCCAATGAGCATCACTGCAGAGGAGCCAATCAGTTGGCAGCTAGAAGTTTGCTGGGGCGCTGTGAGCCAATCATCAGCTGGCAGCTGGAAGTTTGCTGGGGCTTTCAACAATGTATTTGTATAATTCTATACCAAATTGCCAGATACATTTTCATGCATGGGGAAATATGCTGCTTCTCAGCATCTATTACTTCAGCTGTACTGGAATCTTTTGGGACGGCTATAAAGCTTGGAGAAAGGACACTCATTCCTTTTGAATTTATTCAGGGGCAAGGGCAAGGGCTGGGGATATGGCTCAGCGGTGGAGTGCTTGCCTGGTATACACAAGGCCCTGGGTTCAATCCTGAGCACCACATTAAAAAGAGAAAAAAAAAACAGCATAGAATTGAATTTATTTTGGGCAAAAAATAAATTATTTTCAAGTTTGAGCATCAAGAATTTTTAATTCATTCTAAAATTTCAGCAAGTCATCCATTACCTATAAAATAAATATTTCAGATGATTTTTGTCTATCTGAAAATGAAGATTACAAAGAAAATTTTTATATAAATTCTTAAAAACAAATACTTTATTAATTAGCTGCATAATATGTTTAAAACTGACTTGCCAAAAGCTCTACGCTAGGCTAATTTTTCACTGATAAGGTGAATATGTACGTACACTGAAAGGGATTCCATCCCTGGGAGAGGTAAAGAGAGAAAAACTACAGAAAACAACTATGCAAAGCAAAAGAACTGACTGAAACTGTATTCTTACAGATTATTTTCTTTCATAAGAAAGCATAACAAGTTTCAATGTTTGGAAGCACTTATTTTTTCATCCATAAAACATTTATTGAGTATGATCATGTGTGAGGCACTGTGGATGTGATGTTAGATGGAGCCTCCAGCCTTGAGTTTCTCACCATGAAGTCAGAGTGCAAAGCTTACTAACATGTTTTTGTCTTAGTATGAATTCATATGAATGACATAGCACACACAGGCTGCAGTCTTTGATTCTAATTAGTGGTGTTTAAGGTTTATGAGTGCAAAGAAAGTGGGTTAAATAGTTCAACAAACCACACAATCATCTCAAGTGATTTAGCAAAAAACTTCAGTGAGACTCAAAATACTACTGTGATATATTTGAAAAACCCAAAATTAAAGGTGAAAGGCTAAAAGCTCTTCTCCTAAGATCAGGAGCAGAGCAAATATGGTGTTCCTGCCACTTCTATTCACGACAGCACTAGACGTTATAGCCAGGGCCAATAGGCAAGGAAAAAGAGGCACCCAAACCAGAAAGCAAGATATGAAAGTGTCTCTTCTGTAGATGATGTCATCTAATTTCTAAAGCATTGGAAGAATAACTTTTTTAAACTGTTAAAGCTAGTAAATTAAGTCAGCAAAGTTGCAGGATGCAATATCAACTGTATTTCTACACACTAGCCATGAACGATCCAAAAAGAAACACCTTTAAAATTCCATCAAAATGGCATTGAAGAGAATAGAATATTTAGAAGTAAATTCAACCAAGGAGGAGCAAGACTGATACACTGAGGACTAGGAAACACTGATGAAGTACATAAAAAGATATCCATGTGTGTGGGTCAAAAGACTTAATAATATTAAGATGACAATGCTACCCAAAGTAATATATAGTTTCAATGCAATCTCTATCAACCATACAATGGCACTCTCTACAAAAATGGAAAAACTCATCCTAAAATTCAAATAAAATCTCAAGAAACCCTGAAGAGCCAAATCAATCTTGAAAAGGAAGAATAGAAACAGAGATTTCACAAAATTTTAAAGAGGTGGAAGTTCCATGCTACTGATTTCAAAATTAATCAAAGCCCAATAACCAAAACAGTGTAGTGCCAACATAAGGACAGACAGAGAGACAAATGAAATAGAATTTGAAGACCATAAATATACTGTCACTTTTATGATCCTGACCATCAACCAGGGAGCTGAAAATACTCAATAACGAAAGAACAAGTCCCTTCTTCAATAGTGGTGATGAAAAAAACATATATACAAATGCAAAGGAATGAAATTGGACCCTTACACCATAAATAAAAAATTAATATAAAATGAATTTTCTATCACTGCAACAAAATATCTGAGAATGAGAATATAAGGAATATATGTCTATTTGACTCATATTTATAGAGGCTGGGAAGTCTAAGCATGGCCCCAGTATCTGATCAGTTGATCTGTTGAGGTCCTTCTCACTGCACCATAACATAATGGGGATCATATGTTGAGACAGAGCAAAAGTGCTAGCTCGTCTTATAAAGCCGTCAGAGGAGACCCAAACAGATATTTGTACGCCAATGTTCATAGCAGTATTATTCATACATAGGAGACCCTCATGACCTCATCCAATCCTGGTTACCTCCCAAAAGTAATAACACATGAATTTTGGGACTTTCTATCATATGAACTTTGTGGGGGACACATTCCAGCTATAGTATACCTAACCATAGGATGCAAAATTATAAAATTCTTAGAAGAAAATGCAAGGGGCAAATCTACATGACCTTAGTTTTGGTAATAGTTTCTTAAATATGACACTAGAAGCAACAATAACCAAAAAAGAATTAGGTAAATTGGACTTCACTAAAACTAAAAACTTTTGTGCATCAGAGGATTAAAGAGACTGAAAAGATAACCCATGGGATGGGAGAAAATATTTGAAAATCATATATCTGATAAGGATTTCAAACCTAAAATATGTAAATAACTTGAGGCTCAACAAAATAGACAACTTGATTTAAAAATGGGTAAAGGACTTAAATAGACATTTCTCCAAAGTAGAAAAAAAAAATTTCAACATTATTGGTCATTTGGAACATCAAAAGCACAATGAGATACCACTTCACATTTGCCAGAATGGCTGTAATTTTTAAGTGGAAAATAAAAAGTGATGGCAAGAAAATGAAGACATTGGTTGCTGGAGGAAATGTAAAGTGTTGTACTGTTGTAGAAACAATTTGGCAGTTCCTCAAAAAATTAAACATAGAATTAGCATCTGATCCAGGAATTCTATTTCTAGGTCTAGAACCAAAAGAATGAGAAACAGGTGGTCAAATAGATTTGTTTTGCCAATGTTCATAGCAGTATTATTCACACTAATCATAAAGTGGAAACAACCCAAGTGTCAATCAGCAGTTGATGTGATAAACATACATGCAATCTATACAGATGCTGGAATATTATTCAGCCATAAAAAATGAGTGATTTTCTTTTACAAGCTATACTATGGATGAAACTTGAAAGCATTTTGCAGTAAATGAAGCCAATCAAAAAAAAAAAAACAGGGCAAATATCTACAATAGGAAAAGTCACAAAAACAGAAAGTATATTATAGGTTAATGGGATTATGCGAGAGGAGAATGGGGAGTTATTATTTACTGGGTCCAGAGTTTCTGTTTGAAGTGATGATAAATAATGGAAGTAGTGGTGATGGTTGCACAACACTGTGAATGAAATGCCACTGAATGGTAATATTAACATATTAACGATGGTCAAAATGGAAAATTACAATACAGAGATATATATTATGATATATATTATATCTATATCATAGTTGTCCATTTATATATACCATATATATGCATATCTCACCATTATACAAAAAAAAGTGGCAAGGGAAAGAAGACATTTGTATTAGTGAGCAATCTGTCACTGTGACAAATATCCGAAATGAAACAACTGAAAAAGAAGAAAGTTTTATTTTGCTCCATCATTTTGGAGGTTTCAGTCTGTGGTTGGTCAGCTTTATCACTTTGGGGCCTGTGTACATTATGCCAGGAGCACACAGCAGAGGAAGCTGTCTCCCTCAGGGCAGTCAAGCAAAGGGAAAGGTTTGGGGTCCTGATATGCCTTTTAAGGGATGCCTTTAGTGATCTAATTTCCTTCCACTAGGCTCCACCTTTTAAGTATTTCACCACCTCCCAATAGCACCTTAGGCTGGCAACCAATCTTTCAACATATAGAACTCTGGGTACACTTATCTAATCCACAGCAAGAGTACATAGAAAACTATTTTCAGTATTTGCATAAAAAAATCACTGGAAGGATATATAATAAATTAATATAAGTGATTATATTATACATTAATACAGTTTCCTGGCTCAAGCACAGAAATACTTCATACCTGACTGGTAAATGCTCACTCCCAAATTCCCTCAATTTCCTCTACCTCTGCTCTCACCCCAGAATACCTAACTGCCCCATGTTCCAGAAAGTGGGAAGTTAACCATGGCAGGCAGGGATCCAGCAACTTGGTACAGATGAGGTTGGGTGGTGACAGGGTGGAAGAGATACTGCATGCTAAGCCTTGTCACGTCCTTTTGAGTTCTGGACCATTTAAATATAGTACCTATCTCTGATAATAAAATTTTAAAGCAAAAATAAGAAGCAAAGAAGAAATATACCAGGTGGAAAAGGCAACTTGAGAGAATTAGAGCCAAACAAATGTGTACATGTGAACCACGGTGACACAAAGAAAAACAGGGCTTGGGGAATTACAAATCCTGTAGAGAGGCTTGAATATATGAGAAGAAACTAGCAAAGTAAATTTGGATCACAGTATGCAGCATTAATTAGCTTGCATTATTTCTGCAGCAGAGACAAATCAGTTAGAGTCACTTTGTTCTTCAATTAGCAGAAATCCTTGAACAAATTTATATGTTGGAAAAATCACTCTGACCAGTACAGAGAGAATGGTTTAAAGAGGGGTGAAAGTAGGAGAAGTAGGAGGGCAGAGATGATAAAGAGTGTGGTAATGAGATGAAAAAAGAAGAAGCCGAAGGACAGAAATCAAATGATCTTTCTGAAAAATAGCTTGGGATTGAGTTTTTTTTTTTTTTTTTTTTAAGGAAGAACAAAAGATGACTCTTAGATTGCTAACTTGGTTAACTAAGAACAAAAATGACCTTTCATCGGGGAGATCTAAATGGAAAATAATTCTGAATTCTGAAAATGTAAAATGTGAATATATTGAGATGCCAACGATAAAGCATCATATAATGTGGTTTTCAATAAAATGTTGTTATTATGCAAATGGTAATGATGCTTCCAATTTATTTATAAATGATTTACTAAAAAGATATATGCTAAATTTTACAGGAAAAAGATCTTTATATATAAATGAACATCAACTCAAGAGTAAAATTGAAATGTGTCTCAAAGACTCTTGTGCTGATTTTTGCAAATTTCTTCCACTGAAATAGCTTGGGTGTTAGACATGTAGGAGGATGACCTCCTGTTAATGCCACTAACTCAAGGATTTTATATCTTATAGAGGTAATAAATAATTAATAAGATTTTTCATAATACCAAGTATTATTTTCCCCCATAAATGTTTTCATAATGCTATATTTCTCAGGGAGCAATATTGTTTCCTCTGAGTGGAAATTAGGATGAGCAACAGAAGTTTCATATCTTCATGACCAAAATGACTTTCTTCCCTCAACTCTTCATCTGTCTCCAGTTTCACTTCTCTTTTTCCCCAACAGTTAAACATTTTAAGGAGTAATCTATATTCATATTCTTTATTTCACATTTATTCCTCAACCTACTTTGTCTATTCCATTTCTATAAGTGAAATGGCTACGGCTAAGGTCAACAGTGCCCAACACATGTCTAAATCATCTCTATATGGTCTCTCTGGTTCACCAACATGCTTAGACCAATCATTCTTTTTGAAACATTCTCTTTCCTTGACTTATATGCTATTACACATTCCTGATTTCTTTTATCCTTCTATGGTAATTTTTCTAAACTCTTTTGCAAGTTTATTCTCCTCTACCTGGCCATTAACTATTGGTATTTCTCAGGAGTTGGTACTAACCCTGCTTTTATTTTACCTCTCTTCTCTTCCAGGGAAGCTCACCACATCTATGACTTCAATTTCCAACAAGTGCCAATGATTTCCCCACCTGCCCCCTTTATTTCAAATCTCTAGACTCTTCTTCTAGACTACAAGTATAAATAACATTTCCTCAAACTCTGAATGTGTATGCCTCAAATACACCTCAAACTACTTATGTGCAAGTAATTATAGTCTTGATTACTCTATCAAACATGGTTTTATTCTAGTAGTCCCATCTTAATGAAATTAATTATCAAACAGGTACACAAATCAAAACCTCGGTAAGACTTTTAACACTTCTAACATTTATCTTTTATTAAATCCCTATTACCATTTAATCACCAAAACAATTATTGTTTCCTAAGTATCTCTTTACTTCTTTCTCTCTGTATTATCAACAACCTAATCCCAAGTACCAATATCGCTCCTATATTGTTGTAAAAAGTTTTTGTAATTATTCCAACTACAACGTTGCCCTGTGTAATCTGAAAAACATATTGGATGGGAAGTTCTTAGTCCTCAAATCTAGAAAGATAGCATAAAAAAAAATCCTTATTAGTTTCCAAGAAATGCCAGTTACTTAAAAAAAAAAAAAAAAAAAAAACAGAAATATCTACACACATCCACATCGCATGTCATCATTAGTAATCACCATCTTCTGTTTGGTTGGGTAAGAGACTTGAGAAGTGGTAGAGGAAAAAAGGTGAATGAAGTCCTATTTCCATCTTGCTACATCTTCTGCTTGGTATCTGACCTTTCAAAACAGGAGTATCCAGTCTGAGTTTTCTCTTTCAGTCTTTTCCAGATTATTTTAGGGTCATCTGAAAGCCTGGGAAGACCCTGATGTGCTTCTCCAACATGGGTGAGAAAGTCTGTGGTATGAAGATGTTCATCTACTTTCTCTTGGAGGAGAACTGACTCCAGTAAAGTCTTCTTTTGCTTTAGGAAGGCAGACTGAGCCAGCTCTGCTTTTTTCCTAATACAGTTGGGACACTGTGAAGTAATGTGTTGCTTTGCTGATGCCACCTGTTTTAGTGTTGTCCTCACGTTTTCAAAATAGATTCTGTTTAAAAGTTCATCAGGAACAGTACATGTTAAGGCATTGATTTCTGAAGGCTCTGGATCGCATCTAAACTGCAGCTTTTTGTGTCTGTTGCTCTTCTTTTTAGAGTCCACTCTTTGATGGATCAAGTTTATCTTAGTGGTGCAAAAAGACTGCAGGGCATTCAGTTCTTCATCGGACAGCCCATTGATTTCTGTTTGAAGTTCAGTCTCCGGTTGGTTTTGTTCATAGTTAGTTTTTTTGTCCTTGAGACAGTTGATCCATTTTTGAGTCAACTTCTTTTCGTTATTTTTGAAGTCAGAAAGCTCGGATTGCTTGGTTTCTTCTTGCAAGCTTGCAGCCAGTTTTCCATCATCCGATTCTGTCCCAGAGGGGCTGGGCCAGGACTGCTGTCCTCCAGAGGGGCTGAGAGAACCAGAACTCTCTACCTCATCAGTAAAGGACCCGGCCGTTTCATCAGAAAGGTGAGCCATAGCACTTACGTCGGTTTGAACCAATTCTCCTTGATCTTTTTAAATCCCCAGACTTCTGGGCAGATGGACATCACATTGCTTCAGAATCGGTTTCTCATCTGCTTTGCTTTCGTCAGGATCATCTCAGGAACTAGTGAAGGATGAGCCCACCGGGCCCTAGCCCGGGTGCCAACAGCTCAGCGGCCCTAACTTCCGGGTGACGCCTTTCCCCGCTGCCTTGGCAACGTGCGCCGGTCATGCGCAGTGAGTGGCCGCGGTCCCAGGCTCCACCTCCGCTCGAGCGGTTCTGCGGGGGTTGGGGTCTCGCTCTTAGGTGTGGGCTCTTGGCTTCTCCTCCGTAGTGTTTTAACTACAGAATCTAAGAGTCGGTGGGAGAAGGTTGCAAGTTTCATTGCTTCGGGACGGGGAGTGAGTGACGTCACACTGGTTACACCTTTGTAGTCTTAACAAAGACAAGGACAAATCCTAAATGAACAGATTTTAAAAACAAAAAGTGCTGGCTGAAATGCCCAAGCGAAAACCTGTCTGTTTTATATAATTACCTATTTATAGAGGATGTTTATTATATAAACACTGAAACCATTTTGTGCGACCTCTCGCACGACTTTCTGTGCTGCAGAGTTCTGGTACCTGGAAGTTTTTCCAGATCAGTTTCTCAGGGTTTTTGTGCAGGCAGGTTCCCCCTCTGCCACGTCAGTACTCTTTATATGACCAATTACTTCTCCTTCATGCCCACCCCTGCCCCAAACACTTTACAGACTTATGGTTTCCAGTTTGTGTTTGTGTGATTTTTTTTGGATAAGGCCGAAACCATGTCAGTGTTGCAGGCTGGTCTAATGACCAGCAATCAGCAGAGGTATTGTAGCCATTCAGTAGATCTCTGCGGAATGAAGGAGTTGACTGATGTGGAAACAAATAAATACTACCTCGCTCGGGTTCAGTGGACTTATGGAGTAAGTACTACCAGCTCAAGAAAATCTAATTTTTTTTTCTTCCCTGAAACTTCAAATTTAGTCTGTTACCCATGACATATCGTTTTCTAAACGAACAAAAAATGGTAGTTTTGTTAACAATTTTCAGGAATTATAAAATGCTAACTCTGGAGATGGACTTTTCCTATGTCTTAATAAATACCTGAGTCTAAGTATCTAGAATAATCTTTTTGTCTCTATCTCTCCTTATCTCCCTCCCCTGGTGTATGTGTATGGGGGCGGGGGAGGGGGGACGGGGATTCAGTTTGACCCAGATATATCTAACATTTCCCAAATAACTAACTTTGTCAAATGTGGGATATTTAAAAAGCGGCTTTCAAATATGAGCCAACATCATACTAAAGATAAGGGAGATTCCAACTTATTTATTCAACTCAAATTCTATTTTATCACATAATGTTAAACTTTAAAAAGAAGGTGCAGGTGGTTGTGGTAATACATGTCTAATACCAGCAGCTTCGGAAGCTGGGAGGATTGCAAGTTGGAGGCCAGCCTCAGCAATTTAGTGAGGCCCTGTCTCAAAAAATAAAAGGAGCTGGGAATGTGACTCAGTGGTAAAGCATCCCTGGGTTAAAACTCTAGTACAAAAAAAAAAAAAATAGTGCAGATAATTGTGAGTAGTTCAAGTGAAATCCATTCAAAACTCAAGTTTTTCCTTTATCATTTTGATTTCAAAAACTTCCCCATTCTCTGAACATTTTACATATTCATATTTACACAGAATTAATTAGAATCATTTTCCTCATATAACATCAACTATATTTAAATATGGTATATTTCTGTCTTTTCATATCCTAAAATTCTGGATATGAAAAAAATCTCCCTTTTTAAAAAACTGGTGTTGTAAATTTCTCTTGATATCTAAAAAGTAACTTTATCCTAGGAGCCAATAAATTTGGGTGGTAAATTATACAATTAATCAATTTCTTTAAAAGTAGCAAGACCCAGTAGACAGTTTAAGAACTCTAATGACTGTGTTATCTAAGGAAGAAAAATAGCTCAACAGTGTGCTATCATTATCCAATAATATTCATGAAGATAGAGGTCAAAGTGGATTTTAAACATAGAAATGATTACTCTTTATATAAATCATATAGTATTAACTTTTCAACTCTGTCTGTGAGCAAAGTTTAAAAGGTGATGCTACTAAATTCCACACTCTTGTTATTTCTTTTTATCTATGAAAGAAAGATGATATTTACCTACTGTCTTCTTTGTAAGTAAAAATTGTCGGTAATGTGTATGTGAAAAACTCAGATCATTTTGCTGTACTGACAAAAAATATATATTCTATATTACTTAGAGATTGTTAAAAGAACTATGAACAAGCGTGATATATTAATTTTTAATTAATTTTTTGGTTCTTTCAAGTGAGAGTTGAAAATAGAAAAGCATTAAGGGGAAAGGAGGTATAATTATAACTTCCTATCTTATCTCAAAATCTTCTTATTCAAAACTGATATAAATCACTCCCACTCACTGTACTAAAGGCAGATCTTATCAAGATTCACAGGAAAAAATGCAATATAATATTTTCAACATTTTATCGCTTCTTTTAGAAAAAGAAAAATCAATGAATTAACAGAAGAAATATTTATATCCTCAGAAAATTCAATAGCAACATTTCAGTGTCCCAATAACTTTGTTACAGAATTATTTATTTTTGGATTAGTAAATATCTATGATCATGAAATCGTTTCTGCAAAATTATGCAAACAAAACTTAAATGTGCAAAGAATATGCTGCATTTTTTTCCTATTAATGTAATTTTCCTTACAAGTTCTCATCCACTTGGATAACTAGGTATGTTAAGAATTAACCTGGTGATTAATATCACAGACATTCCCCATGTAAATCAGTCTTATTGTGGGAAGTGCCCAGTCAATGATAAATTTACCTAACACAATTTTTTCCTTCCCTCTTCTCCTCCACAAGATGGTGCGTGAGAGGAAAATCTTATTATATTAGGCTTCTCTTATATGGATGGGGTCCTTTACATTTGCCTTTCATTCAAACCATTATGTTTCTTAGAGTTGACTATTACTTTGAAGATTGATTGTTAATTTTTTGAAAATATACATTAAAAAACAAACTTCTGTCCTCCTTTCTTTAAAAAATATGTTTAACATATTCTACACATTACTCTGTTTTTATCTTAAAAATATATTTTGGATGTCACATGACATCAATATGTAAATATCTTTCTCATTTCTCTCTACAACTGGATAATATTCCTTTGTAGGAATTTGTCACAGTTGATTTGCTTGTTTTGATTGGCATTTTGCTATCATTAAAAAAATCAAATTTTCCTTTATGTCTTTGGAAGTACAGGTTCAAGATGATTCCTAAGTCTGAGATTACTAGATCAAAGTATTAAAGGCATATATAGTTTTCTATGTATTGCTAAATTCTTCTAATGGGTGCACCTGTTCCCAACAGCTTGGTCCACAGGATATATAATCAAATTTATGGATTTCTCCCCCCATCTAATGGGTGTAAAATAGCTTAACAGAATTTGAAACTGAAAAACCACAGAGGAAAAAAATATCTTTGAAAAAAAAATATGGGAGTCATAGATCATGATCTGCATTTTGATCTCTTGATCTCGTGATCAAACACGATTTCTTTTTCTCTTCATGTAGACTGCCTATTCATTTCTTTTGTTCAGTTTTCCATAGGATTTTTGCATTTCTTTTCAATTCTTTTAAAGCACTTCATATGTTGAAAATATGATTTGTTTTTCTGTAACATAATTTTGAAATGCTATTTCATCTTTTTTTTTTTTTCTATTTGGTCTACACTACTATTTTTTGCCATGCAAAAGTTTGATTTTTTTTTCATTTTTTTCAAATGTATCAATCTTTATTCTAATTGTTCTTGGATTATTTGTAGTAACTTTATATTTTATTTTATTTTATTTTATATTTTATAAGACATTCTCCTATTGAAATTGACTTGTTTCTCTTGGTGTACAGTTTTATGAATTTTGGCTCATGTAACCACGTGTAAAGTTGTGTAAACACCATCAAATCAGTATATACCATGCCCTGTTTTATCTCCTTTGCAGGCACACCCAACTTACCTATGTCTCCCATATTTTTTTTCAATGATTTTTCCCCCTGTGGTTTTTCAGATATAAATCATGTTATCTATAGTTAAGAAAACCACTCCTTTCTAATTCCTAAACATTTTTGGTTTGTGTTGGGACTTGGATCCAGGACCTGAAGCATGCTCAGTTAAGCAATACAATGGAGTTACACCCTGGCCCATCTAATTCTTGTATCTCTAATTGCTTCATCTTATTTAATTTTTCAGGTAATACCGGCAACACAATATAAACTAATAGTGAAGTTAATAACCTTAACCATTTTTAAAATTGGATATTTCTCTTTGTCTTGATTTGCAAAACATATAAAAAATTTCTCATACTTCAGAAATGTTTTGAACTTACAAAAACAAGAGATCAAAATGATCTGCACTGTATAAAATTTCCGATAAGACGGTATTATTGCAAAACTCTGTAGATAGGTAGAAAAGTAAATAAGTAGATAGAATATTGAAGAATTTCACAAGTTAACAAAGAAAAAGCTCTCCAGTTAAAAATATTAAATAGGGGCCAGGGTTGTGGCTCAGTGGGCAGAGCACTTGCCTAGCATGCATGAGGCACTGAGTTTGATCCCCGGCACCACATAAAAATAGACAAATAAAATAAAGGTATTATGTCCATCTACAACTAAAAAATTTAAAAATATATATTAAATAAAGTTTCCACCTATGTTCTTTTAACATTTCCAGAGTATCATTCATTTTACCCAGGTTCTCATTCTTATTTTATATATTTAATACATTTATTTATTTGTACTGGGGATAGAACCCAGGGGTGCTTAACCACTGAGGCATGTTCCCAGCCCTTTTTATTTCTAATTTTGAGATAGGGCTTTACTAAGTTGCTGAGGCTGGTCTCAAACTTGTGATCCTCTTGCCTCGCTTCCCAAATTGCTGGAATAATGGGCATGAGCCACCATGCCCAGCTCAGATTTTCATGTTTTAAAAATAAGGTTAAATAAAATTGAAACCTGAAAATAGAGTGGGTTTTCATTTTTAAATAATTTTTAAATATGTGAGATTTACCCAGTTTTTTTTTCCTGAATAATTATAGATACGTGATTTTTATGTAACTGTTGAAAAGGTTACAACAGTTATTAAAAATGTTTTGTGAGTTAGGGCCTAGACATATTCTGGATGACTGCATTTTAACAAACATATGTTTTAGAATAAAAAAAATGAAGTTGGGCAGCCTCAGCAATATAGAAGGTCCTAAGCAACTTAGTGAGACCCTGTTTCAAAAAATTAAAAGGGCTGGGGATGGGACTGTAACTCAAGCACCCTTGGGTTACATCCCCAGTACCAAAAAATAAAATAAAGTAAAATGATCATAATTTTAGTTATCTCTTTTTAAGGGACTTACCAAGAAATTAAGAAATTAGCAAGTTTGGTTCCTTTTGATAGCTCTGAGAAAATGATCTTCTCGACTTGTAGCTTCCCCATGGTTATTTCCACATCGTGTTTTTCCTCCATGCCTGTCTCTATGTCTGAATCCCTTTTCTTAAGAATGTTGGTCATATTAGATTAAGGTCCATGGTAATTATCTCGCTTTAACTTGATTGTCTTTGGAAAGTCCTTGTCTAACCAATAAGGTCACATTCCAAGATACCAGCAGTTAGAACTGCATCATAAGAATTTAGTTTGGGTAGTGGATACAATTCTGTGGAAACCAGGTAAAATGTTAACTAAACAGTCCATTTTGGGAGTAAATTTTAGCATAAAACTACTAGTGATTTGTTGAGTGAGTAAAACAGAATTGTTAAATATAGGAATCTACCATTAATTAAAAATCACCTCTGTCTTAGATGAAGGTTCATGGGGGGCTTTGTGTGTAACTCTATGGTCATACCTGAAGTTTTAAGTAACAAATTATTTTAAGAAGGCATTATTTTTATTTTAAAATAAGTAAAAATAAAAACTTTTGCTGATTTTATTTTCAGATATTTTGACTGAACTATTTCAGGATTTTTAAGGCATTTTAGGCATTAAGCAATGATTTCCCATCTCTCCACCTGAGGAGATTACTAGATCACCCCTTAGAAGTGCACCCCTTAGAAGAATTTAGCAATACATAGAAAACTATATATGCCTTTAATACTTTGATCTAGTAAAATTCAGAACCACTGAGGCATGTTCTCAGCCCTTTTTATTTTTAATTTTGAGATAGGGCCTTACTAAGTTGCTGAGGCTGGTCTCAAAATTCAGAATGTAAGTCATACATTGCTCAGTTAGTTTTGAAATAAATACATCCAGTCTACTTAAGGGCATCAATGCATTTTAATGACAAATAATGTTGTATATGAATTTGACTTGTATGATGCTTTTGCTACTTTTAAAATAGTGTGATGAAAACATAATGTCTAAGTATTCTGTCACTGGCCTAAATACACATCTGCCTTATTTACTTCCTCTTCATTGTAGTTAAAATTCAGAAAGACTTTCAACATCATTATGCAATTTTAGGCATTTAGGTGTCTGAGCCTTTGGGCAATATTAGTGGAATTTAAGAAATAATGTAAAATTAATCTAAATAGAATGTAATTCCCTTTAAATGGCTGAAAATATATAAAATGAATCCAGAAATATCGCCATTAATTTGAATTTGAGTTATGCAGTTTCAAGTTTGGGACAAAGTACAGGAACCTGTGGCTATAGATGATGGAGTTGGAATTCACAGTGGTTTTCCTGAAAACTACCATGCAGAATTATTTTTCTACTACTCAATATCTTGTACAGCATTTTACCATATTTTTTCTATGAAGTCAGCTTTCACTGTAAAATGAATATTCATATGATTGCAGAGGACTGAATGACATAGCAACTAAATAATTTCATTTAAGAATACTCTGTAAAAATATTTTACAAACATGTTCAAAGTAATCATAAAAATAGTTAGCATGCTCTGGGAAGAGAGCTAATGCAATAAATCGAGCTCATGGGCTAAACTTATTTTATCTCCTTATTTTAGATAGGCATTTTCCAAAACAAACTATATCACTGAAGAATGTAAGACTGTTTCTTTAGAGGCTTCCATGCTTAACTTGAAAGCTGTCAACTCAAAAGGCTGAAACAGAGCAAGACTATGAAACCCAAGTGAATAGCTCATTCTTTGCGTCCCTGCCCTTGCTACCCGGGGCCATGTGGTACAAGCCTGAGAGGTGTGCACTATGATAGCTAATGAAGCACTTCCTTTATATTGCTCTGACCAGAACTCCTATTTGAAATCTCTGTATTATGCCAGCAAAATCTCACAATGTTAGCCTTTGTTCTGGCTAGCAGAGGCCATTTCTTGTCCTTTCAGTGGCTGGATTTCACACACAAAACTTGTTAGGCCCTTTTGCAAAGAAGTGCAGCACTAAGTCATTAAACCAACTTCTGCTATTTTGTTAGATTGTTTTGTCTGTCTCTTTTAAATTACAGCACCCGCCCCCCCCCAAAAAAGAAACAAACAAATAAACCAACAGAAAAATCAAGAACTTGTAATTTTGAGAACACTTAACGTGCTTGGAGTAAAAGCCATTGGCCCTCTTGAAGGCATTCCTACATATCAAATATAATGATACAGGTGGCATTATAACCAAAAGGGAAAAGAAGACAATTTATCCCGGATGAAGAAAGCAGCATCAAATGGCCAAAATGAATTACACTTTATAATCATCAATGTAACTGGGAAGTATTAAATGTGACCCACTCATTATGGTTTTTTGGATATTATTTATCATGCTGTATCATGTGATTACGCATTTCCTCAACTACCATTAGATAATGTGTCCAATGCATGCTTTGGCCTAAAGAACAATCCATAGTCATTATCATAGAGCTCTCTAAAATATAGGCATCAGCTAATCTAAACACAAATTCAAAATATTTTAAAAGTTCCTCATGATCTTTAAATTCAAAAGTATATTATGAACTCCTTCCTCCAACCCGAGTTGTATCAGATCCTTCATTTTCAGTAACAAGAGGCAGCAGCACCCATGTTTGGAGTTGTGTTGAGTCTCAAGTGAGATCATACAAAAAAATAAAACTTTTACTGATTTTATTTTCAGATATTTTTACTGAACTATTTCAGGATCTTTAAGGCATTTTAGGCATTGAGCAATGATTTCCCATGTCTCCACGTGAGGATCTGGTAAAATCCAGAAACACTGAGGCATGTTCCCAGCCCTTTTTATTTCTAATTTTTGAGATAGGGCCTTACTAAGTTGCTGAGGCTGGTCTCAACATGGTACCTGCTCAGTCACCATTATCATTGAATAGAGGACCTGAATACAGAGATTCTTCTAATACGGTATCTTAATGAATTTGAGATGCTGTAAAAAAATACTTTAAACTTACAAAGAACATTAATTTATTATTTATTTCTCATAGTTCTGGAGGGTGGAATGTCCATGATAAAGGTTCCAGCAGATTTTATGTCTAGTGAGGTTTCACTTTCTGTTTTATAGATGGTGCCTGATTCTTTCTGAGCCCTCATATGGTGAAAGAGGCAAGACAGCTCCCTGGGGGCTTTTGTATAAGGGCATTAATCCCAATCATGAGGGCTCTGACCTTATAGCGTAAACTCTTCCAAAAGGTCCCATAACTTAATATCATCACCATAAGGGCAAAACTTCAATATATGAATTTTGATAGTATCGAGGGTGGGGTCATTAACATTTAGACCAATGCATATTGGCTGCTTCAAATGAGTTATTTAATCTTTAATAAGTGTCTTATCCTTCTGATTCCTCGGTTTCATATTTCTTTTCTACTGCACTCTAACATTTCCCCCAAAACATTAATAAACTTGCATATGTAAAAATATTTTGAACAGCAAATAACTAAAAACATAAAAGTTACTTCCTCAAATTGAAAAAAAAATGATTAAAACCTATGATCTCACTGAGCCCTATTATCTCAACATTTCTACCATCTTTGTATTCTCCTTTTTTGATTCCTATATTTTAGTGCAATTATCAAATCTTTAAGTCAATATAATTTAAATGCCAGAAAAGTGGATCTCACAAAGGAAGCCTTCATTCTATTTAGCAGAGGCAAAATTCCATCCTTTCTTTTGCTAAAATGAAAATGTTTTAAACTTGTTAAACTCTTTAAATACAAATAAATATTCCTACACTGAAATTATTTTGCTTTGTTCCTTTTTTCCAGATTTTAAGGTAAAAATTTGTTTCTATCCAATTTTTGAATCCTGGATTAAGGAAAATACCGTTAGTGATAATGTAACCATAATCTGTAATAATATAATCATAATTTTAGTTTGTGTCAAAATAAATGTAATAGGATCATAATATGTTCGTAAAACTATAATATTAATAGTAGTATTAATGTATTTGCGTCTTTTAATATATTCGCTAGCTTCTGAATCAACTCTTCATACCATATATTAATGTGTTTTTATAGTATTTCTAAAAAAAGGAAACTATTGGGTTCTAATGAAAAATCCTAAAATATAATGTCATCCCTCTTCCCCATTCCTTACCCAACTCTGTTGTGTTGTTTAGAAGTATAAACAAAAATAACTGAAATGGGAGCAGACCTCCACAGATCAGCAAGCTGTCTTTATTATGCAGTAGTGGAATGGGATATTTTCAGGGAAAAAAAAATGGCAACTGGTTTCAAGAGGGGTTTGTTTTTTATAAGTTTTAATGAGAGTTAATCATAGCAGTATGTTTAGTGTGATTTAAAATTAGAGACTTGGGCGGTCAGGAAACTGGTGAAGGTTCAAAGCCTAAATCAGGAAGACAGTTGTAAAACCTCTAAACCCATTGATACTAGGATGAAAGTCCACAGCCCAGAGCCCCTCGTTTGCCTTCTCCCCACAGGACCCATCCTTTCTCCCTGGGGGTTGTTATTCCATATCATTCAAGAAGTATGTTAATGACAAAAATTAACTTTGAAATGGGAGATGTTTGTAGTGGCAATTGAAAACTACAAATATGTTTTAAACCAATCTGTTAAAAAGATTGTTTGCAGTCCTTATTTCTTTCATATTTCCCCCCTGCAGAATATTTAAAAAATTTTTACTATTTCACAGGAAGGATATCTAGCCAAACATCTTTTTTTTTTTAACTAATAGCTATATCTGAAAAAAAGGGGTTGATCCAAATAAAGACAAGTTCCATGGGAGATAGTCACATTATTTGGCCAAAAGATTGGTCAATTTATGTCTGAGTTCCAAATTCTCATATTGACTTGACTTTTAGGGTTCTTATTTTCATTTTACTGTTTTCTTGTCTATTTAGTGTGCCCACTCAGCCCCCAACACATACTATGGTATCCATAATGCATAGTAAATCCTCACTTGGTTCTTCATGGCCTGTTGTTACATGAACATCATGTTTTAAGACTCCCAAAGGAAAATAATATTAAAAGGAGAGTCAAGCACCTTAATTCCTTCCCCTTGATAGCATTCTATTTCCCATCATCCAGGTGTTGTGACACTGGACTATAATCCCAGTGACTTGGGAGGCTGAGACAGGAGGCTCACAATGTCCAGGCCAGACCTGGCAACTTAGTGAGGCCCCAAGCAACTTAGTGAGAACTATCTCAATTTTTTTAAAAATAAATAGAACTGGGGATATAGCTCAGAGGTAAAGCACCCCTACATTCAAGTTCTAGTATTTAAAAAAAAAGGATTTCACTTCCCATGAAAGATAGTAAATATCTGGAGCTTTTAAAAGTAATTTGATTTTCTACACTTCCCTACTTCTGTAAGTATATAAAAGTCCCTATGCTGTAGAAGCTCTAATCAAACAATACTAGAAACTGGGGAATTGGGTTATGGTTAAAAATAATTTGCAGTTTTGAGTTTAGAAATTCATAGAATAGAATAGAATAGAAACCCATTAAGGAGCCAAGGTGTCCGAATTCTGGGAGTCACCCATGGCTCCTTCTTCTCCGTTGCCACCCACACCCATACAAAATACCATCAGTGCACAGCTACAGACTGCCTGCTTTTAGAACAGGACACCACCATTTCCCACTGGGTCCAACAATCCTGCCTTCCAGGTGACCCCACAGCCTCTGGAGTCTCCTCACTTCCTTCACTTCCTTTGTCCTTTCTCCCACTTTGACTCCTTTCCAAATGATCACCCCACAGCTGCCAGGATGAAGCATGACTCAGGCCTTGACCTTGTCCGGCCACAGGTGTTGGCAGCATTTTGTCTTGTTGAACCCTATTACCTGGTGTGAGTTACCTTTTTCCACAAAAAAAAAAAAAGTGGGCTACTTCAGTGAGCACTGTTAGTAAAGGCTTCATGTAAACATACTGGAGGAAAAAGGAGAGGGAAAATTTTTTAAGCCACTGAAGGTTCCCCTGAGAAGCAGAATCCATTCAGAATTCCACAGCAGCTGTTCCTGCCGTCTGCCCATTTCTCCCTTCTGATTTCTCACCGTTTGAGTCTCAGCTGATCTGTTGCTTCTTCAAAAAGACATAAACACAGATTCCTGTTCTTCATGCTCTTGGCACCAAGACTGTGCCTATAGCAACCACCACATCATAAGTAAATTCACAATTGTGTAATACAAGGCCTAATATTTGTCAAAACTGGTAGACTGTAAGCACCTCCAGAGCTAGAAAAAGACTGTTTTGATCCCTAATAAATCATGTGTCTTTGCTAACATACCATAGTGTTAGTAAATTATGAAAATAGTAAAAAAAAAATCAAATGATTTCATAATCTACAACACCTCTGACAACTAAGAAGCTCCTCTGACAGCGTCCTGCTTGGAAGTCAGCTTTCCCCACTTTTGTGTTGCTTATCATGATAAGGAGGTCTTTTAGGGCATCTAGTCTGTGTTTGCACTGGGTCTCAATCCCTGGCACGTAGCTGGCCTTGAGCAGCAGCAATTGGTGCATCTCAGTGACCTTTGCGCAAAAATCCCCCAGAGGGAGATTGCAAGAAGCAGGCATCGCATGGTCCCCAGGAAATCTGGCATACCAGGAAGGTTTGGGACCCCTGACGTGTAATTCAAATGTTGTTGAATATTAGAATCTGTGCTTAAAATGTCAGTAGCCAGATAACACACAGAACCAATGAAATTAGAATCATTGGGAGTTAGACCCAGACATTAGTATATTCTAGGTTTTTTCCAGGTGATTCCAGGGTGAGGCTAAGGTAAAGATCCCACACTCTATGCCTCTGTTACTAACATTGCAAAAGAGATAGGATTTGCATCACCGGGGGCTCCTTTGGAAGGCTGAACTGACAGCCACATCCAGAGCAACTGAATTGAAATTTGAAGCACAACATATGTCCCTCGTGATCCTCTGTGTGCTGAGATTTTAGGGGCACCGCAGCCCTAGGGCACGGGGGAGCAGCATCCATTTCCTCCTGGCTACTGTCCTCTTTTCTCCTCCTCTGGCTACCCATCCCTCTCCTCATCTCTGCTCCTGCCATTGAGAACTACAGTCACCTGACTTGCTGCTCTCTTTCTAACTGCTTTATTTTAAACATTATAAATTATTTTAAACTTTCAGAAAGGCCAGAGGAAAAATAGGACTAACACTCGCATACCCACCATTAATATGCAACAAAGATAAACTCTTATTGTCATCAGGTCCTTTCTTACTAAAAAAAAAAAAAAAAACATTACAAATAATAAAATTAAAGCCACCTCTTCATCCAGACCCAATTTTGTTCTACTCTGTCTCTCTTCTCCAAATATGCTCAGGTCTATTTTGTTTCTTTCCTAGCATATGAAACACCATAACAAATAATAGTTAAAAAAAAGCCTTTCCTCGGGGGAGCTAACCTTCTACTGTGTGGACAGACGATAAGCATAATAAATAAGCAAATTACATTAGAAGATAGTGTGTGAAAGAAATGAGCCATTTTCCCAAAAGAATGCTGAGGGATCCTGGAATTTAAATACAGGGGCAGGGAGGGCCTCTCTGAAGAGGTGACATTTGAACAAAGCTGTCAAATAGGTGAGGGAATGAGCCACAAGATTACTGAGGGAAAGAGCCCTAAACTGAGAGAACTGCAACAGCAAAAGTCCTCCATGAGCACATACATGTCTGGCATGTATAGAGGCCAAGAAAGATGCTAGAGGACTGAAGAAGATGGAAGGAATTAGAGATTGTAGCAGAGAGTTGGTAAAACCCAATCAGGTGGGGCCTTGTGGGTTTTCAGTGGGACAAGGGCTGGAGCACAGAAAGAAGTCAGACTCCAGGCAAGAGATAATAGTTACTTGAACCACAGTCCTAACAGTGGAAGTGGTAGGAATTGGCTATATTTTGGAAATATTTGGAGTTTGACGTTTAAGGATTTCTTAATGGAATGGAAACAAGGTGTGAGTAAAAAAAGAGTCACAGAGGAGAAACTGGAAGAATTAGTAGAAATCGAGGGGCTGGAATTGTAGCTCAGTGGTAAAGCACTTGTCTTGCAAGTGTGAGGCACTGGGTTCGATCCTAGCACCACATAAAAACGAATAAAGGCATTGAGTCCATACACAACTAAAAAGATTTAAAATATTTTAAAAAATAGAAATGGAAAAGACATCAGGAAGGCAATTGTTGGGCAAGACCAGAAGTGCAGTGTTTGGAAATGCTAACTCTGAGGAGCCTTTGGACAAAGGCTAATAGGATATTCTAGTAGACTAGTCTGGAGACCACTGGGAGCAATCTGGCTGGCAATGCAGAGGTTTGAAAAGTCATGAGGATATGGATAGTTAGTTTAAGCCACTGATCCGCCGGAGTTCACAAGAGAAGTATTTACAGATGAGAAAAGAAAGAAGGATACCCTGTGTACCAACATCAGGGGAAGGGGACGGCAGCAAGAGCCAGCAAAGGACACTGAGAAGGAGCAAAAAAGCAGGAGACACGAAGAAATCTGGGAGAGTGGGGTGTCCTGAAAGCCCACTGAAGAAAGGAATGGGAAGGAAGTCATCAACAGTATCAAACACCCCAACAGTAATCACTATTAGATTTATTAATGTGTAGGATTTGGGAGACCTTGACAAGAGTAGCTTTGAAGTTGTAGGGATCAAAGCCTGGTGGGAATTGGCTTTAAAATCAATCAGAAGAGAGAAAATAGAGATGATGGATATGGACAACTTTGGAAAAGCTTTACTGTAAAGGGGAGTACAAAATAGGCAATAGCTGGAGGGGTGAAGGAAATCGAGAGAGCATTGCACTTAATATAAGAACAAGCATTACATGTGTATGTAGATGAAAAACACAATAAGATGGAGATATGAAGGTGCAATAGATAGGAGGAAAGTTACAGTCACACCCTATGACATGAGGTGGAGAGGTACATGTTCAGAAGGATTGGTTTAGAGAGGAGCTCAGATAATATGTATAAAGTGATGGGAAGAAAGGTGGAACACATGTACATAAAAGCTGACACACACACAACTTTGCAATAGAATAACTTTAAAAAGTCATTTTTAGCCAGATGTGGTGGTGCATGCTCTAATCCAGCAACTCCAGAGGCTAAGGCAGGAGGATCTCAAGTTTGAAGATAGCCTCAAGAAGTTAGCAAGACCCTGTCTCAAAATAAAAAAGCAAAGAGGGGTGTGGAAGTTGCTCAGTGGTAGAACAACAACCTTGGGTTCTATCCTCAGTACCAAAAAAAAAAAAAGTCACTCCTATGGGTGTTGATAACTATAGCATTAATGACCCCAATATTATGTATGCTGAAGTAGTAACTCCTATTGCTAATTCTGTGGATAACCAAAGAAAGCTGAATTTCTTAAAAGCATAATGCTTTTTCCATAAAAGTAAATCATTTCCAACATACCAAATAAAAAGATTCATAATTAAATACCTATGAATGCTTTCTAGAAAAGTTAGCATTTGCCTCTAAAAATAATTAATGTGTTTTCTCTCATGCTTTGGACTTTCTCTTAAGAAAGTAAAACCATAACATATATACATATATATGTATAATATATATAATACTATTTGTTCCTATTTTTACAAATGAAAAGGATACATATTTTAGTCACATTTCCTTACATTTTAAAAATATGACAAGATAAAAATCTTTAAAAGCATTTTTCTGTAGTAACATTTTTTCTTATTTTTCTTATGTTTCATCGTGAATATTCTCAAAAGCTAACAATGAATAAACACATTTCCATTCCTGCTGCATGATATAGAACAGCCATCTTAAAACAATTGTTTGTATGTATCCACTCACAGACATTAAGTTCTGATATTCCTATCACAAGATTAAATTAGTATGAATCTTAGAATTTCTAGTTTGTTTTTATTGTGTCTGTACTTTGGACATGTCTTTATCAAAATACCAAACCTATAAATTCAGCTTGTTCAATTTATTAAAACTTTTTCCATAAAATCTTTATTGGCAAATCTAAACTTCATTATCAACCAGTGAGATCCAATAAACATGCCCATATGCTTCATTTACAGTCCTCTTCCTTCTGAATTCTAGTCTGTAGATAAATAGACATTAAGACAGGTGGGAATGTATAAAACTTTGCCTTGCCAAAAGTCTTTCACCTGGATAAAATAAGATGTTGTAGCTTCAATTATTTCTTACTGAAGTTCCCAGCAGAACTAGATAGGACTTATGTAGCACTCTAAACATCTAACACCTGGGAAAAATGCACCTTATCTTCACCTTTAATCTTAAAATTCAAATCATCTTTAAATATCTTGGGTTGATCATGGAAAATCTGTCTCTGGGTTTAAGTCAGTCTACTGTATCATCAGAGAGGTTGCCTGTCTCTTACTCTACTCTGGGGATCTTAAGATGAAGATAACATCATTTAATTCTTCAATCTCAGTACCTTCCTGGCACATAAGCACAATAATTACTTTCCAAATGAATATACATGTTTCTGTCTATTCCTATGTATTTTAAAGAAAAGACATATAATGCTCTTTAAAATAATGGAAGGGATAAATACAAGGGGTTGCTAGACTGTCTCTTTAAGCACCAGGCTTTTCATGTGATCCTGGAGAATTCAAAAGTATTCCATTCCTGAATTGCCTTTGTCTATTTTGGCAGAAATACCCTTGGAGTTCTTTTGGAGATTAGTTTAGTATGACCTTCCATTCCTGGAACCACACAGGCCTATTTCCATCAACCTGTTCTTTTCCAGATGTTTTTCTACCACATCCTTTAACATGGTTTAAAATTTTAATTCCTCTGCTGTTTAATGTATCAACCTTTTTTTGGACTAGTTGTGTCATATACATGAGTTATGTGTGCTATTTCCATGGCAATGTTTCTGTGTGATTTCACTGGGATATTTCATGGAAATGTAGAAGCACAGATGGTGGAACTCTAAGTATAGAGTTGAAGCAGTTACATTTGCTTACCTCATCTAATGTTTTACAGAGTGTTTTGAAACAATTTTCAACTCAAATGGAATTGCTTTCCTAATTCAGTTTGGAACTTTCCACAGAATAATGAGCTCCTAAAGAAAAAAAGACTTTAAAAAAAATATTGAGTTGCATGTAATACAATTATTTCACCTGCCCCTTGGTGTTTTCTCCTATTACTCAGAGACTTATCACCTCACTAAAACTGATCACTCAACAGTGAATACTGCCTTCTAACTATTTTAGAAATCTGACTTAAAGTAATTTCTACTTAAAATTGTTATTTCCTTCCTGTGCTTTTACTGCTAATTTTTGCCGTCCCTAGAGTTAAAAAGCAAGTTATCTTTATAGGTGGAGACTCATTTCCTGACTTTTAATGTAGTTGGTCAATTGTAGCTAAATTTAATGAAAGGGAAACATTCAAAAATAAGATAAATATTTTATATTTTATAAATGTTGGTGGTGGAGAGAAAGGATAAAAGAGAGAAAAGTCCTGTCCAGGAAATTCAGTAATTATAATTGTTCTCCCACTGAACATATGCTTATTTTTTTTTCTGAAGTCCAGAGAAGTATTTTCTAAAATGAGAATTTCTCTTGATATAAATATAAGAGATCTTCTCCATGATTCAGCTAAATTTGAATCAGCAATAATGCCAGTTCACATAACTAGATCATGTTGTTTTACTGGTTAACTTGCAGTTTATTGGCATGTTATACAGACCTGTTGTCTTTGCAACCAAGAGATGTGCTCTTAGGACACAACGTCAGAGTATTATCAAATCCATAGGAGAGATGACCAGAGTAAGAATAGCAAAAATTGAAAATTCATTACGTTTTTTAATTCAAACTTCTTTTTCCAGAAGTAGTAATATTTGTGCATGATTTAATTGTTTCATTATTGTATTTAAGACAAATATTTGAAAGTGTTTGTTAATCTCCTATTATATGCCTGGGGAATCACAATAATAATTTGGCTTTAATTGAGCGTTCCCGTCTTGAATAATGTATAAGCAAGGCACATTGAGTTTGCAAATGAGGTCTTGAAAGGTCACGTGAGGCAGGTGAAAATCTCATGGAACACCAGTAAAGGGATTGGGGGTGGAGAAGATTCATTCAACAATTCCCACCATTTTCAGATGAAGAACTCCTTGAGGACATCTAAGTAAAAGTCTCAAATATCCTTTCATTTATTATTTCGAATACTTTATATTCCTTGTAGCATTATTTATTTCTTTTAAAAATACTTCATTGCTATTTATCATCCCTATATTTACTTTAATATTCCATACACACAGCTGATTTTTCTAATTCCTTTTATTCTCCCTCTTGAAACGAATTCATTGTTCAATTTAATATTAAATGTGTTAATATTAAATTACAGGAAGGAATGAAATATACAGAGGGAAGGAAGGACAAATATTAGTCAGTTTTATAGTACAATATCGGGCACAGAATGTTAACCTAGTGAGGTGGAAAGTGAGGCAGCAGGGGGGATAGTCATGGTAACATAAAGAACTACTAAAAACAGCAAATTTAGGTGCCAGGAATTCATGTGGATAGAGATAGATATATCATTTATTCCTCACCACAACAAATTCTTGCTCTCAAATAACATAGATTTTAAAAGAGTAATCTGTTATATACAGAGAATTACAAAATATTTTAAGTCTACTTTTGGCTTTATCTATATAGAATAATAGGGTGCCTAAGAAACAGTTAAAGAGTTCCCAACATTTGAACGGTCTTGAAAATGAAGAAATTTCACACTCCAGACTATCCAATAAAGGAAACATGCAAAACGGAGAAAATATAAAGGTGTTTTCAGAAATGGCATGCATTTCAACATAAGTTGGCAAAGTTCCTATAGAAGCAGGTGCTAAGAGAAGAGATGGTATAGAGGAAGAATCAGATATGTGAAGGTGGCATTGACACAGCAGTGTAAAGATAGAATATGTGGTGTTTTCCAACTTAATGCACCATGAATGTCTGTTTCTGCTGCCAAGAGGGGCAAACCCCTAAACTTTTACAACATCTAGAGCAATAGGATGTACTTACCTTTCTGTTGAGGGCACAGAACACAAAATGTAGAGAAACATTTTCTTGGAGTCTGAAGAGCATTAGTCAAGACAGTGACCTATGGTCACAGGTTCTGCTGTATTAATAACAAAGACACTCTTTTTGTCCTTAATAAATGTATTAAACGTGATTTGTGATGCACTTAGCTCTCTTCGCTTTGAATCCATGGCAAGAGAGCTCTGCTAACACAAGTTTGTGTCAAGGTCATTTCACAGAATGCTGAAGTTTTACAGTTGTATTCATAAAGCCATAGAAAGATCAGTTGACCAATAATAATTGCTAAGAATTTCCAGTAGCTTATAAAAATCTGTTAGTTGTTCATCATAAGTTTTAAATTGAAAATTCTATTTTTATCAACAAATTAAACTGCTTATGATGCAATGTAATACTTCCCTTATATCAGCAGATTTCCATCATATAATGTGAAATTTTTCTTATGATTTAATTGAGGCAGTCACATGCAATAAAAGTAGTTGATTCATCAAAAGATTTTAAGGAATTATATGTTATAGATATTTATCACATGATAGTAATTAGCTTGAAAGTGTGTTATTTATATACAACTCAATTCAAGGAGAAATTTCTCCAAAGACTTCTTCACTTTAGGAGCATAGGGTGTCTATTTCAGGAAATGTAGAATTGTTTAACAAGAGACAGCATCCTAGAGACTCTTGCCAAGTTATGACAGAAGTCAAGATTGATGAATAAAGTATGGAAAATGGAAAGAAGCCTGGATCTGGGATATAATACCCCAGAGTGATTAAGACCAATTACTAAGATGTCCACCCTGTTGTATACACAGCCTAACTTCTAATGCTGCCTTTCATTATCAAAAAGCAGTATAGACTGAGTGGATCCTATAATAAAAGACCCAGGAGAGCCAAGGGCTCTGGTATTTTCTTAGTTTACATGAAAGTTCAATGAGGAGCAGAATGACAGGCTGTGATTCATGGGCCAAGAAGTCGTATCCTATAAATGAGACATCTGGAAGGTGATTTCAAGCTGCACCTTAAATATAATCTTATAAAACTCTGCAGCTAAATATGATTTCTAAAATATTTCTCTGTTTAGTCCAATATAAAGGATGTAATATAAGCCTATTATTGCTTTTTAAAGGGTTCCAAACTATTCCATCATATTAAAATAGTTTTTCAAGACTGAGATTCATAAACATTTTGCATTGCAACTGATTAAAAGAAAATAAATTCTCAAATTCTTGGTCTATTTTTAATGTTTGGGCATCAAATTGCAGAATAATTTCAGACCATGAAATTCCATGGGTATTTAGAATTTATGATGGCCAGTGATTACTGCTGAAACAAAGATTAATGACCAATATGAGAAAACCATTACATCTGATGAGCTGACCATGGGTCCTATAAATAGTGCATCCTTTGCAGGATTTTTGAAACTATTTTTGACTTCATAATAGATAAGAGTTCTAAGATACCACGAAAGATTGTTTTCTTAATCCCCTTCCTCATTTGTTTTAGCATATCTTGGAAGCCACTGCACACATCTAATGACTTGTGAACTATTGAGCTTGGCTAGTGTCCCACTGTGCCCTTAAACAATTAAAAAATTCAAAGTTGCAAAAATGGTTCATTTTTAATGTGTTTTATAGGGTGTGGAATGTTTTACACATCTTAAAATATGCAGATGCTGAATTCTCAATGGCTTAATTGCTCTCTTATCTATTATAAAGTCAAAAATAGTTTCAGAAAACCTTTAGAATAATATAATAATTCTGAAGGCTAATTTTTAACCTCATAGACAGCAAAAGATATTAAGGAAATAGAAATTTTTTTTCCAAATATGATGTCACTTATCTTAACAAGAATGGTTCATCCAGATGTAGAATTTAATCTCCAGACTCCAAATTCAATGCCTTGTTATTATCAGTATCTGCCTAAATGCTCTATTTTTTATGGTACTAAACTAGAGTGAATAAAAGATATTAAGTAGAGTCCAACAGCACCACAGAGTCAACTTACAATAGACTGAAGTTTTAAGAGCAGAGAATAAATAAACTGTATCATAAAAGGTATCATGATCTAGTCTGGGAATGTAGGAAACCATTATGAGCCTCGATTCGGGCCTCAAAAGAAAACTGAACCCTAACAGGTGAAGGTGACTTAGGGAAAATCTGTTTTCCTTCATGACATCATGAAGTCGAAGCTTCCTCAGTTCCCTCTCTATGGCCTTTCAGTCTAATGTTCTGATCCAGTTAATCAAGACATCCATAAAAACTTTGTCCCTCTTTTAAATGAGCACTGAAAATGCCATATTAACTCTTCTGGGAACTCAAATATTCTATTTCTAAAATATTGCAGTTCAGTGCAATCATTCATAGTTAAAACAATTTTTGTTTGTTTGTTTGTTTTGGTACCGGGGATTGAACTCAGAGGCACTCGACCACTGAGCCACATCCCCAGCCCTATTTTGTATTTTATTTATGGGCAGGGTCTCACAAGGTCTCACTTAGCGCCTTGCCATAGCCGAGGCTTGCTTTAACTTGGGATCCTCCTGACTCAGCCTCCTGAACCGCTGGGATTACAGGTGTGCACCACCGTGCCCGGCTGAAACAAAATTTTATAAGGAGCCTCCTATGTGCCAAGTACCATTCCAGCAGTGAGGATATGATGTGAGCAAAGAAAATGCCAGCCCTTGTGCACAGGGCTGCAGTACCACACAACTCCAGGGGTGACAAGAGGCTCAAAGCCTGTGCTGTTTACAGCACCCCCTGAAGGTGGCAGTGCACTTACTCTGTGGCTCTTAGATGGTAATTTGTTCATGGATGTATCAAGTTCTGCACTGAAGCAGCATTATTGAACAAAGTTTGAAATGCATAGTCCAAGTAAATTTCCCCAAAGAAATGAATTTCACTCCAAATATTTTTAACTCTATTAATGGACAAATTTTGAAATGAATTGTATATTCCCTTGCCTTGTTAAACAGAATATACTGATCAGACTGAATTTGTTCTTAATGACTATTTCACCATCTTGAACATAGACTGTTTGTGCTAAAATTCTGTGATTATTCTCAGGAGTATGAATCATACACAATACTATGCAATTGCTGAGTAGCCCCAGCTGCTATAGTTTTCAGTTCTTTTGTCTGTTTTTTGTAATCTCTTTCTTCATACTGTCTGCTTTCAGATCCTCCCATCTCTTCACCTATTACTAAGGTTTGTTTTCTCATGCCAAAATACTGTGTTTAATCTACTATGTACAGTACATGGCAATCACAGAACCATTTGGGTATGTACAGAGAGCCAAACTTGGCACAAATAATGATACTATCCGTGTGTGTGTGTGTGTGTGTGTGTGTAATATATGGTATACCATTAATGTATTTACACTTTTTAAGTAAAGTAATAAGACCATGAATAATAACAAGAGGAAATCACTGATTAAAAATGCCATTTTGGCTGTTGCAAGACTTTTGTTTGGCCTCTGGATTGTAATTTGCCGGGTTTGTTAGTTGAATGATGAAACTAGTAAGTTACTACCTACTTGTGTGTGTGTGTGTGTGTGTGTGTGTATGTGTGAGAGAGAGAGAGAGAGAGAGAATAAAATTATTATTGTCAAGTAGATTTTATCCACACGTCAAGCTAGTGTATGATTAGTAAAATCAATCAATGCAATTTGTGATAGGAACAGAAAAAAAGAAAAGCCATGTTACAATCTCATGGACAAATTAGCAATATTTATTTCAATTAAAATAAAAGTATCTTTATTAATAGACAACATAATTAGGTAGGAATCAACAAAAAAGTTGTTAGAACTGATAACTGATTTACTCACATCTCAAATTACAATATCAATACACAAAAACCAATTTTATTTCTGTATATTAGCAACAAACATTTGAAGCTACTAAGATCAACACTCAAAGTATAGATATTTATGGATGAGTTTAACAAAAGTTATGCAAAACTTACAAACTAAAAATTAACAAACATTACAGAATGTTTAAAAAGACCTAAATAAACTTAGAGAGATACCTCATTTATTGAGCAGAAGATCAGTGGTGCTGAGGTATATTTTTATGTAGAGATATATTGTTATAGATAATTTTGATCTTCATATTCACCTCAATCCCAATCAAAACCCCAAATATTTTCTTTTGCAGAAACTGATATGATGCTTTTAAAACATGTGGAAATTCAAATTTTAACTAGATGAGTTAAAACAATTTTTGAAAAATACCTAGACTTGTTACAAATAAGTCACACTAGTCAAGACATTGTGGTGGTGTTGAAGACTATGCAGGCTCTTTTTCTTTTTTGACAGTGCTGGGGATTGAACTCAAGGCTTCATACATGCTGAGCAAGCTTTCTACCACTGAGCTACATCCCCAACCCCAAAAACATATCTATGCACTAACAGGAGAGAGAATCCAGAAACACATGCATATAAACGGTTAATTTAATATCAACAAACATGCAAAGGCAGTTCAGTTGACAAAAAAACTATCCTTTCAACAACTGTTCTGGAAAAGTGTATATGCGTATACAAATAAATTGGGGCTCTTACTTCACACCATATACAATAACTATGTTTAAATATATCATACTCATTGATCTAAATTTAAGAACTAAAACATAAGACTTCTAAAAGGAAACAGGAAAAAATGTTTGTGATGTTAGAAAAACATTTATTAGAGTACAGAAAAATTCCAAACCAAATAAGAAAAACATTAGTTAATTGAAATTCATCATAATTAAAAACACTTGTACCCTCAAAAAAGACTTGAAGAAAATTAAAGGAAAGCCACAGGCTGGGAGAAAATATTTTTAAAATAAATACTAAAAAAGGACTTATATCCAGAATATATTAGAGATCTTACAACTCAATAAGAAATACAGACCCAAATTTTTAAAAAGGTGGGAAGGCAAAAGATTTGAATGGCATTCACCAAAGAATATACATACTGTCAAATATATACATGAAAAGAGTCTTAACATCACTAGAAATATGAAAATTAAAACCAGAGTTAGATAGAACTACCCATTTCCTATGATGCTTAAAATTTAAAAGTGTGACTATTCCCAGCGTTTTCAGGATGTACAAGAATTGGGTATCTCAGAGATGGTTGTTGCGTATCAAAAATATTTTAGTTATATTGGAAAGCATGGTAGTTTCTTATATAACTATATATGTACTAACTATGTGACTTAGAAATTTTATACCTGTATTTTTACCTAAGAGAAAGAAAACATATCTTCACAAAGACTTGTATATAAATGTCTATAGCAGCTAGCTTCATTTGTTATAACAATGAAAATAAAGAAACCAGAAACAATTCAAATGTCCATAAACTTGTGAGTGGATAAATAAATGTGGTATATCTACACGATGGAGAAGTACTCTGCAATAAAAAAGGTCTGATGCCATCTATGCACTGTAATCTGGATGAATGTTGGAAATGTTATCCTGAATGAAAGGAGCCAAATCCCAAATAAAACATAATATATAATTTTATTTTTATAATATTCTAGAAAACATAAAACCATAGTGATAGAAATATCAAAAGACTGCCAAAGCCACTCTTGGAGAGAAGGGAAGGACTCTGGAGGGTATGAGAGAATTTCCTGGTGTAAAGATATATAATAATATAATATCCTGGCTTTGGTAGTTGTCACAAGAATTTATATATTTATCAAACCTCATCCAGTTGCACACTCAAATTGGTGAATTTCATCATTATGTATTAATGAAGCTAATTTAAATATAGAATTAGGCTACTGGATTGTACATGTGATGGCACAGTGGTATGAAATACCAATTCTATGTCTCTCAAGAGAACCAGGGTAGTTCTAAACAGGTAAGATCCTGCATTTATCATATAAAGACTAGCTGCACAGATATTTCTAGTCGTCATAGGACAATCTGAGTTCCTGCTTTGGTCTCCTTCTGTAATCAGTGCCTGTCCCAACATTCAAAACTGTGTTTATAGATTGCTTCTTGAACAAATCCCCTGATAAGTAATTGTCCTGTCTAAGGCTTTATTAACTAACTAATTGGGGCTTCTTATCTTGTCTTCAGAGCCTCATTACTAACCTCAGAAATAATCGCTGAGTAAATAATTTTATTTCAGACATACCCAGCATGTTTAATGATGATAGGAAATTGTTGAAACTAACGCCTGCTTTTTGAGCAATATATAGGAGGAAATGTGGGACTCAACCAAAGCCTGTGGATTATCCAGGCTCATTCTAAGGGATGGTACTTGTGTTATTTACCCTGTTCAAGAACTGAAACTTAAAGCGGGGGGTTTCAGTTTAATACCAGGCATAAATTACATCTCTTTAATTATGTTCAAAGAGGCTCATTAAATCTATGGTTCATTCTATCTACAGAGGTTCATTAAGCCTGGGTTTTCATGATGACCACAGTAATCATTCATTAAGAAGGATCACAATTTTACTGTGGAGTGGAATGAATGGTTAAGTTTAAACATGTTTTTAACCATAGCAGTACTTCACTAAGGCAGTAGTGAAATGTCTAGCTGGGACTATGGAACTGACCACACTGAATTTGACCAGCCATTGCTGTTTCTGTCCCACCTATGACTTTTCTCTGATACCTGTGTTCCTCAATATCCCATACTTGTCCCATTATAATGTATCTCATTAGAACTGATGTATTAGGTGTCAGCATATTCTTAGAATCTATCTGATTACTTGAACTTCAGAACTTCTGAAACTAGGTTTATAAAGCTCTGTTCAGTCTTGATTGGTGCTGCACGTATCACTGTGAACTGTATCTCTGGAGTTTTTAAAATGAGCTTGTATCTGCATTTTATAACAATATCTTCTCTTTACCATAGGGTCTCCTAGTTTGGGTCAGTAAAAAAAAAATCGTTTTCTCATATGAATTATATAAACATTTTTTTTCTCTATGATTTTTTTCAATATTTGAACTAGAAAGTGTCACTTCTTCCCACTTCTTAATACTGCTTCTTCAGGAACAAAAGCCAAAGGGCTGGATTGTGAAGAGATCTTTGAACCTACACTTCCTAATGTATCAGTCAGCTTAATGATATCATTTGAGTCCTTACCAAACAAAGAAACAAACAAAAGGCAGATCTATTGAACAAAAGCAGAATTTCCAGTAATCTAGACAAAAATGAATTATGAACTACTATAGTAGTACAATGTGAATTATTCAAGATAATAATAGCTTACAAAGATTTAAGGATAAAGACATTTGTGAAGCTCAAAAGAATATGACTATATGGAAAAAATAACAAATGTTTAGTTGGCCATATATGATAATAGAAAGAGGAAAAAATAAATACAAAAAATTAGAAAAATGCTTTAAGATGAACTTATCTTTTATACACAAAAAAATGACTAGACCAGTACTTTTTTTTTAATGTAACAACACTAATTAATGAACAGTTGGAGTCAGAAGCCTAAGATTATAATCTGCCTCTACAACTTATTACCTGAATGACTTTGGGCAAGACACACAGTGCTCGAGTTTGGATCTAAAATGGCCCCCAGAGGCCCATAAGTTAATACTGTGATCCCAGCCTGTAGTGCTATAGAGAGATGTGGAACCTTCAGGAGGTACGGCCTAGTGGAAGGAAGTTAGGTCATTAGGGGCGTGCCCTTGATGGACACATTGGGACCTCAGCTCTTTCCTCTCTTTCTTTGCTTCCCAGTTGCTATGAGGTAAGCAGCCTCTAGCACCCCATGTTCCTGCTGTGATTTATGATGCAGCTACAGTTCCAAAGCAACATGAACAAGATCCCCCGTAGACTGAAACCTTTGTGACCACGAACAAAATTCATCTTTTGCCTTTTTATGTCAAGTATCTCAGGTATTTTGTCCCAGTGGCAGAAACCTGACTAGAACACACTGCAATACTAAGTCATCTTAGTATTACATTTGTTTCTTCATTGGTAAAATGGGGATATTTATCTCATGCTACCATTGTTTCAAGGGAATTCTTGGCCAAGATGAAGAGAGCACATAGTCACATTCACCAAAATACTTCACATGCACACACATTAAAAAAGCTACTAGTTTAACTAGCTAATAACTCACAAAAAAAAATCTGAAGGAAAATGACCACACAGAGCAAGAATCGATACATCATATCCTATTGACTTCAAAGTCCCAAGTAGAGGCGCATGCTGCTGTAGAGACCATCTACAAGCAACATGGGCTTACCAGATCTGAAGATCCTAATTCTAGAGAAGCTGTTATCTTTTTATGCTCAGGGCTAGTATCACAAGCTTGCTAACCCTCTGCCCAGAAAAGATATTACCATTTACAAACATAGGGTTCTCCAGGTCCTGGGCCATACTCAATGCCAGCAAGTCCCCTTCCTCACCTGGAGAACAAAGCATCATCAATGCTCTGGTGACCTCAAGAATATCTTTGCTCCCAATTCCTAATATTTAAGAAGTAACTACTATGTTAGTTAGTTTTGCATTGTTGGGACCAAAATACCTACCAGAACAACTTAGAGAAAAGAACAATTTATTTGGGCTCATAGTTTCATAGGTTCAGTCCATAGTGAGCCAATTCCATAGCTCTGGGCCCTAGGGAGGAAGAACATCATAGTAGCAGGGCATGGAAGAGGAGAGCTGCTCAGCTCAGAGAGGGCAGCCTGGAAACAGAGAGAGCACTCCATTTTCCAGAAACAAAATGCAAACCCCAAAGGCATGCCCCAGTGGCCTATGTTCTCCAAACACACCCCACCTGCCTATAGTTACCACCCATTAATCCATTCAAATTATTAATCCGTGAAATGGCTTAATCCACTAATTAGATTATAGCTCTCATAATCCAGTAGTATCACCTCTGAACCTGTCTCTTTATCTCACACATGAGCTTTTGGGTGATACCTTATTTTCAAACCATAAGGCCCATAGAATTTCAGACGGTTTTGTGAAGATTTAAGTAAGGTGATCTCATAAAGCTTTCATTACATAGTGATTATTCTATTTTAGTAGTTGTTTTTATTATTACATCATAGTTTTGTGAGACTCAAATAAAATAATTCATGCAATGTGCTTATCCCAGAGCCTAGAACACATTAAGTTCTTGAGGGTGAATTGTTTTTACTGTCGATATTGGTATTCTTTTAGTTACCATCACTCTACACTTATACTTTGCCTAACCATGTCTCGTAGCCTTTACCCACTCAAATCTTGACTCAAGATTTGAGATGGATTCATGGCAAAAAAACAATTTGTATGATTTTTGATAAAAGAACTGTATGGGATCTTCAGTTTGCATTTCATATATTTTCAGTATTTTATTTATGCTTCGTTAGGATGATGAGTGAACTATCAATGATATTCAGTATTGCCATTCATACTCTTTTACAATGATATATGTTAGAATGATTAAATCTTGCAAATATCAAATATACTGCATGAGCTCAATATAATGTGGAGGGTCTAAAAAACAGAGCCAGAACGTAACTATAAAAAGTGACTTTTGACATGTTAGTGGAAAGATGGAATTTTTAACTTCCTTAATTATATTTTCATGACCTAAAAATAACTAAAGAACTTTTCTAGCTTTGAGTTTCTGTTAATATATCCCAGACTATTGTCTTTTTTTAATTTTTCTGATGAGTGTTTATGCTTTAATGTGTTTAAAATAGAAACTTAAATATTCAGAAATATACTACTTAATTAATTGCACCCCTCCCATTTTTTGTAGATCCTGTCATAGGTTACTGGCCTCTTTACAAGAAAGATGGTAATAATTTGGAAGTTTTAACATAAAATTCCATCATCCCCAGGAATGTGCAATAATGATGTCTTTCCAAAAATATATTGATATTGCAATTCTTGGATATACTGAGATAACGTTTGAAGTGCAGCTGGCCTAGTACTTTTTGGTTACAAAGGATTAAAAGGAAGAAGATTGAAGATGTTCTAAATGCAGGAATTATTTCATCACGTGATGTGGATATGCAATATACCATCTCCAAAAATCACCTTGGGGTCGAGGTCATTGCACAAGGCTCATCTGTGATTTTGAAATCAGCAGGTCCCCTGAGACAGTGGTAGGAGCCTGTGACCAGGGGTACAATAACCTGGGTTCAAGTCCTGCCTGTGACTTGTTAATATTCTGCCAAAATATAAGTCATTTAACCTCTTAGAGCCTCACTATGATCATTTTTATTTTAATGTGTTCTTTTTAGATATACATGACAGTGGAGTATATTTTGACATATTATACATACATGGAGTATAATTTCTTCTAATTAGGATCCCATTCTTGTGGTTGAACATGATGTGGAGTTTTACTGGTGGTGCATTCGTACATGAAGATGTCCAATTCATTCTACTGTTTTTCCTATTTCAATCCACCCTCCCTTCCCTTCATTCCCCTTTGTCTAACCTATTGAGCTTCTATTCATCTTTCCCTTTCTTATTGTGTGTTAGCATCTGCAAGTCAGAGAGAACATTTGACCTTTGGTTTTTTGGAATTGGCTTATAGTCCCCATAATCATTTCTAAATGAATGGATGAGAGCAATTGCCTTGATGCTTTGCACAATAGAAAGAGGTTTCAATTAAATTCTGAGTGTCAAGAACCCTCTTCTTTCAGACTTTCATTCCTCCTTTAGACTAACCACTACTAAAAATACATCTTTTACCTATACTCCTTAGCTCCCTTTAAGACCTGTCATTCAAATCAATTACTACAATCTTAGGAGTCTGAGATCTCTCCACTCCCTCACTCATGTTTCCTGGTCACCTCTCATGATGGACTTTCCTAACTGTGTTTTCCTCTCTTTGGAATCAGACCCTCCCACTCTCCAAGTTACTTATTAAAAAGTTCCTCTCACTTGTTGATTATGATTACAACTTACTTATCTTGACATCATTGGTACAAGAAGGAAGATGCCATGTATCATTCTTTGTTATTGTCACTGGTGATGAAACGAATCCCCTTTCTACAAAACCAATCTATAAACTACCTGAGAACCAGATCACATCTGTTAACTCTGCTCAAAATGCAGTATAAATGGGGATGTGTTAAGAGCACAGAAAGTTCTTGCTGGTTAATGTGATTCTGCACCTCCACCAATAAGCAATGTATGTCTGATTCCATTGGGCCAAAAAGGAACTGCTTAGGCTGTTAAGAACTCAAAAATCTATTAATCAGATAAGCACAGTTTTAAGTATCTATCGATAATACAAAGTATAAATTTAAAAATACAGCATACGATTTCATATAATAATCTCTGATGTTTGTGTCACAATGTATAGCTTTGCGGGAGAGGACCTTTTGGGTATTTTTGTTTGTTTATGAGCAAGCATATGCACTATCTCATTTAAATCTGGAGACAACCCAATTTCAATCTCCAAAAACTATGTCCTTGATCCTCATTTTATAGAGAGAATTATTGTTGGGATAATGGTCTAATTTTTAAATGTTAGAATTGCTCTCGTCACCATTTTCTTGATAGCCTACTCTATTTCTTATGAACCAATAAACCATGTCTGTAGCAGGAGAATTAATTCGTGCCTAAAGTTTGTTCACCCTGAGTTGCAGAAAGATCTGGACATGCCTGCCTTGCGGCATTCATCTTTTTTTTTTCTCCCTTGTCCTGAAACCCCTTTCCCCACCGGAGGCTTTCCTTCCTGAAAATCTGTCTCAAAAAGTGCACATACATATCCTTGCACATACACATCATATTTTAGCCCATTGTCCTGAATTCTTTTTATTTATAGAATACAACACTGTAATTGGTAGGTATTTTCTTACTTAGTTCTGTATTCAATTAAGTTAAATTAGGTGTAAATTCATACATGGAAGAAACTTAGTCTCATTCTCCACCTATGATTGAAACCTGGCTCAGTGCTTGGCATATAATGAATTCTTAATTGTATGAGTGATTATGAAGACATCAGGAGTCTCCAATAAGGTATGAGACAGTGAGTGAGAGGTGTACCAGATCAGTTAGAGGAGCTGGTGCAGTGCTGCAAAAGGCAGATGTGATATCCACCATAGTATTGCATTTTCCTCCGTTGCAATCCCCAAAGGCTTATGAAGGGCTGCAACTGAAAGAATATTAATTAAAAATATTAAGCTCTCTATAGAAGACGAAGAGAACACAATATTGGTGATACAGTGCTGTGGCTTAACCGTTGAAAAAGAGAAAGCAGTGTCTTCAGGGTTGACAGCAGCTGGCTCTGGCCATGACAGAAAAACATCACCCAGTGTCTATTCAGAGCCTCTCAGCAGGAGCTGTGACATTTCCAGGGGATCAGCACCTTAACTTTCATTTAGCATCTGAAGGGAAAATCGCCTTCTCTTTGCCTCTTTGGAAGCATGGCTGGAGGAAAATGGTGCCTGTCCAATGGCAACTGAGCCTTGGTAGAACATACACCACTCTGTGGAGACTCTGAGAACAGTGAATTCCAGTTTTTAACTCCCAAATTAATGTAGTCTGAAAAACAAATTATAATGTGCAGAGCCTTCAACTGAAGTACACTCAGTAGGAGTGTGTGTGTGTGTGTGTGTGTAAAGGAAAAAGAGAAAAATACAACATCAAGAGATGATATGATGGAGCTGGGATTGTGGCTCAGTGGTAGAGCGCTTTCCCAGCATGGGGAGGCACTGGGTTGGATCCTCAGCACCACATAAAAATAAATAAATAAAATAAAGGCATAAAAACATTTATATTTTTTAAAAGAGAGAGATGATAAGGTCCTTTACCACTAATGAAGTAAAAGATACTACATTATGGAAAGCCTTAATAGTTTTGCTGTATGTGTATAAAAAATGATAAGAAGGTGCCATGATTCACTTTGATCAAGAAAAAGTTTTTGGAGAAATGCCTAAGAATGTTCTAGGAATTGCTAGCATAAATGAAAACAAAACCAAAAGTTTGGATAATATTTAAGAGTATGACATGAAAAAAGTGAGACATAAATAATCATATATATATAAACATAGCATATAAAATATTTGTGAGGGAGGAGATTTAAATGTTCTTTTTGGTAATAGCATGATTTTGATTCTTGGCCCTCATGAGCTACTGTGTGTTTCCTAAGTTCTGAGGAAATCAACTTCTTCTAGGAAAAGTGAACAAATATTGTCTACTTCTCATGAAAAAAAAAGTTAATGTAAACAAAAATTATAATATGCTACATGGGAATTGTAATTCATACTTAGTTCCTCCCCCTTCCTTTAAAGATTAGGAAAATGAGGCACAAATAAATTATTTTACCTGAAACCATAGAGATATTTGTTGGCAGAAACTTCTTACTATCTTAACTTGTTTAGTATATTCTTTATATCCAATATACTTTACTTTTCTATATTAAATATTTTGTACTTGCTATGGGAAAATTAGAAAATGCTCAAAATTAGAAAACAAAGAAAAACATCACTAAGATTCTACTATTCAAAGACATTTACTGTTACATTTTGATATATTTTTCCAGTGTTTCTCTCTAGGAATTGATTTTTTGATGAGTTTTTGTTTTATCTTTGCAGTGGTTTTGTTGACTCTAGCTTATTTTAATTAGTAGTCTAATATAAGAATTACTAGTAACACCTAGCATTTCATCTAATGCACACATCAAGTTTATTTATCAATTGTTATACTGGTTATTTCCAAACTTTTTTATATAGTTATACTATCAAAAAATTATGTTTGGAAATTCGTATTTAAAGTATTTATTCCTTCTGTTCAATTCTCTGCCTTGCAATTTATGTAATTTAGAAGATGTCAGGTTAATATGAAGAGGAACTTTGTAAATGGTTAAGTTCAAGGATGAAGGTCAGCAGGGTGAGAAGTTACAGGGAGGAGTTTAACCTATCACCAGGCAGTAGTGAAAAGCTGTGCTTTTAGGTTAGGTACTTTTTCCAACGTGGGCACTTTGACAAGTTGGATAAGCGCTCTCAACCTCAGTTACTTTGCCCACACTGGGAACATATTTGTACATCCTTCCCACTATGACTGTTGACAGACTAAAAGAGCAATCCTGTACAGCACTGAGACAGGGTCTGGCGATCAGTGAGTGTTCGAGGAGCATCCGTTATGTGTCTCAAAAGATTTCATAACAGCAAGAAGAACAAAAAAGGAATCAGGAATTACAGATCCACCTGGAGACAGGACTGAATGATGGTTTCCTCATTCCAGTATCCAAAGTGCATGGAAGTTTTAAAGTCAAGAAGCGGACGGAGAGGGACACTGAGATATAGGTCACCTTGGAAATAATTTGGCAGAATCGTATTCTGAAAAACCTTTTTCCTGTTGTTCCCTTTTCCCATTCAATTTCTTATTCTCATACTATTCCATGAAACAAGTTAGTTCCGTGCAAATGACCTTGGGGTCAGAGGACAAGGAAAGGGAGCTTTTTTTTTTTTTCTGTAAAGAATCTTCTTCCAGCTCTAATCGGACCTTCATGGATTCAAAATGGAGAAAAATGTCATCGGCTCAAGTGAGATTCTGTCCTAAGACTTGAAGACCTTTGCTTGGACTGGCTGAAGGGAGCTTTGCCACTGAAGAGCTGAGTAACTGGACCCATCACTTAAGCTAATTGAAAGTAACTAGATCTATTTTAAAATGTGGAAGAGGTGATTTTTTTCCCCCTATGTAATATATGATAAGTCTTTCTAAAAATAAGTATGCAGATTATTTTGATTCATCTTGCTATGAGATAGCTGGGCTGGGAATGGCTCATAATTTAATTGTACACAGTGCTAATATTTATTTAGAAGGAAGCATAAAATTTAAGCCCCATCTTAATTCACTTTCCCCCAGAAATTTAACTAGCAAATATGTATCAATGGATGTGTAACTGATGTGATTCTGCAATCTGTATATGGGGTAAAAATGGGAGTTCATAACCCACTTGAATCAAAGTGTGAAATATGATATATCAAGAAATTTGTAATGTTTTGAACAACCAACAATAAAAAATAAAAAAAAACAAAAAAAAAGAAATTTAACTAGCAAGAAAAAAAGGGATAACTCATCAAATTCCCTCCATTATTATTATTATCATCATTATTTTTACTGTTTTTTTGTGGACAATTGCCAGAATTGAGTGTTTCATTAAATTAACACAATGTAAAATGCTGTATTAGTCTGCTCAAGCTGCTATAACAAAATACTATTTGTTGGCTTGGTGGTTATACAAATAGACATATTTTTTACAGTTCTGAAATTCAGAAAGTCCAAAATCTAAGTGCTGGGCAATTAATCCTTGGCAAAGAACCTCTTCCTGGTTTGCAGACTTCCACCTTCTCTCTATGACCTCACATGGCAGAGGAGAGCTCCAATGTCTGTTCCTCTTATCAGGGCCCCAATCCCATCTCAAGAGCCTTGGCTTCCTAACTTCCTTTAAACTGAGTTAGTGCCATCTCTAAATACTGTCACTTGGAGGCTGGAGGTTTCAACATATGAATTTTGGAAGGAACCCAATTCAGTCCACACCAAATGCCAAAATATTTACATGTATAGTTTTGTTTTTTTTTCAGTTTTTTTTTTTTTGTTTTTAAACCAAGTAAGCTACATTTTGTGACTCCAATATTAAATGCTCTAATAGCTTGGATCTGTGACTAGCTTTTGTTTATACTAAAAAAATTCTTGATAGAACACACTCTTCCGTTTTTATTAAAATATGAGCACTAATGTAAAATTGGAACAATATGTCATATGATTTACTGTATTCTGGGTCAAGTGTTGAAAGAACTATTCAGACAACCTGCCAGGTTCTGTTAGGTTACACCCAAAGCTTCACGGTTTAAAACAAATGCAGGCTGAAAATTTGACTCACAGACATGTGGTCTGGCTCAAAACTATGCTACATGTATCTGGAAACACCCGCACCCCCCCCCCAAATACACATACACACCCACGTATACACACAGAGCCAAGAAACACAGAAATGTCTTCAAATAATGAAAGCAAAAACCAGAAACTGAATATCTTGTCTTACAAATTTCCTCCATCTCTTGGAGAAGCAACTTGGTATTTCCTTTGTGGTTTTCATTTCAAGGAATTTTTAAAATTCAGCAGTAAGTTGCTTTCTGTATTATCTCATAATACAATTCCCTCTTTAAAAATGGATGTATTAATAGAGGTACTTGGGGCATCAGAAGTTTGTATGAGGTATCAGAGAGGACTGGGAGAAGGTGTATAAAATGGTCTGAGGAGAGAGAAATCTAATACTGGTTGGCTTTCTCATGTTAGCCTTTAATCCCTCAGGTACCAACATTAATGTTAGGCCTTAGGATAACAAGGATTTTGGAAGAAACCTTAAAATGAACTTCACTTAAAATGGAAAATAAAGCAATATCAAATATTTATACGGTGCTGTGCATGTCTAAGTATTTACAAAACTTACCAAATGATAAAGCAATTGTTACAATTATCTTTCAAATCCCCAACAACACTGTGTCTGGTACCCAGTGGATGCTCAAATCGTTTGCTGTTTAGTTGTTCTTTTTTTTTCTAATCAGAATTGGAAAAAAAAGGTTGAAATAACAAAACTACCAGACACACTTTAAGAAAACCATTTCTTGTAATTCATTTCCTCCAGTTGCTGATATGTGTTGCTTTGGTTTCTATCTTCTTGTTGAGCAATAAGTACCATTACTGTTATCTTCATGATCTTCTCATCTAGAAGGCAAGAAAATAATCAACTTGACGTGGCTACTCAAATGTGAGCTAAGACAATTTCTGAGCATACATAGTGTTTGTGGAACAATCTTCTCTAGGAAATTCAGAACCATCAGACCTGCTCCGCCCCTACACAGTGCAAGGAAATCATTCATAGAGACCATCACCAGGGGATTCTGTCTCCAAGTTCAATGAGCCTGTTGCTCAAATTGACTTTACATGTGAAGTTGTTTTTGTCCCAAACTCTAAAGTCCAATATCTGTGTTTTTGATAGTTCACACCTTTTACTCAAGACCCAAAATATTATTTTAACTCATTAAAAAACTTGAAGCTCAGCAAGGCCCCACATAAACCAGCTACTGCATTTCTGAGGTTCATTTGTCTACCTAAGAACTTGGCAACTATAACCGACACTCTGCTTTGGCCCGTGAATAACTAATACAAGTAGGGGAAATTCTTTTATATTTTATTCCACAGTAGGATTATTTTGGTAGTGAAATTCTACCTTCCAACATAAGGATAGAAGAAACCTATTAGGACACATGTTTTACAAACTCTTTCAAACTATTTTTCTAACATTTAAGTTTTGGCAAATGTCTTACTACTTTCCGCCCATTATATTTTTCTCTAACTTACAATGACAAATGAAATTTCATGAAAACTTTAATTTAAAAGGTTTTTTAATATATATTTTCATTTCTCACACTAAGTGGAAACATGTCATTGAAGTTCATGAAAGAAAACACTGTTGATGTGTTGCTCTATCCCAGAAAATAATTATGGCCAGGCTGTGATAATGATATTGCATAAATGTAAGGATATCCTATTAAATACTGTGAAGAACATCAACTGTTTTTAAGGTCTGATAAAGAATTCTTTAAGCTATTTTTAACTGTGTCCTTTATAATGGTTAGCATGCTGAGAGACTGATAATCCATAGTAACACAAAAATTTTTGCAACCACATGCAGTGATGAGTTTATATTTGAAATTTGGCTGAATTCAATTGCCAAAGCTTTGGTTAAATCCTGATTAATATTTATCTCAAGTAGAAATAGTTATCAAACTGGTAGATGGAGATGAAAGTGAATAATACTTTAAAATAGCAGGATTACAGTGATCTCTACTCCATGAAAATATGAGAATCTATAGAAGCAAAAGGTTCCCTGAAGTTCTGAGTCCAGTTTATGTATAATGGATGCTCTTTTATACCTGCTCATCAGAACAGTGGTGAAAACACTGCGGTTTTCTAGACCTTGTTCAGATATCTCATTCATAACATTACAAAAAAAGAAGAAAACAAACAAACAAAAACCCCAAATCCTCATTCTATTCCAATGCATCTACCATAGCAACCATATATCTAGCCATAAAACAAGACATATATTTAAAAGAATTTAAACTATTCATGGTATATTCTCCAACCACAATAGAATTAACTTAAAAATAAACAATAAAGATAACAAGTGAACAACAAACAATTCTCTTTTTAATATAGATACAAAAATTAACAAAATTTTAGCAAATAAAATTCAATAACATATAAAAGATAATATGCCATGATTAAGGTTGGTTTATCCCTGGAATGCAAGATTTGTTTAATATTTAAAAATTAGTCAATGGAATCCGCATATTAATAGCTTAAAAAGAAAAATTTATGCAGAAAAAATAAAAATCATATTAGAAAAAAATGTTTAAATTCCTACATCCTTTCCTGATAAAAGCTTTCAGCAAACTAAAACTAAAGTAGGGTTTCTCAACCTAAACATTATGGATATTGTGAGTCAGATAACTATTTGTTGTGGGAAGCTGTTCTGTGCACTGTCACATGTTTCTCAGACACCTTGCCCCAGTTGTAACAGCTAAAAATGTATCAAAACATTGACAAATGTCCACTGGGGAACAAAATCACCTCCAGTTGAGGACAACTGAACTTGAAAGAATTCAATTGCCAAAGCTTTGGTTAAACCAAAAAGGGTATCCACAACAGCAACAATAAACAACAAGATTAAAAAGGAAAACACTTGAAGCTAATATTCTAATAGTAAAAGGTTAAATGTGTTTTTCATTAGATCCAAGACAAGGGAAGTATGTCTATTTTCATGAATGTTATTCAACAATGTGATGCAGACTCTAGCTTTATTCTAGTGGAATAAAGCAACAAGAACAACAATAAATAAATAAAAGCCATGAAGATTTTAAAAAGAAATAAAACTTCATTCTTATACAATATGATGATCATCTTCATAGAAAATCATATGCATCTTCAAAAAGCTACTAGTACTAGTTAGTCGTGTGACATTGCATGAGAGTCAATTAGATCAATACAACATATAGAGAATCTAGAAATAGAAGTATACATATTTTGGTCAGTGGATGATTGTTAAAGGTGAAAAGACAATTTCATGAAGAGAATTGTTGTAAATGATTCTGAAACAATTAGATATCTGTATTTAAAATAAAAGAATTTTTATTTACACTTACTATAAAAAAATTAACTCCAAATGTATCATAGAACATAAATGTAAAAACTAAAACTATAAAACTTCTAACATAGAATAAAGGAAAATATAGGAGAAATCTTTGTGGTCTTAGATTCATCAGTTTTCTTTGACATGAGGCCAGAAATTCGATCCATAAAAGAAAAACACTGATAATTATTTCATTTACCACAATTAAGAACATCTGCCCTCCAAAAAGAGTAAGAAAATGAAAAGACAAACTATATTGGGAGAAAATATTTGCAAACCACTTACCTAATGAAGTTGTTTCTTTTAGAATATTTAGAATATATGAAGATCTGTCCCTTTATTAATTAGAAAACCAACAACCCATATTGTAAATATGGACAAAAGATTTCAATATGTATATATTGGTTCTAGGATTGACCCCAGGTGTGCTTAACCACTGAGCCACAAACCCTAGCCCTTTTTATTTTTTATTTTGAGACGAGGTCTTGCTAATTTTCTTAGAGCCTTGCTAAGTTGCTGAGGCTGGTTTCGAACTTGCAATCCTCCTGCCTCAGGCTTTTGAGGTACTGGGGTTACAGGCATGCGCCACTGTACCTAGCTAAAGAGATATTTTTATCAAAGATATAATGATAACAAATAAGCACATGGAAAGAAAGTCAACATTATTAATTATTCAGAAATGCAAATTAAAATTTCAATGAGATATCCTACATGTCTATTAGAAAGACTGATCATACCAAGTGTTGGCATACTCATAGAACAACAAAAATTCTTAGAAACTACAGGTAGACATAAATTGTACATTGGCTTTAGGAAATAATTTGGGAGTTTCTGAAAAAAATTAAAATATGCCTATCAAGACCCTAGGTACCTATATAAGGAAATTAAACAATATATACAAATAAAAACTTGTATATGGATGTTCATAATGGTCTTATTTGTACTGGCCAAATAAATTTGTCCTAATGTTATTGTCCCAAATGTCCATCAACAGATGAATGGGTAAACAAATTGTGGTATATCCGTACAAGAAACATTACCAAGCAATAAGAAGAAATGGACTACTGCTATGATACAGATGGATCTCAAAATAATTAGATGAACTTGAAGAACACAGAAAAAGTATATGCAGGTGATTTCATGCACATAAATTTTTAGAAATCATAAACAATCTGCAGTGATAGAAAGTAGATCAGTGGTTGCCTGAGAGCAGAGGGGGAGGAAGGAGAAAGGAGGGATGAAGATAGACATGAGATGATGTGTTTTGTTTTGTGATGATGTTATCACAAGTATGTGGATTTGTCAAAAACAATAAAATTGTGTATTTTAAATATATACAGCTTTCTTTGTGCCAGTTCCAGCTCAATAAGCTATTAAAATATGTAGAGACTGGGGCTGTAGCTCAGTGGTACAGCACCTGCCTCACATGTGTGAGGCACTGGGTTTGATCCTCAGCACCACATATAAATAAGTAAAGATACTGTATGTTAAAAAAAATCTAAAATATGTAGAGAAATTCCAAAAGCAATGGACACCTAGAAGAATCAAGAAATAAACTGAGGAATAAAAACGCTAGAAAGCAGCAGCAAACACATTCTACCAGAAGAAAGAGTAATGCAAAACAATGCCTTTCTTTGCATCGTCTAACAGGTAGTAGTAACCTGCGTGGGACTGGTGAAAATGTCCTATTGAACTTGATGATACTAGGTTTCTTTCAGAGAAATACAGGTGCTTAATTATATAAAGAATCACACCAGAGAAGCATATTTGCAAATTCCTCATTGTTTTGTTTTTCCTTAGCTATTATCTGTTTAACCAATAGTCTCCCCCTGTGCTCTCAGTTCACAAGGCTTTTTTAATATTCCTCTACTTCCTACATGGAAAATTCAGCTCTTCAACAATATGCATGGCATTTAATAGAAGAACATCAACACAAAGTTCAAATCTGACCTTTCTAATTACCTTTGACAGAGCCACCATCCATCACCACCAGTTACCATGGCAGCCTCCTAACTGGTCTCCTTGCTTTGGCCCTTAATGCCTTTCAGTCTCTTCACACAGCAGCCAGAGCAAGCCTACTGAAATGTCAGGTGGATCGTGTCACCTGTCTACTCAAAACCTCCACTTTTTACTGAGTCAAAGCCAAAGCACTTACAAGACACCCCCTAACCTGCTTCTCATCATGAACCTGAGCTTACCTGAGATCTCTCTCCTCTCTTTTTCCATTCAAGCCACATCTCTTGCTATTTCTGGAACTCATAATCTTCATCTTCTAAGGGTGTCCTAAGCTTATTGAATTAAACAAGGAGATTTATCAACTCCTAAGATCATATATATATATATATATATATATATATATATATATATATATACACACACATACACACACATACATATATGTATATTTACATATTATATATATTTTAATGTTCAAGGGCCAAGATATTAAATAATTTAATATATCACTATATATAAATTTTTACTATTTAAGTTTATTTTTAAAACAACTCTAAATTTATGAAGATAGTTTTCTCTATCACAATTCTTGAATTGTAACAATTTTTAATAAAAGAGAGCATTGAACATAATAATCTAAGAAGCAGGTATAAAAAATGGAGTTTTAAAATTTTTGACAAAGTTAATCAAAAATTTATAATGCACATAACAACTGTTAAACAAAATTATGTTGTGTTTTTTCCCCTATCTGGATGTTTATCTGTAAGATGAACTTATCTGGAGAAGGTACATGTAAGAATTATTGAAAAAATTAACTCAAAATTCTGTCAAATAACTTTTTTTTGTTTCTTTGACATATTTGGCAACTTTAATAAATTACAAGCAAAGTTGTTAAATAGAGATTTTTGGAAAATTAATTTTCACTAATAAAGTGTTTCTACATTTATTATACAAATTGTATACATGTGAAAACTTTTAAAGTGTTTTAAAAGTACATTTATTTTTTCTAAGTATTAATTTCAAGTTCATTACTATTATGAAACAATTAAAATTGAAAGAATAAAACTTACTACCACCAGCATTTACCAAAATAGTTAATTCAAGTACTGATTTTGCAAGTACTGAATTAATGAAAATTCTTAATTCTTTTTTTTTTTTTTTGGAAGGGGTCATACCAGGGATGAACTCAGGGGCACTGGATCACTGAGCCACATTCCCAGCCCTATTTTGTATTTTATTTAGAGATAATGTTAGAGTTGCTTAGCACCTCACTATTGCTGAGGCTGGCTTTGAACTTGAGATCCTTCTGCCTCAGCCTCTCCAGCCACTCGGATTATAGGTGTGCACCATCACACTCGGCTCTTACTCAATTCTTGGAGAGTGAAACACTTTTTTTTTTCCTGAGGTGATATGGACTGAAGTTCAGGTCTTGCACCTACTAGGCCAGTGCTCTACCATTGAGCTATATCCCCAGGCCCTAAAACACTATGTTCAAAGCATAGATCTTGCTCTGCACAAAGGGTTATTGGACAATGTTAGAGTCATAGAATAAGTCTTCAAAAGTAGTTCAGATTCAGGGCTGGCGTTGTGGCTCAGCAGAAGGGTGCTCACCTAGCACATGTGAGGCACTGGGTTCAATCCTCAGCACCACATAAAAATAAATAAATATAATAAAGGTGTGTGTCCAACTATAACTAATTTTTTTAAAGTAGTTCATATTCAAATTTTCTTTTTTTTGGCATAAAATGTATATTTTGATGTTTTTTTTTTATTTTTATTTTTTAATTTTTATTGTTGGTTGTTCAAAACATTACATAGTTCTTGATATATCATATTTCACAGGTTCAAATTTTCTTAATGAGAAATCAGTATATAAACTATTATAGCAAATCAGCCAGCTAATTAGATTTATCAGAGCCACATAGATACTATTTAGATAGTTGTCTATGTGAAGAAATTTGATCTTTAAAATAACTTTCAATACTCTTCTACTCTTTTCTCCCCAAAGAGTAGGAAATAATTGTTCTATTGATACCATTGTTTCAAATGTATACATTTAACTTGGGGTTTCATGGATAGACAGAGATTCTAAAAATATCATCCAAAATAGAGATTAAAAAATCCAAAAAGAAAATAACTATAATAGTAAAAATAACTCTAGCTACCAGTGAACATTATATCAAAGTAGACTGCCTTATATGGATTATCTTCTCTAATCTTGAAAGTCCTTAGTTACAGAGGTTAAGTGTAAATTTTATGCAGGTCAAGTAACTTTCACGGGGTCACAGTGGTGGCTAGTTTTGGAGCCAAGCTTCTATCCTGATACTCCCTTTTCAAGTTTTTACATGTACCTTCTCCAGATAAGTTCATCTTACAGACAAACATCCAGATTAGAAAAAAAAAACACATAATTTTGTGTAATGGTCTGATCTAGTAGAGTGTAGATATTCAACAGAGTAAGATATTTAGATTTACAAATAGAAAGCAAGAAGGGGACAGATATTTTAAACCCCTTGCTATGGGCCTGACAGGATGTTTAGCATTTAAGAAGCATCTCGTTATTTATATCTATATGCATATTTGGTAAAGCCTGCATGAGAATATAAGTTCTGAGATTTCTTTGTATATAGGCAACAGACAAGGAAAAATAAATAAAAGTGATTAAAGATTTAGGAAGCAATGCTTTTAATAAGAAAACATGAAGTCTTGTTTGTTTGGAGAAGAAAGGACAAAATATTGGTTTAATGTTTAAGGAGAAACTGACTAATAAGAGTATCTAGATATCTAAAAAGGCACTCTATAAATGTATGTGAAAAGGGTTTTGTTGCTTCCTCAGGCCAATATAAACAGAAACAAAGCTGATTGTTAGAGGCAGAGTGAATGAGGCCATAACATTTCGGAGGAGACTTTAAGAAGCATTAAATAGGATGCTCACATGATATTGAAAAACCATAAAGAAGGACTAGAGGCAGAGATAAAGATGGAAGTATACAGGTTATTTTAGGAAAACCATTGTATTGATCTCCATTCCATTCTGCCCCAGTGTTTTCCTTAGAAAAATAAATATAAATATATAAACACATGAGCACACAAATTTAACCCTGCTTTCCAATCTGCAAGTTATATGGAAGGGTCTCTATTTTTAAAGAGGAATCTGAAACTCAAAACATTTAAGAAGTCTTCCCAATTTCACACAGTAATTAAGTGGAAGTCAAGGGAGGCAGTTTGTAGAGAAAAAAAAATTAAAGCACAAAACTTAAAAGAACTAGGTTCTGAAGTGGAGTTGGTCACTTGCCATCACTTATCTGGGAGAAAATAACTTCCTAATACTTTATTTGTAAAATAAAAAACATACACAAAGACTAGTAGGAAAACTAAATGGGCTAGTGTCCAAGAAAGTACTCTGAATATGAATACAAATACTTTGAAAAACAATTATGAAAGAATGAATGTCCTTCTTGTATGCTTAAAGGTTAAATTTAAAGGCTCCAAATGCTCATTTTTTAACAAGTAAGGTTTAGATCTAAATGTTTAGAAACCTTTTCTTCCCGTTATGTTTTTATTTGAATACTTCTCCTCCTCAAGTCATTCTTGCTATTTGACATGTCTTAAAATAGATCATGTTTTGAAACAATATTGAGAGATTTTAGCTATCTCATAAGAACAGAAGTAGTAGCTGCCACATACTTCTTTGAGTTTTCATCAGTCTTTTCACAGAGTATTAAAAAGATGGTCATTATGATATTGGAGGATCTGCTTGCCTTTGTTGTAATTAGAACAAACTGAGAATAAACATGAACAATGAAAACTACTTATGATTTCAGAGCAGAAAAGGATGGATATAAGGGCAAACAGGCTTAATTAATTTGTACCTCCTTATATGTCACTCATATATCCTATTGGGATTGGAATTATTCTCACACTTCCCATTATTGAAAAACTCTAAAAATGTTCAACCCACATGCAGACCCAATAATTAGATTCCTCTGATTGCCAGTTGCTGAAAAAAAAAAATGTTTAAGTCATGAATAGCAACAGAATCCATTGATCACAAGTAAAGTGGAGGGAAACATTACTGAGTAATCTCAATCAAACAAGATAATCAAACTTAGCGATGCTGTTTCCTGCTTCTCTGGTATAAATAACAAAACTGCCCCACTAGTTTCTCCACAACCTGAATGTCCCAAGGCCACATACCTCATCTTTCCTTCCACTTTCCTCAGGGAGAATTCTGGGTAAGAAAAGAAGGAAAATTGATATAACTCCTTTGCTAAAATGACTTCAGCTTCCTCTGCATTTGTGTTTGTGACATCTTATTATAAGATGAGCTAACATCTATTATTAATTGATGTACTAATTAAAGCCATACTTGCAGTTTCCATTAGCTTATTCCCTAAATTCTCTAGAGTTGGCTGTCTGGTTTTAATCAAAACCAAATGGTAGTCCAAGTTCCCAGCCTGGAGCAGCTAGGAGGAAGTCATTCAGTGGAGGCACAAGAAAGCAGAAAAGATAAACAGATGATAGTTCACAAAATTTGTGTCGGACAAAGGATGCAGATACTGTGCGCCGCTTTAGAGCTGTGATTCAGGGACTGTGTCATGCTAGATGGAAGCAGTTGCAAGTGTTTAATGTCAGCAAGACTCTAATATGATCAAGATGGAGTCTGTCTTCTGCTTTTCCAGCCCTGGGTTTGTGTAAACTGGAGGACTGCGACTGGAGGTAATGCTCCATGTGCTGTGACACAAACTACTTTATTCTGTGAAGAATTCTTGGGATCAGAGAGGACCTGAAGAAAACATTCCATTTACTGGATTCTTGGGATTCGACTTACAGATTTTCTCAGGTACAAAATGTAAGGCTGCAGCATTTTAAATTTTAAGTAATATTTTAAAAAGCGTATGTGTGTAGGGGGGTAAAATTCAGAAGAATGACTATTAAAAGCTCTCAATTCATCTTGCTCTCTTGAAAGATCTTTAGAAATGAGCCCTGGCAAAGGTCTTTTGATGAAGCTGTGTCTATACATTTAATATAGTGGAGAGACTGTCGATGGGGGTAAAACTATGTTTTCTTTTGTTTCTCTCTCTCTCTCTCTCTTTTTTTTTTTTTTTTTTTGCTTTTCCTTTTTCTCCCAAGTGTGGGATAGAAAGAGCTTTAGGACCTGATGACTCTCTAGCTAATCACCTCAAGAGCTTTGACAAACTCACTTCAGTTCTGTGAAAACTCAGAACTCCTAAAAGCCCAGGCGCCCTGCCCTCTTTCCACCCCTCCCCTCTGCTTCGTGCAGCCTCTCTCACATGCACACTTCTCAGAGGCAGGAAATACTTTCCAGGCAATCTGGGCCTGGTGGTGGAGGCCCCTCTCGCAAAACATCAGTCTGAATTTAGTAGACAGAAGTCACTAGGAACGCCTTGACAGGATCCGGCTTCAGCGGAGGCTCCCTCCAGCTGCGGAGGGTGTTTTTGTTAGAATCACACACTGCGTACAACTGCCTAGAATAGAGCCATGATCTCAACCACGAAATGTGGACTTATATTTTGGAGAAGCTAACGGGAAGGACTGCTCTCCTAGCCCGAGTCTGGACGGTGTCATGCCCTGGCTTTGCGTCTCCTCCTGTCTAGGTAAGAAGCTCAGATTGTCTATGCTTAGAGATAATCTTTGAAGAAGCAGAGGGAGAGAAGTGTTAGCATCTTGCGCAGAGTTGGTGATTTCCTAGGTTTCAGAGCTAAGCCCTGGTTCCAGGAGTGGAAAATGTTTAGTAAGTAGAAAACTGTGAGTCAAGTCGTTTTTTAGCCAAATGTCATTTCCAAAATAGACTTCATACAGATTTTCCTCTTTTCCTCTATAAAGTAACACTTTGTTTCCATTCCTTCTTATTCCTATTTATTAATAGAGCTATAAGGACTGTTTTTCTACCACATGGCACAGTATGAAACAAATCCATCTCTTCACACATTAAGGGTAAGGTGTAAATGAATTGTCCCTTCTTTTGCCAAAGGAAAGGGTAGATAGCACTAGAGTGACTTTTTCTTAATCATGAGCGCCCAAAGAATTTTTTTGTGTCACAATTAACACTGTGAAGGCTGGATTCTTCACTATTTCCCCAAGCCGGTTTCAGCCACAAGCTGCTATGGTACATCCTAAAGATTTCATGTTTTTAAAGCGGTCAACTTGAAATTTCAGATACTACGTCTGTCCTAACTGTATTTAACATGAGTTTGGGAAATGTAAACATCAGAAGTGGATTTAATTCATGTTAAATTTCCTTCATTCACTCCTTAGATCATATTTTGTGTGACTGTTTTGAATAATTGAAGTAAATCTCAATGACAATGACACTCCTATTTCAAAGTAGCCAAAATCAGTAAAATCACACAAAAAGTGATCATATGTCCATACATAGTATAATCTAAAATTACGTTTCCACTAGAATAAAATATGTCTTCTGTTATGCCTTCTAATCTCTAATATGTCTTCACATTAAATGTGTGTTCTATGAGTAAAGAAATTTAGTAAGGATTAAAGTAGCATGGGCTTATAATAAATAACATACTGTTATATTCCTGAATACTCAGAATAAAAATGATTATCTTTTGGAAATAATATAAAATGATATGTAAAGGGACTAATATTCACATGAATGTCCAAATGTATAAGATTCATGAGAAAACATGCTAAAGGAGGGAAGTTTTGACAGTTGGATCAGAAATTGAGAATACACTGATGACTTTCAATTGTTCACTAACAGTTCAAGTTATTTTAAAATTAAAATATGAGATATAGCATTTATTTTTTTAAATGTTAAATATGAAATTCTGTAGACTGGGGGTGTGGCTCAGTGGTAGAGTACTTTCCTACCATGTATGAGGTCCGGGTTCCATCCTCAGCTCCATGAAAAGAAAACGAGGAAAGGACAGAAGAAAAGAAGGAGGGAGGGAGGGAGAGATAATGAGGGAGAGGAGGAGGGAAGGAGGAAAGGAAGGAAGGAAGGGAGGAAGGGAAGAAATTCTGACTTATTTATAGTATGACAATAATACAATTCTTAAATAGAACATCAGAGAAGGAAAGAGCATAAGAGTTCACAACTTCTCAATATTCTCTTGAATTTGTCAACGAGGAAGCTGAGGAATGGCATTCAGAGGTGACCTGTCCAAGGTCATACTTCTAGCTCAAAGAAGTGATGACAGTACTACCACAGTGCCTTGATTCGTCATTTAGATAACTTCATTCTGCAATGTGTTGCTCCCAAATAATAATTATGCATGACGAAGTATGACCATGTCCACTGGAAGATTACTTTGCAGAAAGAAAAATAGAGTTTCTAATGAAGAAACACAAAGATTTAAAGCTATACCAATGTAACTAATGAAGAAAAAACATGATTTTTAAAAAACAATCAAATTCACTAAATCATATAGTTTATTCAAATGCAAATGTTTTCTTAAAAAGATTTATTGGCTTCAAAAAACACTTTAGAGGAGTAAATTGTTTTGTGACTATTTATGTTTCATGTTCATTCAAGAAAATTATTCATATGCTAATGATTATATTAATTTAAAACTAGCATTTCTTTAAAAACAGGTCTAGAAAAAAGTTTGTCTACTTCACATTCTTGTATTCAAATGATATCATAAAAAAAAACTATCCCAACCAGTGATTTTCAGAAGTAACTTTACAATTCCTCCTTTGGAATTGGTTTAAGAATTTAATATACCCAGCCTTTTTTTTTTTTCAAATCTAACCTAAATTTCTATTGTTTCAGCCTATTTTTAGTTCTATGTGCTTTTTCTTCAATGGAAATGTAAAAAGTTCAAATGGACTATGAAAACATAAATGTACATTTCTAGACCAACTAATCCCAGTTTATTTCACCTTCATTTCTACAGATTGTTTCCAATCCTTTGGTTCATATATCTACACTAAGCCTTCTACAAAGTCCTTCAGTTACAGAATACAGACTTTTTTTACAGTATATAAATGAATGTCTCACCAGTGCAGTGTAAAATGGGAGAGTTGGCTGGGTCATCTGTATCATATATCATATCTGACAATATACACTGCTGTGTAGGACTGAAGCACTGTACTTTCCAAGCAAGAGCCTGTCTCATAAAACTAGTATATTCCATTTCTAACAGATGACCTTTCTTTGCAGAGAATGTGTGTTATGATACTTGGGTAATATTTCTTGGTTTGGTTTGGTTTTGTTCATTTTCATGAACCAGATTGACTTTCCTAATATTAATACCACCTAAAAGATACACTATTCAACACCTCCAGAGTCACCACACTCTGTGTTTATGAAATGAGGAGTAAATGCAGTCAGCAGAAATCTATAATTGACAGCACAATTACTAGTAAGGAAGCTCATCATTTCTTTTTTTTCTTAAGAAGATTATAATTTAATAAAAGGAATTTGTCTACATTTTGCCAAACCTATCCTTACCTTACACCTTGCTAAAAATTCTTAAGGAATAGTTTAATCTTATTTATAGAGGATTAGGTCCCATGGCCTTAAGTCTAAATGGGCAATTAAAATTTATGTATTTTTTATTTGTTTCTTCTTGCAAAATGAATGAACTGTGACTACATTGTCTTACAATGAGATCAACTCTTTAGAAACTATCATGGAATAACACAGGGTCAAATGGAATATGACCCAGACCTGGGGCAGGAATTTTGTTTTCAAAATAGAGAAGTGTCAATAATTGTACAGGAGAATAGGTCTAATAAAATTCAGCACAATTTATGGAGAAGCACTACTCTTGATTGGCTTTAGTGTGATATAGAATTTATTTCTGTGGTTATGTGTTGATATTTGCTAGCTTAGAATTTTGAGTAATATATGGCCTTCACTTTTTTAAACTTTTAAAAAAATTTTTTAGTTGTAGATAGACAATACCCTTACTTATTTATCTTTATGTGGTGCTGAGGCTCAAACCCAGTACCTCATACGTGCTAGGCGAGCGCTCTACCACTGAGCCACAACCCTAGCCCTGGCCTTCATTTTTAAGGAAGTTAAATAATAAAAATATGAGCTGTAAACTTTGAAATTGAGTTTAAGGAGAAATTGTACATTTTGACCAAAGGATTATAGAGTATATGTAAGTGGACTTGAGAGGATTAAACAGGAACTCAGATGCAAAAAAACTGAAAGGCAACAATTCACTTAGTACATATGAATTTGCTCATTGAGAGATGAATGGAAGAGACAATTGTAGCTGTTTGTATGTGTGAAGATTGCTTTTGTATTGGACTGCAGTAATACAATATTTTTGTAATACAGTTCAAACAATTCAAAGAAAAATCAGTGCTATTAAAGGAAATTAGAAAGATCAAAGAGCAAGTTTAGAAATTTAATTAGGGCTTCCTTTTTTTCCCCCAGCAGTTAGCAAAATATCTAGCATGTTAGGAATTGTCAATACCACTTGTCAATAAATGCTTGTAGAATGAATGGGAGGAAAAGAGAAAGGAAGGCAAAAGATAATCAGGATTGAAAAATGTTAATTTGTGAGAGTTTTTCCAGATATCCTATTAATGATGGAATAATAATTGTTAAAGGGGAAGAAAAATAAGTGGTTGGCAAAAGTCATCAAAGGCTGAGGCCAGAGGTTAGCATCACTCTTGTAAGATGACATTTCAAGTTAATTAAGAACCAGGAGCATGAGCGTCCAGAAATAGCTTTTTGAAATGAAAAGTTACATGAGAGTAGAGAGAACAGAGCACTAGTGATTTTTCCACAATTTAAACAGAGTGGTTCACCAGAAAAGTCCTGGGCAGGCTCAGAGTGCTGGCTTTGACTCTATGCCATTTGAGTCCTTGAATCATTGCATTTTACATTTTGGTCTGATCACACCTATATACTGAAATAAAAGCAAGAGTTAGATTTAGCTCATACTCAGCCATGAATTCTGCACCCAAGATCAGTCAAAAGTTGATGGAGTCCTTCTCATCATCTCCATCATCATCATTATCATCATCTCCACCATCAACACCATCACCATCACCATCACCACCACCACCATCAGCAGCAGCAGCAGCAGCCACCCAGAGTGGCACCGAGCCTCCATGGGTACTTGCAATGTGCCTTAAACTAAGTGCTCTGTGCGTGTTATTATCTCATTATGATTATGTTAGTTCATTGTTATTATTTCCCCTCAACAACTTTTCAATATTTCCATTATAGATGTGATTAAAACGAAGTCACATAGAATTTAGGCAAATAACGCAGCATCAGGGGGGAAAAAAAGGATTCTTTAACAATATCTTGCCTTTACAAAATAAGGAGATAAAAATCCCTGCCCAGCGAAAGTTATTTGATATTAAGCTGTTTACTTAGTCCTGCAAACATTTCTTCTTATTTATGAGTATTTTGTATTACTACTAAAGGAGATAGTATAAGTAACACACCAAACATAGTACCTGATCCATTACACATGCTTAATAAATGGAAATTTTTTCTGCTTTTACTATTATCATTATCATGAAAAGTTTCTGATTCCCTTAATATTGCTTAAGAAACAGAAGCATGAGCTTCTACAAATAGTTTTAAATGAAAAGTTACATAATTCCAGGGCTGGGGATGTGGCTCAGTGGTAGAGTGCTTGCCTCGCATGTGTGAGGCACTGGGTTAGATTCTCAGCACCACATACAAATAAATGAACAAAATAAAGGTCCATCAACAACCCCAAAAAAAATATTTAAAAAAAAAGAAGAAAAGTTACATGAGTCCACATAGAAAGCAAGCAGTGATAAAATCAAATGCAAATGTATATAGGTAGAAAATAAAATGAAGTAAAATTATGGATATTAAGCATAAGTAAGATGAAAGCTATATCAGAGGCATCGACCCCTAAAAGGATACTGAACTAATGGAATTGGTGAAGACTCCAACAATTTCTTCTTCTTGACTTCAGTCAAAACTGAGCTTATGTAACGACTAAAACCTCACTCCCCTGTTGTAACCTTGCTATTTGAGCACCTGTGTTCATGTAGCTGTTATCTCTATTTACACTTAGTGATTACTAGGTCTACTGTTGGAGTGTTCTTAGAAATGATAGCAAAGCTAAAAATAAAGTGACCACTTAAGCAAAGCCGCAACTCACTATGGTGATGATAAAGCATTATAACCCACATCCCTTATTGCACAGAAATGTCCTTTTTATAATGAGGGGAAACCACATTTCAATCACATTACTTTGCCATCCAAAAAAGGGGTGGGGGAGGCACCAGACTTTTAGCACCAAATTTAACTCTAAGCTATTTCTTGTTGCATGAAAAATTCCAACTGAAAAAAGTTACAGAAAAGGCAATACCTTTCCTTGGTGATAAGGGATTCTATAGAGAAGACATACTGCAAAGTGATGATTCATTAATGAGTTGCTTTGCATAACTCATCTAAGGCACAGTGTGGTACTAAACGCCACAGGTGCTCTGAACTTATAGGGTGGAACACTATTGAAAAGGCTTTATGCTTTTGAAAGATAAAAAATGGAGACCCCCCCCCCAAAAAAAAAAAAAACACAAGTATCGGGAAATTGCTGCATCTGTGAGAAAATATTATCTCTCATGATTGTTTTAAATCAAAGACCTCCTGTAAACCACATATCCCCAGAAAGGTCTTAGTGATAGCAGAAAAAATACCATGAATGTTCCAAGATTTCCTCAGATTTCTCGTGGGTGGCTTAAGAAAACCTTAAGAGAATCTCCATGACTGACTGCCCTGAGCTATAAAGTGGGTGGTAAGTCAAGCCCTGCCAGGATTTGGACTCCTCCCTGCAAGAAAATTAGATACTGCTCAGGAACCTGGCGGTAAAAATAGGGCACCACCGAAATAATAGCTTCCAATTTTGCAACACCCTGCTCTTTTCTGATGAGCGGACTTCTAGTAGAGGGCAAGGGTTAATTTTCAAATTTGCCGATTCCTGGAGTAACTCTATTCTGAGAGCAAAGAATGAGAAAAAGTTTTCCAAGTTCCATAAAAGCTCTGAGATATAAATTTAAAAATAGATTAACATTAAAAGAATATTTTTAATTTCTGTGCCTACTTCTTCATTTTTCTTCTGAAAACCAAAAGTGTTGGGAACTTGGATGTGCTTCTCAGAAAAAGTGATATCTTACTTATTCTACTTGGCTCATTATACATGGTTTATATTGTAATCTGTTAACATTTCTGTGACTTCCAGGCAGCTTAAAGACAAGGAATCTATTTCATATGTAGTATTTCAATCTCCATTGAGCAATTTACTAATAAAAAAATTCAACAGGAGTTTTTATGTTTTCCATTGAGAACTAATGAAGTATAATGAGTAAATTCCAGAATTAGACAAAGAATATAAAAGTAAATGGAGAATGATTTAGTGAGGGATTAAGGGACAGATTGCTGCTAAAGAAAGAACATCTGCATAGACTCTTAGGAGATAAATTCTTGCATTGTATTATTAAAACTTTTCCCCACAACTTAATTCTATCCTCCTCTAATGTGGATTACATAATGTAAATATTTCAAAAAAAGAGCACTAATTATCTCTTAATAAAAGTTGGCTGTCCTGACTAAACTCATAGAAATGCTTTTTAAAAGTGTTTAACATTTTTGCTTTTTGCTCATAAAGGAAATTTTTAAAAATTCTTATCTCCACTGAGCCTTCTGGCTGCACATGAGCATCTTGATACTTTAGTTGTCGGTGAAAAGCATTTCTCTTCATTTTGTTGTTGAGTTGGGTGGCAGTGGGAAAGTGTCCCAATGTGCACAATCTAGTTTGCTGGATAATTGATTTTTTGACAGTTTCTTTGAGAAAAAAGGAACATAAGTTAGCCTGTACAACTGATGTGTGATGAGGGGTCACTTTGACATTAGTTAACCACACATTTGAAGAACTGTATTAAGCTAAACTCATGTCTGTTCTAAGATTGTCTATCCTAGTTGTCTAATTCACTCCAATAAATGTTCATGGTCATATAGTATGTACAAAACTGACATCCTGAGAGTAGCTAAGACACATCAAAATTTAAAACTTCAAGAAGATATTCATATTCCCAGTGTCTCCATCCCACTAACATGACGCAGACCACAAAGTAACAAAGCTTTGAGGTGTTATCCTCTTGGTTCAGATGCATTCTTTTCTTGCAAAAGTACATTTTTAGGAAGTGTAATCTACATTTAAGTGAAAGGCGATTATTCTCCTTGTATCTTCTCTGCTTTTTCACAGGGACTGAGTACATGTTCTGTGGTCACTCGTGTGGGGGTGGGGGGCGGGTGCGGGGGTGTGTGTGTGCGCATGCGCTTTAAGCAACGGTAGAAACAGAATATAACCTAGAAATTTAACATGAGATGGGTAAACATGAACAAAATCTCTAAGTTAAACCAGAATAAACTCTAACTTTCCAAGGAAAAAAGTAAGAAAAGGAAGGTAACAATACTGTTATATCTTCCTTTTCCCATCTATTAAATATGGAAGACTGTGTGATGGTATCTAAAAATAGCCTAGGAATTAATCACATTCATTTATTGTATTTGTATATCTATATATATATATATATATATAGAGAGAGAGAGATATACACACAAGTATATATATAAATATATGTATATACAGTCAGAAATCAATCATGTGTTCATTTATACTTCTATATTATGTGTGTGTTGTATATATGTATATATACACATTATGTGCATGCACATGTGTAGGTATATACATATATACATACATATTATATGGGTATATTTATGTAAATGTGTGTGTATATTTTTCTGTGTATACACACACATATATATATAGTGTGTGTGTGTGTGTATATATATATATATATATATATATATATATATATATATATATAATCCCAAAGGACAAATCAAGGCACCCACTTTTAAGAAGATGAATTTAAAAGTTGCCATTTTCCCAAGTACTACAAGTGAGGTATCCAAGAAAAGTTTAGGAATGCTGCAATGGAGAATTCCTCTTTTCCTATTTATTTGCTGATTGAATGCTATTTACATATTATTTTATGAATGTTAAACTTCTATTCAGATAACATTTCAGAAAGTCCAGGACTAAGATAATTACCAAGAATAACTGTCCTGAATTTGAGGAATTCCCTAGGAATCCCTAAAAGAAGTCACCTCAGAATTTCATGCAGCACTGTATTGACATTAGTGGCCCAAGCTAAAGATCTAAAATGGTACTTTAAGTTGCTGAAGATGTGGGGTTGCAATTTGTGTAATCAGGAGGGACTGCTGTAGGGAGTGGGGAAGGGGCAAAAGAGAAAGTTTGGACCCTTCAGATATATTGTAGAGAATCTGCAGTAGTATTTCGGATTTAAAAAAAAATCAGATTGTAGATTATTTTTAGCTATTTCTTCTGACATTTACCTCCATATTTCTAAATAATGTGATGGGTAATGTAATAGTTTTTCCACTTTAGATATTATCTCTTAATTTCCTACTATAGAAGATGAGGATTTATCTCTCTACACCTATTCCTCTCATCATCCTTAACCCTACCTCTCACAGACCCTAGACTCAAAAATAGTTGTTTCATAATTTTCAGTTAAATTAGTATTTACTATTTTTTATTTTGACTACATAAAAAAAAATTCACAGCTTAGCCAGGTAGTGGCACATGATTGCATCGCTCTTCTTTTTTTTTCTTTACTTTGTTCTTTTTATACACATCAGTACTATTTATTTGACATATTTATGCAAACACGAGTATGTCTTATTCTAATTAGGATTCCAGTTTTGTGCATGTACGTGATGTGAAGATTCACTGTGGAGTATTCCTATAAGTACATAGGAAAGTCATGTTAGAGTCACTCCACTGTCTTTCCTATTCCTGTCCCCCCGCTCTTCTAATAAAACTGGTCCTCCTAGAGTTAATAATTGATTCTTGTAGTTTCCTGTGAAACTATTACAAATTCTTCCATCCAAATTGTCTGGCTAGACTATAAAGTTCTTCTCAGTGTAGCTATCACATATAGCTGACATATTCATCTTTCTCTTTCTTTCTTTCCTTCTTTCTTTATCTAAGTGATATCTTTTATAGAGAACTATCCAGTAGCTTTTGAGAATAAAGGGTTTTTTTAAGTGATTTTTCACATAATATTAAGGTAGGAACAAATTCCCATCCAAGTTGTTAAGGCATATTTCCTTGTCATCTTATTTCCACTGTTACTTCTAAAAAATGCAATACCATTATCATTCCCAAGTCCTAAAATATAATTTCTCATTCTCTGTCTGATAGCATTAGGGATCATTAACTTGCCTCCTACATTCTGAAATTTCACCAGGATAGTTCCATTACTACTTCATATTCCATTTGTTTTCTTCGGTCTGAAGACTTGGATCATTAATTATGGGATATTTTCTGAAATTTTTTTTTTTGAAAAATTTCTCTCACTTTTCTCTGAAATGCTACTGAGAAATGTGGCTCCCCTCCAAGGTGACTAATGGACTAAGGAAGAGAAGGAGGGCAAGAAATTGATGACTGCCTACATTCAACTTTTCATGGCATTTGTACACCTATTGTGGCCATTGTTAGAACATTTTATTTTTGTTTACATAGTTTCTCACACAATATTGTAAGCTCCAATACGAAAGATAGACTAGATAGATTGTTTAGGTTTATATTTCTGATGTTTAGCAGAGCATCTTCCACATAGTAGGCACTAAGTAAACACGAGGTTAATAGAGATTATGATATGACTATGGTCACTTCTGTATTACTACACTCTTGATTTCAGCTGCTGGGGCTTTACTTAGGGACTTGTTCTCACAGGATATAGAATCATCAAGCACAGTTATTATCAGCTGACCTTTTAATCAGCAAGCCAAATTATAAGGTGAATGTTTGTTTCTGAAGCAAGTGCAAAGTAGAACATGATCATTAAATAGCACATGTCGTTCAATGATTCTCGAACTAGAAGGTCTTCAATTATCATTGTTAGATACAATAACATTAAATTTTGTTTGATTTTAGAATATATACTGTATGCCACGGAGTGCTTATGTTGAGGAGTGGTGTTACAAAATTAAACCAAAGAAAAATTTGTAACTGCTTTGTGTCCAAATATCCCATGCACTAACGTCACAGAAAGCAACTTTGGACGTTTCACAGACATTTTTCAGAGTCATTGCACAACTAGAAGTGCATACAGACTCTTGTAATATTAATACAGTGGTGTTTGAGCACATGTGTTTCAGAAGTGAAAAATCCCCATGGAAATTCACTTCATAAAATCAACACCCTGGAATGACCTACACTTTTCCAGATCCTCCATCCAAATCCTCAGCAGCTGAGCTCATTTTGAATGAAAATGCACAAAAAGGATTAGAAAAGAAATGTAATATAAATGTGCAAAATAAGGAGTCAGTAATTTGAAATACAATTTTAAATAAGGCAGCCTGATGGGGAAGCCCATAAGGAAAGTCATGTTTTTTACTGACTTCTGTCTCTTACAGGACAGATTTTAGTTAATTCAGATGATTTAGAAAATGACACCAGTATGCTCAGAAGCAATTGCAAATAATCTCACTTTTCTATGTACCTGTACTTTTTTCAGGCTTTAAACCACAGAAGTAGATTTAAATGAACTTTAAAATCAAAATTTAAATAGGAAATCTGAACAGGAGAAGTTGTAGAGATGAAACTTTTTACAATCACAAGATAAGGAATGGGCGTTTCAAAATATAAAGATGACAAACATAATCATAATCATGAAAAAATTTTGCCTTAAAATTAAAAAGGTATACATTCATAAGAATGTCGTGGAATTGTCCAAAGAACGTAAGTCGGAAATGAGATCAGGATTAAAACTGTGTTGAATCTATCTAAGTTACAATCTCTATCTCCGTAGTTAGAGTCTTTTAGAACTTGTTATTATATCTTACTTTGATGTGATAGAAATACCACTTACCAAACTTGAGTGGATTATGTTAGCAATTATTTTAAGATTTTTAAGGGCAAAATTGTTGTGTATTCTTTTCTCCATGGAAAATTATATTTCTCGTTTGTAAAAGAAATCAAACCAGAATTCAGGCTCAACTTAAATGTAAATGTGGCTTAGGAATGACACAGTAATACCACTTGGCATTTCTTAAGTTGGCCTGCTCTTTCTACACTGGATAAAAATAAAGAAAAGAAAGCATCTAAAACAGAACCGCCCTATTACAACCCAAATTTGCCCATGAAAGCAGAAATTTTCTGGCTTGCATCTATGCGTTTTTTCCACTTTCCGTAGCCTCCCACACTATAATGACTTATGCATGGAATTCAGAGACTTTATATTTTCTTTTGAGTGCAAAATGAATGCCAACATGGAAAATGTGAATGCTGGCCATTTTCAAAGATGGCCACAGACCTTCAGGGGAATTAAATAGTATCCAAAAAGATATTTGGTCAAGCTAGGGTACCAACATTTTAGTATATTCCTTAACTTCACCAGTCTTTATAACATGGGAATATTTGCCTTTGGGACATCTGCTGGGTCAGAATAACTTGAGATTTTTGATGGGGAGTCAGAATCCATTTCAATACACTGAAATGTCCCCAAACTAGCACAGCAGTTAATCTTGTTTATGGGTGAAATCAATAAGCCAATCCATGTTATGTGCTGACAGTTCTTGTGCAAAATAAAAACTAAGTGTCTGCTCTTTGGGATTTTTCATTTACAGTCCAGTTATTTGGTTTCATTGTGGAATAATATTTGGGTTGCTCAATTTATAATGTTGCATTTACTTCCTCATTCAAAAGGATTTGACTAATTCAAGGCAAAAGGATGAATACCTGGAAAGTGTTTTTATTCTGAACTTATATTACACATGATTTTCTTGTTTATTTAAATTTTTATGGCCAAATTCTAACTGAAATACACAAGCCAACTCCTTAGATACCCAAAGAGAATGAGATTCAAGTTTCTGAAGATTAGTCTTAATTGTTTTATCATATTCATATCTCCTTTCTGGTTCACTTGAATTCCTGAGAGGTATGGAAAGTTTATACATACTAAAGATACATAAGGAGAAGGGATGAAGTAGATTCTCCAAACTACATGGAGACAATGAATTTTACTGGCTATCTGAGCCTGGGCCTTAGAACCAGTACTTAATTTGAATATGGACTTACTTCCTAGACATATACTTTGGACAATTTATTGAATTTATTTAAGCTTCAGTATTACTAGCTTGCTAGCTAGTATTAGCAGTAAAACGATGCATGAACAGATGTATATGTCCTAAAATGCTATAAATTGTATATGTTGTGATTTCTTACCCATGAACCGTGTGTTAATATGAGCCAAACTGGATTATTCTATATTTCTTAGTCATTCCCTGGAGTAAATACATCCTGGCCATTTGGGGTCGGTATTAATTCTTTCACACACTAATACTTACACATGCTGTCTCTACAACTCAAGTTTTGCATGGCTAGTTCCCCGATAGCTTTTGCTGCAATTTAAACCAAACAACAAATGAATTTCTTTAACAACTTGTGTTCACAAAAATGAATTAAAGGAGCACATGAGCTAGAGCAATGAGTTTCTTCTGGTGATTTTTCTCAAGTATTTCAATTCAAATATTTTCTTAATGGAGTTTTAAGTGTTTGATAATTTATATCTTTATTCGTTAATGGACCAGCTCTACTGCTTTTAAAATTATTGCTGATAAATTTTGACCAGAGATATATTTCTTCTGTTATTAGGCTGCTGCTTAAAGAAATAAACCTTTAAAGCTAGGAGACAGAAGCTTTAAAAGATTTCTTACTTCTGTCTTCATAACACAGAGTGGTGCTCTTTTTTTTTTTTACCCAAGATAGATTTTGACACTAGAAATGTATCTGTAACTGCATGTTTTTTAAAATTTTTTAATAGGTGGCAAAATGACAAAATTCACTGTGTTCTTTGATCCATGAATTTGAAATAATCTTTCATCAAGTTCCATCTCCTTGAGCCTCATATGGAATGCATCTCTCTGTCTGTTGTTAAACGACGATGACATGTCTGCAGCTATCAGAAAGAGAAGCTGGGAAGAACATGTGACCCAACGGGTGGGACAGCCTTTTAGTTCTGATGATTGCAACAGAGTATGTCATCATGGACTTGTAGCCGACAGCTTGCAGGCAAGTATGGAAAAAGATGCAACTCTCAATGTGGACCGCAAAGAAAAGTGTGTTTCGCTCCCAGACTGCTGTCACGGATCAGAGCTGAGAGATTTTCCTGGGAGGCCAATGGGTCACATTTCAAAGGAGGTGGATGAAAATGACAGTCATGAAGGTGAAGATCAGTTTCTTTCTCTGGAAGCCAGCACAGAAACACTTGTGCATATTTCTGATGAGGATACCGATTCTGATCTATACCTTGTGGGTGATAAACAGATTTTAACTACTCAAGGGCATAAAATATCAGACCAACATAATGTCGAAGGAGCAGGCTCCTTAGTAAAGACACTGCCTATCATGGAAAGTAACCAAGATTCTTATAACTCCTGGGGAATGGCTGGGGAAGCTGATTTGGTAGAAGATTGCGGGGAAAATAAAGTTGCTGACACTGTAAGAAGCCTGGAGCTTTGTAGTGATATAAGCTTAAATGAAACAAAGGATGTACCCAACGTAATTATGCTTGATTCTTTGAATGTGAAAGATATTATGCCTGAGAAGCAATTGCTGAATTCTGCCGTAATTGCCCAACAACGAAGGAAACCTGACTTCACTAAAGATGAACCTGAAAGAAATACCCTCGACGTCAGACAGGATGAGTTCTTGGCTACTCCTTGCACAGACAGAGGACTGCCATTATTAAAAGCAGATTTTGGAAGCTGCATTTTGCAGCCTCCTTCCTGCCCCAGTGGAATGTCAGCTGAAATCGACCTGGAGAAGAGCGGTTTCTCAGAACATCAAAACAAAAGTCCTCCAAAGGTCAACATGGAAGATGGCATGCAGTGTTTACATGTGAGGGACTCTCTGACCACCCAGGAGTCCACAGAGAGCCAAGTCAGACTTCGAAAGAGAAAGGTAAGACACATTCACAGAGTATCTGGCTTTTGAAATTTTTTAAATATCCCCATTTTTATCACTTGTTATTTTGCTTTATTAAAAAGCTTTGTAGGCATTTCTTTTGCCCTATAATGCAGCTATTTAACTTAAAGACTATCCACTTGGTGAAACCATCAAAATATGTACAAATTATAATACAATTATCTTTCAATTTCACTGATAATATTTATGATGGCTCTTGGATATTATACTTTGAAATTGTGTTGAAGATATAATTTGACATCTTTTCTCTAGTTGGAACTGAAGAGTTGTCACCTAGCTCCTAATGATGCAGTTGAAGGCCTTGAGGAGTAAAACTTTTAGAAAGGAAGTTGTGATTTTTTTTTAACGTAGGATCCTTTATTTAGACCTCTTTCTTTTTCCCTTCAAAAGTATATTTCATCATAGTAAGAGTGGTATAAGTCACCACTATTCATGTTTAAAGGCAACAAACAATCACTCCTCCCACCCAATGTCTGACACTATTTAAATGATACCCTGGCATATTCACCAACAGTAGATGCATCATGATTTCTATTTCTTGCCACAATTTTAAAACATCAAAAAAGCCAATCCCTAGATCCCTTAGGAAGTTTCCAAGTGAGAGAAGCAAACACTGAGGTATCACTACATTGATTTGTGGTTTAGCTAGTAAACTCTTAGCCAAAACTTCAAGATTTCTCCAATATTCTTTAGACAGTGTGGGGTTGTCCATTCCTGATATAAGTCCAAATACAACTTCTCCTATACATCCCACCTACCAACTGGCATTGAGACCCTGCAGATCAGACACTTTGTATAATAATTAAAATATGCTTTCTTACCCTTCTGTTGATATAATCTTAATCTATAGTTGCAATTCTACCAAACACAAAACTAATGTTGTTAGTTCTTTTTAATGGGGGCTATCTACCTACAATGAAGAAAAAAAAAAAACTTCCACAACTGTCTCTGTGGTTAAAAATCTGGTTTCCATAAACTGTGGTTTAGCTAAAAAACTAGATCAGTAATGTGTCATGAGCTCGTTTAATTGAAAGCAAAGACTTTACAGCAAAAATTGGTGTGTTCGAACCATGTGCCAACAGAGTATTCTGTGCTGCTGGCCATCTCTCCCTTTCTTACATAAATTGTATTAAAATGTTAATGTTCCATAAAGTTGTTATGATTGGAATGCTCGGGCCACTTTTTCAGAAATTTCCATATATCCTATCAATTCTGTTGGAGGGAATGCAATAATGACATAAGAAAGTCTCAGCTGACCTATGACATAGCCCCCCTAAAATAAGACAAATCCTGCCCAACTGCCGACATAAACATTGAACATTCCCTAAACATGTGCTCACCATTTGGACATTTATATCAATACTGAGAATGCTGGAAAGGATTTACTCTTGGACGTGTCCCTGTAGCTCCATTGTATTTTGAGAGCTGCAATCATATCTCATTTACAAGTTCTAACTTAAATAATTTATATTAAGCATTTTGTTATTCTAAAGCTTTGTGACATTATCTGGTGGAATATTTACTATGACTCTATAACCATTTTGGGGTGGGCTTGTAATGAACAGATTAAATGTAAAAATTCAGATTCAAAATTTACTCTAGGAAAATACGGTTATGGAAGAAGTCCTTAGAACAAAAATACATAGGAATTTTTGCTTTATTCATTTTGAATGAGTGTAAAAATACCTTTAAATTGACAATTCGCCATTTTCAAATCTTACTAAAGAAATAACAACATATTCATAAAATAATATGTTCATCGTTGTATTGCATGTTCCTGAAAACAAAAGAAAATAGCCTAAATTTCCATCAATAAATAACTTGTTATTCGTCTATTGTATGGAATGCTATTGTTTACCTGTTGTATAGAAAGATGAAGTGAGATTCACATGCACTGATTTTGAAAGATGCTCACGACATAGTGTATCTGGAAATAAGCAGTGGCAGTCCAAACCTTATATGAAAAATGTACATATAGAAATCGATAAAGGTATAGACAGGAGAATAAACCTTTCTATACGACTGAGTAAGAATATGAAAAATCTCAGCTAAATGTGCACAAAATTAACAGCAATCACTTTGAATGAGTAGAATTAAAAAGGTAGAAAACATACATTCTCACTTTTTATAAAAATTTTTATAAAAAGTGATATAATGTGTGTGTATGTATACATGTATTTACTTTGTCAGCTATAGCAATAACTATAAAATTAAAGCTTGGAAAAGTGATTCATAGCATAAAGTGATATAGTTTTAGTCAGAGAACTTGAATCAGCTCATAATCTGATGGTCATGTGAGTGAATCAAATTCTTCACTGTATTTCTGAATGTGGATTTATCAGGATGAACTTTAGTCAGCTTTTCATTGCGCTGACCAAAATACCTGAAAAGAACAATAACAACTTAGAGGAAAGAAAGATTATTTCGGGCTCGTGATTTCAAAGGTCTCAGGCCACAGATGGCCAGCTCCATTGCTCTGAGCCCACGGTGAGGCAACAGGGGAAGGACCCAGTGAGGAAAATCTGCTCAGCCCTGGAGGCATCAGGAAGTAAGAAGATGCACCCTTCTAGGGCACACCCCCAGTGACCCGCCTTCTCAAGCCACACCCCATCCATGCAAACTAGGATGAACTGATCAGGACACAGGTCTCGTAATCTAATTATTTCATTTCTGAATACTCCTGCAATAACAGGAACTTTTGAGGGACATCTCACATCCAAACCATAACAGGATATAATCAAGATTCTAAGACTTGAAGAAAAAATCAAAACCAAAAAACTATAGGAGAGCTTATAAAAGCAATCACCCAGAATGTATTAAAATAGTTCTCTAGAGAAATCATTGGGCTTTAGATAGACGTTATCATTCCTTGAAATCCATATATCTTGACAGGCATTCATTGTTTTGCACAACTTATTTTTTTCTTGATGTCCAATAATATTTCTGACCATCCAGGATAAACACATACACGCACACACACACACACTTACATATTAGAAGTCTCAATTGTAGAAAACTGCATCTGTAGTATATCTAAGGATTGACCTTTTGAGCTAATAATTTCCTTAAAGATGATGAAATGGGTCATGAAACTGAAGCTACTAAAAGCAAAGGAAAACAAATGGGTTAAAAGCAGACATTAGTGAATGAGCCCTGAGGTCGGGCAGATGATGAGTGGTCATAGGGCCTTGGCTGAATCCCTGGGGTGAGACAGCTGGTTAAAAGCAATTCTCAGAAACAGATTCCAAAGATGTCTGGAGGAGGGAGACAGTCTAAGAAGTGGTCTCTTTAAACCAAAAGAGATGTGAAGATGGAAAATACGCAGAGAAAGACTTGAGGTTAGATTTTTTTTTTTTAAGAACTAGTATATTTGTCATTGATGGTGGTTCACAAATTAAAGAGAGTCCAAGATTCAGTCTTCTGTAAGGGCTATTTAAATATTCTCCAAATTTTTGAATAACCACAATAATTATATAAACTTATAAAATGTTTTATTTGCTCACATAAGACAAGGAATAAACCATATTACAAAGAAATAAACTTGAAAAGATTTTGCAAAAATATGAACTTTGAAAAGACACTGAATTCTACATTCCAATAAAAATCTAGACTAATTTTATGATCTTATTTTATTACCCTAGTATTAGTGAATCTGTAGATTTGACTACTATCATTCAAAGCTAGCATAACAGTAGCTTAAACAACCTGGTTTTCTCACATACACATAGTACTTAGCTATAAGCAGTTCTGGACCTATATGTAGGCTCTATATTTTCAAAACTCCAACCCCTTTGATCCAAACTCACTCCTGTCTTGAGACTTCAGTCATATTCAGGCCAGTGTGGTAGGGGACACAGGCAGATGCACACTTCTTTATCTCTCAGATTGCATGAACTAGAACTGAATTATTTGGCTATACCTAGCAACAAGAGGGCTTAGAATTGAAGTCTGCATTATGGGAGAGAATGTGTCTGCTAAAACCTCTATTATCATAAAATAAGAATATTTATGTTAAGGGATAACTCACAAACATATTGAGGAATAACCCTTAACATACATATATACTAATGTACCCTGTCATGTTATGAAAGAAATAAATAGGTTACAATATATGTTCTGTTATATTCTTTGTAAATACTTGGTACTTGAAATACTTGATACTTTAATTTCACACTGTAATATATCTTTCTGTGTTAGGAATCTATTTTACATATTAAAGTGACATTGACCAAGTGCTACACTATTTCTTATAGGATAACCATCTAGGAGCAAAATATTGCAGTGTACATATTTTATGTTAAGTGTCTGGAAAATGCAAGATGTTAATTAACCAAGACAAATAAAACTCACATATTTTCTTTTTACCCTATCTTTAAAAATATGCCTATATTTGGTAAAAGCACACCCATTCCTGAAATGGCATTCTCTTTGACTCCTGAATGCCTCTATGGGACCTTTGTTCCAAGGAAAGGTTGATATTGACCCATAAGTGATATAAAAGATAGTAAAACAATACCCCAAAAATGGAATAAGTCAAACTATTGGCTGGCTGGAAGAATATAAAAGAGAAGGAAATTTTGCCCAAGAAATAAAAACCAAAAAAGATAGCCCAGCCATGGTACAACATAATGTCACAAGATATGTTGAATAAAAGCAAGGACTAGGAGAAGGATGGTAGTCTGTGAATAAGTTGTATCAGCTGAAAAAGAAGGAAGGAATGGCATGCAGAACATATAGTTTTCTAGGTGAATTCATAATAGTATGAATTTATACTAAGGTCACTTTTAGACAGGTCTTTTGAAGCTTTCAAGACAGGTCTGTTGAGCAGATTGCCTTTCCTAAATCCTCTTGCTTTTCAGTTCTATTTTACTAGGATAAGGTTTGGATATAATGAATCAAAATTGTTACTAGGTAGATAACTGGGCATAGACAGATGACATGTTCCTATGATAACACTTCACCCACATATTTTTAGCAGAGCTGTGTCCCAGGTGAAGCTAGTGGCTTTGTAAGCAACATGATGTATGCTCTTTAGGCCACACAAAACTGTCAAATGACTTCATGCCACAGAAACTGGTTTTTTGCTTTGTAAACAACTAGAAAGCCAAAAACATATTTGCATATACTTGGGACTCAGATATTTTGCCTCATCTCAAATATAATTCTAGTAAAACTAACTAGAAATGCAACAATGATTATTTGATGAAGAAAAACACAAGATATAGTGCCTAGTGATCAGTCAATAAACATTGATCATTTTCAATATCCCAGGCTCTGTTCTATGTACGTGCTATACTACCATCAGTTAGACAGTCAAGGTGTTTATATTGTGAAGCATATAGTTGCTTAAATCCCCCTGGAATAACAAATGAGGCTTCTGTTTGACTAACATGAAAGGCTGGGACTCAAGGAAGACTAGTGACAATGAGAGAGAGAGAGAGAGAGAGAGAGAGAGAGAGAGAGAGAGAGAGAGAGAGAGAAGAGAAGAGAAGAGAAGAGAAGGAAAACAGGGAGAGAGAGAGAAAGAGATAGAGAAAGATGGGCAGGCTAAAATAGTATACTAAAAGAAGCATTGGTCAATTGCAAGGGAAGAATGTCTATCAGTCTTCAGCTGGGCGCTGCGGTGCATACCTGTAATCCCAGCAGCTCAGGAGGCAGAGGCAGGAGGATCAGGAGTTCAAAGCCAGCCTCAGCAAATTAGCAAGGCACTAAGCAACTCAGTGAGAGGTTGTCTCTAAATAAAATACAAAATATGGCTGTAGATGTGGCTCAATGGTTGAGTGCCCCTGAGTTCAATCCCCAGGAGCCCCCCATCCAAGAAAAACAGTGTATCAGTCTTAGATAAAACATGGATGTTGAGCAGACTGAAATCAAATGTATTGCAACACAATGATTTAGTGATCTCCAGCAGAAGTTTAGTAAGAAGACAAAGGTAAATAATTGCTGTCATTTTACATCAGGTTCTATGATGTCTAGAACTGGTTTTCATTGGCTGTGTCTCTATTATACAGAAGATGGAGCCCTGATAAACTAACATTTCAAGATCCTCAAATGTTTTCTCTTTGGGGGGAACACAACTTTCCCCAATTTCCTCAGTCAAATTAGTTGATTTTTTCTCTATATATTCATGGAGGACTTATTCCTTATACAATATATCTATTCCATTTTTAATTTCAATGTATAATTAACAACAAATTTGTTGGAATTCATTTTATTCCACTGTTGCTAATTAAAATGTAAGCTCCCCGAGGACAGTTATTCAGTCTCCTTTCTGTAGTGTCCAGCTCAATATGTAGGACCTTTCCATAAATTCCTGAATGAATTTACCATGGTAAAGCACCTATTTTTCAGAAAACAATACCAAATATCAAGAGCCCAACATTATAAAGATTCCAAAGAAATTAAGTCATGCATCCAAAATCATTGACCAGATATCCCACACTTCATACCATAATTTACTTTTTGTTCTCCAAGTTCCATGCTAAAACCGGATATGAGAGAAGGAGAGGGGGAAAGAAACCATGTAATATCTGGATCTCTAAGTCAACCCTCAAGTTTAAAATTATTACCACTCTTTGCCACAGAACAACTAATTAATTATATTGCAATCTGTGAGTAAAAAAAATATTTAGGTTATGGTCAGTTTGTCTCCAGAAAGGAGTGAGCAATGTTAGGTATAGAGAAGAAAAATATTAGAATATCTGTTAGCATTTATTTTGTCCTTTAAACTTGTATGTTTTATAACACATATGATATATTAGCACAAACGTGTATGCACTATAGTTTATAAATAAGTGAAATATGCATGCTCACTGAGGGAAGTGCATAATCAAAAAGTTAGAAGGGCACTCGTTCAGAAATTCTGTAGTTTTTCTGGTTAATATCACTTTGAGGAAGTTAGGGATGGAATGGAGAAGAAGTGACAGGAGTAAGAGATCAAAAGAAACATTGATGTGGCTGTGTCCCTGTAGTATGCTGTTTTTAAGTGTTTTGGGTATAAACTGAGGAGAGCAATAGCTGGGTCAAATGGTGGTTCCATTCCCAGATTTCCAAGGAATTTCCATACTGCTTTCCATATTGGATGCCCCAATTTTCAGTCCCACCAGCAATGTATGAGTGTGCCTTTTTCCCTACATCCTTGCCGACATTTATTGTTGTTTGTTTTCATAATAGCTGCCATTCTGACTGGAGTGAGATGATATCTTAGAGTAGTTTTGATTTGCATTTCTCTAATCGCTAGAGATGATGAGCATTTTTTCATATATTTGTTGATTAATTGTATATTCTCTTCTGAGAAGTGTCTGTTCAGGTCCTTGGCCCATTTGTTGATTGGGTTATTTGTTGTTGTTTTTTTGTTGTTTATTTTTTTAAATGTGTCAGATAATAGTAAATTTCTTAATTTCTATCAAGAATACTACATAAAATAGGGAGATTTCCTACCAGGTACCTTGAAGGCAAAAATATGAATACACACAAACATACATACACGTATGTGTGTGTATTCATATTTTTGTATCTTAATCTTTCTGTGTGTTTGTGTGTGTATGTGTGTGTATATTAATGTGTGTGTATGTATACTGGATGAATGTAATTAGATCTGAATATTTCCTGTTCCAGATATTATTTTTAAAAAAAGTAGTTATGATGTGTGATGAGCCTCTGATCCAATTAGTGACTTGGACCAAAATTGCAAATTTACATTAGTTATTAACAAGTTAATATTAATAAGTTCATATTAACTTAACATGAGCATTTATTGAAGCAAAAATTAAAACACTTTTATGATATTACTTTACATAATGAATGGCTATTTCTGAGCCAGCTGCACATTACAGTCTATCATAATCATGAAACTGATTTAGTTTCTTCCTCATGGATTTCTGTTACTAGAAACCAAGACCAATTTATTAATCTTTTAATACCAATGAAACTGCCATAGCTTTTGGCTGCCTCCCCCTAAGAAATGCCAATATCCACAAAAGTTGGAATAACTTGCATAACCTCCATAAGAGAGCCCTGCCCCAGTTATCTGGGTACCAGACACAATGGTGCCAACAGGATCTGTTCATTTTCTGGCTCATGTTCTCAGAAATAACATACTTATCCTTTGCTGCCAACAAGATCTCTATTCCACAGATAATTTTCTAACTGTAAAGAAAATTATAGCGCTATTTTCAAGATAACCTCACAGTTTTCAAAGGAAATATAAGCAAATAAGAAAACACACTTCTACTCTTTTTTTTTTTTCAGTTCTATTTCTACCCTGGTCTAGGAATAAAACTAGTGATTAATGAAGATCTTCAATTTTTGGATTCTTTTTCTTGAGCCAATGAAACTTCAAAAGAGTTTTCTTCTTTTTATGTACATTAAAAATTAACCCAGAGGTTTTAAAAAATGTTGAAATAGCATTACTATTTGGTCTAGAAAATGAATAGCTTGGTCTGAACTGGATTTTCTTGCCAAGAAAGTTAACTGCGATGAAGGGAAAGAGTCCAACCCAAATTGGGGGATGTTGTTTAGCCTATGTGAGCTGCACATGTCTCTGGAAAATGGAAACAATGATCTGTACTTCACAAGGTTGTTGTGAACATTAAATACGAAAGAAAATGTGATTCGACATCTACGAAGTCCAGAAGTAGAATAATCTTAATTTTTCAACCAAGGTTTGAGATGAGGATCTGACAGTCCAATAATTGAATAAAGCAAAGTTATTATCTCTGATTATAAGTTAAATTCTAGTGGAATCTATATTGACAGCATATAGAACCAGCCAGCACATATCTTGTGCAGCTGGAAATTTCTGGAGTGCTGCATGGCTCAGGGTAAGCTTCCACAGCTTCCTTGCTATATAGAGCTGTGTGGAGAACCCAGTGATTAAACCAGTGGGCTCCGATACCAAACGGCCTGCTTCACTCGTTTATAATTTTGTGATTTGTATCTTACTTAATCTTTCTGTGTCTCAGTTTTTTCACCTGCATGATGGGATTTCTCTCTCTGTTGTTAAAAATATCAAATGCATTCAGAAATATATATAATTCAAACAATGCCTGGCATATATAGTAAACACCATATTTTTTTCTGTTATTAGTAGAAGTGATAATTTTTATTTTAGTAAATTATTCTAATTATAAATGTGAGAGCAAACTGAACTGTCAGGAATAATTCTGGGGGCAGACTGTCAAAATATGAGAGAAATTTAGGAAATAAGTCAGCCCATATTGATACCTTTGCTATCCAATTTTATCATTACACAGTACAGTCTTCAATATGCATTCATTAACTTAGAAAGTATTTCGTAAGTACCTTTTTTCCCCCATGCACTTTGTTAGGTGTGGTGCAACATTATAATAAGTATCGTGTGTGCATCCTGACCTAGAGCTTACTCATTAGTAAGAGCAATATCACACATAGATAACTCACTTGAATATTAAGCTTAACTACCCTTGGTAATCAATAGTAATGAATATTAGAATATTATGTAATATTAGATTTTGAAATACCAGTACGAAATACCAGTATTAGTATTATCATGGTTCAGTATAATTCAAGGTAGAAAGTATTGAGATTTCTGGAGACAGAGTTAGGAACAGGTCCCCTAAAGGGGAGATGAGAAAAGGCTCCCTTCAAGAGGTGCCCAAGCTGAACTTCAAAGGATGCACTTTAGATTTTGTATATTTGGGAATCCAGAGAAGGAAATTTGTGGTGCTATTTTAATAATACTTGAGAGATTCAGATTCATTTTTTAATACACATACTTAAATCTTAGGAAGAAATAAAATAAGCAAACACTTTGCAAAAGTCATTATGTATACAGGCACTTTTAAGTACTATAGAGCAAACTATCTCATGGTTTTATGAAAACAATAGTGGTACTTCACATGCAATACCTTAGCTTAGGCAAAGCAACATACCCTTTTCAAATTTAGACTTTTAACTTGGTGATTTGAGGGATCCTTTTATTTAAACTTTTTTTTTTCTCTAGATTTCAGCATACTAATGAGTACTGTCAAGAATGCTGTCTTTACAGTCATAATAATTTGCCCCCCAGAGAGTATTTATCAGTAAGCAGAAAACTGAAACAAAGATCAGGAAAATATGCTCATGATTAAAACAGGGTCAAGAGATGCGCTAGCAAAATAGTTCAACGACAAAAATGATGATACTTTGAGTGAGTGAACCACAGTAACTTTCAATACTGTCATCAATTACATTGGAGCCATGTATGGAACATTGTTAATTGATTATTTTTATAATTATAGACAATTATGAAAAGGTAATTTAACAGTACAACGGACTGAAAGCATGAGAAATAAAAAGCCAAGAGACTAATTCCTTGTTTGTGAAAAGTGCAGCCCTAATTATGATGTTGCATATTCCATTAACATATTGGCCTAATATAAGGAAATTTTCTGATTTAGAGTCACTTGGAAGAGACACCCAAAGGTAGTTAAGTACAATTGGAACAGACAAGAAATGCACTTTATCAATATCTGATAAAAGGTAAAATTTCAATTTTTATGTTGGTATAAATGAAGAATTTTTTTCTTAAGGATAAGAACAGAATATGGGTGCTCACAGTCTCTGTGAGCAATTTGACCTGATGCATAACAATGTGTTCCAGGGATAGCAATCCATGACCATGTCCTTCTATTGTTGGGGACAAACATTGAGTGGGAAGGTCAGTGCTACAACCCAGTGTGCTGGACAACAGCCCTGGTTTTCAACATTATTATCTAACATTTACTTCAAATGTCAATTTATCTCATAGAATTCATCTGTGCTCTTCTGAATGAGTTAAACTTTTTAAGAGAATAATGAAGTGTAGTATAGTGGGAGTACTAAGGATTAAAAAAAACTACGTCACAAAAATATTAATTATAAAAATTCATATCCAATATCTCCAATAAGTAAGTACAATCTGAGAGTCAGCATTTGTTTTCTTAAAAACATAGCCAGGCTTATTGAAGCTTGATGTCAAGGAGGTGACAAAACACATTGAAGTAGTCACTACTACAGGAAGAACATTGGCAAACCGGCCAATTGTTCTAGTCTTCCATGTATTTTCTTTACTTTTTTTTTTTTTTTTTTTTTGGCACCAAGGATTGAACTCAGTGACACTTAACTACTGAGCCACATCCCCAGCCCTTTTTTAAAAATTATTTTATTTAGAGACAGGGTCTTACTAAGTTGCTTTGTGCATTGCTAAGTTGCAAGCCTTGGAACTCGTGATCCTCCTGCCTCAGCCTCCCAAGCGCCTGGGATTACAGGCATGCGCCACCATGCCCAGCCCTCTATGTATTTTCAAAGTAGTTGCAAAAGAAAAGTAGAAGCAGGCTTAGCTTTGAGGGCCTTTAGACTCTTTTTAACCCACCCACAGAAGCACAGAGAGGTTGACCCAATGTGGCCAACCAGTGCCTACATCAAGAAACAAGGGCTGAGGGTACAGCTCAGTGGTAGCATACTTGCCTAGCCTGAGCAAAGGTTGGAGCCTCAGTGCAAAAGCCATCAAACAAAAACTAACCTTGCTCTTATATGCATAGTAATTATTTCCCACAGGATGTATTTTCCATGGTATAGTTGAGACTTTAATTTCCCATCCATTCCCTGCACCTTTATCTTCATTTTGTTGTAAAATGATAACATAATGTGCAATGTCCTGTCTCATGTTCATTTACCCAACAAAGCAAACAAATTGCTCATTTTACCATAAGATTGCAAATAGCATCCTACAAACCAATGAGATGAAAGACAAGGATTTTGCTTTTCGTAAGTTCTTGGAATGTTCCAACTGGAAGAAACTTTAAACATCCTTGCATTTCTCTTTAACTGGAATACTGTGTTTATATTGACAAGGCCAAGGAGCTATAATTTAGAGCGTTAATAGTGGTATGTCCTGTTACCACTGCAAAGTTGCTGTCCTACAGAGAAGATGCTGAGTTGCATATTATTCTAGAAAAGCTACAATTTAAAAGTAATCACAAAGAGTTGGCCAACATCAAAATGTAACCGAAACCTAATATTAAGGTTTTTTTAAGCAAAGAAAGGAAATATGCCTCTATTTCAGACTTTTGTCCACTTTGTATGCAGAAAAAAAAAAATCCATCCTTGAGAATTTAACTATCATTTCAGGTAGTTGTTGATAAAAATATAAAATTAATTTTTAAAAGCTAAAAATGGAGTCTAAAATGATATTTGTGTTTCTCAGCTTCTCCTGGTTTCTAGTTTTATAATAAAAATTCACTCTTTTCTAAGGACTGAGTTTTCATTTAATTCAATTATTCTGTACTTTTCCCCTGTGATCAACATAGACTTTTATCATAAATATTATCTGTGTCCACTTAGGACTTACAAAGTGCTTTCTCTCAGATGTCCACAGTGTTTGGATTGAGGCATGATAAATTTTAAACAAGCTGAAAAGTATTTCAAACAAGGTCCACACTGTGAGCAATCATTAAGAAGGCAAGAAAGAGAGGAAATTAGCTAGTAGAAGTTGGTGTGATCGTCATGCAAGTTTTTTTGTACATATGTCTGTAATCGTGTAAATCACTACATCTTTATAGCTAAAATTCTGTCTAGACTAGAAGCAAAACATACACTAAATTGTATATCGGCCTATCATAAGCAACTAAAAATGGAAATAAATCTATTTTTGATATTTGATATCTTACATATTATAATCCTTAATTTCCAACTCTGACCACTGAAACAATTTATTTTCTGATAGTAAATGAACAATCTTCATGTTGCTTACACGTAGCCACTTAATTATAAAATTTAATTTTTGTATTTCCATAAATCTCTCTATTTTTAGGAAGGCCAATTTACTCTAGAGATGTCAATCAATAAGTCACTACACTGATAAAGAATCATGCATATGAACTGTTGCCCAGTATGGTGTCTCCAGTTTTTTTTTTTAAAGATGGAATTATTAGCAAATATGTAAATATTTTCACCTGAGGTTGCTGGCCAGGTCACTTTGAGACTCATGGAAATCTTTCCTCTGCACATTCATCATTGTGCACACTCCTTGTCATGGTCAGTGGGCACCCAAGTGAGAAGAAGCAGACGGATTTCCTGATGAACACTACTGTTGACCTTGAGGAACTGCTTATGTTCACCATGACATATTTACCATCTCCCAATGTTGCTGCCTTTAAGTTTTTCTGCTCAGAATTCCACTACCACTTTGATAACACCTCTGCATTCCTAACCTCTCTATTCAAGGATGTTGTGGTGCTTTTTAAAACCAAGAGAACTAAACAGGTACATATAATAGAGAGTGAGTCACAAGTGGTATCTATCCATCAAATGCTATCCATCAAATGCTCGGAGTTGGAAAACAAAACAAAATTATTCTGAAGCAATACAAATTAAAGTGTATCTATAGTTCCAAGAGCTAAATGAAATGAAATGAATTCTTATGTAAAAGACTTGTTCTAGAAATTCAAAATGTTAATTATTGGTTGGGAGTGTAGCTCAGTGGTAAAGTGTATGTCTAGTGTGCAGGAAGCCCTGGGTTCAAGCCCCAGCACCATCCACAAATTGGTTTATTAAAAACAACTTTTGGATTCACATTGTTAGATGTCCATATAGACCTATGGCACAGTCAGAATTATAGATAGTTCAGCTAAAAAATTTAGATTTCTAGAATCTAGCTTCACCTTTAAGTTGATTTAATATTTGTTATGAAAATAATTTGATCCCTTTACCCCCCACCATCTCCTCCTCAAGTTAGCAACACCATTTTAAGCGGCCTCTTTTCTGTGTGGGGGAGGAGGGACCAGGGTTTGAACTCAGGGGCACTCAACCACTGAGCTACATCCCCAGTCCAAATTTTGTATTTTATTTAGAGACAGGGTCTCTCTGAGTTGCTTAGCACTTCACTTTGGCTGAGTCTGGCTTTGAACCCATGATCCTCCTGTTTCAGCCTCCCAAGCCATTGGGACTACAGGCGTGTGCCACGGCACCAGCCTTAAGTGACCTCTTCCCTCCAGCTCTGACCCCTTCCAATCCCTTCTCCACACTGCAGCCCACAGTGTCTTCACACTCTCCTTCTAGATCTTCATCATTCCAATATGGAAGATGCTTTGAAGGACAGTCACCGTCCAGGGCTGTTTACCTGCATAGTCTCATTTTCACTTTCACATCATCTCACATTTTTAAGTCACATTAAACCTCTTCCACTTATGAACTCATCATTCTTTCTGCCTCAGAAATCTCTCCCAGCCCACCTCCCTACCCTTGCCTGACTAAGTTTTAGTCATTCAAGTTTTGTCTTAATTGACAATTTATTTAAAAAGGTTTAGTGAACCCTCAGACATTTGGGATCTTCTATGTGTCTGTTCATCCTGTAATTCTCTTAATGTACCCAACCACACTGAAGAGTATCAACTCACTTCTACATAGATTAGTGATTGAATTGTACCACCCCCACCCCCAAAAAAGTATATGCATATCCCAACCCCTGGAAACTAAAAATGTGACCTTACTTGGCCGGAAGTGTTTTGGCAGATGTAATTAAGGATCTCAGAATGAGATCATCCTGGATTACAAGGGGGAATTCCAAATCTGATGTCAAGTGTCTTCATATAATGCAGAAGAGGACCTAGACACAGAGGAGAAAGCCCCTGTGAAGACCTAGGCAGAGATTGCAGTAATACAGCCACAGCAGAGGAAGGCCTGGAGCCACCACAAGCAGGAAAGGGAAAGGAAGAATTCTCCCCTAGTGCCTTCCTGGAGAACACAGCCCTGCCAACATACTTTGATATCTGGCCCCCAGAACAGAAAATATCCTTGTTGTTTTAGGCCATCAAGTTTGTTACAGCAGCCTCAGGAAACCACTCCACAAACCTCCATTTCAAACTGTAAATTCCTTGGGATCCTCATGCTTATAACTCCCTCATCATTCTATGCTTTGAGCCCAGCATGCACCACACATAGAAAGTGCAGTTATGAAATTCCTGGGTAATGAATAAGTTAAGGCAAGTGTTAACTTATTAACTTATTAATAGAAGTTCTATTCTTTTCATTGTCTTCCTGTTGCCATTAAATCACTTAATCATCTACTCCAGGATGTCCAAATTTAACTTAACTGGTTACATCTCCATGAACAACTTCATCACATGGTTGTTCATTTATTTGAGTTTTGATGGGCTTATACTTTGCACAGACTGTAATGAATGATTAAGTATATTTAACTCTTTAGGCTCATTTTTCTCCTTGATAAAATTTGATGATGTTACTCAACTCCCCTATAACTAAGTATTTCATATGAGAAGCTCTACATGACACTGATAACCTGTCTTCTATAACTAACTTGCTTTTAAGGCTCTGGATGATCTTAAGATAATTTCTTTCTTCTTGGAATCATAAAATTCATCACACAAAAAAACATAACTTTATTCCTTTTGAGTGCAACTTTATTTTCACTTAATCTGTCAGTCTAAACAGCCATACCCTTCATCAATTTAGGAAATATTCCTCCCAATATTTTTTGAGTATTCCCATTGCTTCTGTCATTTTGGCCCAGAACTCTTATTTTAGATACTTTTCAACAACCTTTATCTTTGTCTCTTAATTCCCATCTATTTTATATTTCTTTGCAATTTTGTTTTACTTATTATGAGATTTTCTTGACTCCCAGGACCACATCAGCAGCTTGATATGCAGGTGTATCAATTTTATCATTTAATCTATCATAATATTTATTGTTGAACTCATACTTTAATTTACATATGCTCTTTCTTATTTTACTCAATGACTTAGTCCACAAAGTCCATAAACGGGTTTTGAGCAGTCACTAAATGCCAGCCACTCTTCTGGATAGGAGGAATAGCATTTTTGCTCTAAAAGACTTACTCTCTATGGGAAGGAGTCAGAAAATAAACCATCAAATGAATAGTAAGCCAAGGTACAGAATGAACAAAAGAAAGAATAGAGTAAGACCTGCAAAGCAATGTAAAGAAGCTGTTCCCCAAAAGAAAGCAAGATTGCACATTTCAAAATGCTGTAGATCGAAATCAACTAAATCAAAAAGAAAATCAGGCATTTGACAACATGAAGCCCACTGGCCAACTTATCCAGAGCAGCTTTGGTAGGAAGAGATGTTCATTTTTTGGTAGACCAAAGAAGGAAAGGGAAGACATGAGTAGAAGAAAGTGAGCAAAGTCAACTAATAAATAACTATTTTATGTATACTAGAAAAGGAAACAAAGAGAACGGAAGAGAAAGATGTGGAGCCAAGAGATTTTTTTTTTAAATTTTAGTAGATATTTGTGCATGATATTTGGAAGCTGCTAGAAATAATCCAATAGAGGAAATGTCATTGATACAAAAGAGGAGGTGATTCAAAGACTGATGTCCTTGAACTGCTAAGAGGGGAGGAGATCTAGTGTACAGAGACAAGATGGAGTTGGCTCGGATCTTAGCAAAGAGTTCAAATCTGTAACACATGGAATGCAAAGAATATGTTTCAGAAAGTAGCACATTCTTGTTTTATAGATGTAACATTCTCTCACATCTCTTTGTGAATACTAATTCTGGGGATTCTCTCAGAGGTTTCTAATGTTTTGTTGCTGTTACCTGAATAATTCCTTTTTCCTGCAAAGTCTGTTTCTCTGCTATTGATTTTTTTATGATTTCATGATTTTATTGGCCTTTCTGAGTTATAACTAAGGGAAATTGGTTAGAATAGGTGATTGTTGTTTGACTGCTCTGTAATTTCTTTGGGAACATATTATTTAATCATCTCCAATCTATCCATATCCTCAACCTAGCATGTGGAGGAGGCTCTCTTTCCAGAACAAATATTTACCTTTTTTTTTTTCTTTTTCTTTTTTTTTTTTGGTATTGGGGATTGAACTCAGGGGCACTCAACCACTGAGCCACATAATTTCTTTCTTCTTAGAATCATAAAATTCATCACACAAGAAAGCATAACTTTATTCCTTTTGAGAGCAACAGAAAATATTCCTGTTGTTTTAGGCCATCAAGTTTGTTAAGCAGCCACATCCCCAGCCCTATTTTGTATTTTATTTAGAGACAGGGTCTCACTGAGTTGCTTAGCACCTCACCTTTGCTGAGGCTGGCTTTGAACTCGCAATCCTCCTGCCTCAGCCTCCCAAACCACTGGGATTGTAGGCATCTACCATTGCACCCAGCTAAGTATTTACTCTTATTCCAGTTCATTCTGCACAGTACAGACTGATTTAATCTTCCTAAGAAATCATCATCATCTTATTTCACTCATAACAAAGTTAATCCATCTTTTGTTTTTAATCAGATTTTGATAATATTCCCCAGCTAATATTTTAGTCTGTATAATTAGTCTTTATTAAAAATTTGAACCTCATGGGGTGTGTGGCACATGCCTGTAAATCCAGCGATTCAGAAGTCTGAAGCAGGAGGATTGCAAGTTCAAAGCCAGCCTCCGCAAAAGTGAGGCTATAAGCAACTTTCGAGACCCTGTCTCTAAATAAAATACAAAATAGATATGGGGACATGGCTCAGTGGTCAAGTGCCTCTGAATTAAATCCCTGGTACAAAAAAAAAAAATTAACCACACACACACACCAAACGAACCTTGTTCTCACTTCTATAGCAGAATCCTACAAAAGCATACTATACAGCCATGTTCTCAGACTCCTACAGACTCTTAGAGACTCTGAGTAGTCATGTTGGACACCTAGTTACCTAACTGAAGCACTTAGTACGTAACTCTTGTGACTCTTCCCAAAGCTGCATTATTCAACTTCTCTCCCAGAAGATGTAACATGAAGTAAAATGAATAAAGGCTAATTTTATTTTCTTCTCATTTGGGGATATAACTGAGGCTTTGATGTGGCAGCTGTATATGCTCATTGAGGATTGTATGTTTCCTCTGTGTAGCCTCAGTGATATATATATATATATATATATATATATATATATATATATATATATATATATATATATATAAACACATTGGAGAAATAAGAAGATAAGAAGTAGTCTAGCAGATGGATGGATGGATTGGTGGATGAGTGGGTGAATGGGTGAATGAATCTGTATTTTCTCATTCACAGTTGACCACAAAACTTCTCTATTTTCAGTAAAGTTGATGTGGGAGAAAAGCATAATTTCCCTTGCTGTGTATGTATGAAAAGGATAACGTTCACTATGCTGTCCTTGACTCTAAGATTTTAATCTTCTTCTTTAATTTCACATATGTAAAGGGATGTATCCTACATTAAAATTATAATTATTTCCATAAAATATATTCATGTTTAATTTATTTACTCCTTTCTTCATTGAGCTTTTTTTTTTTAGTTGCTAGATATTCAAAGATGGATCAGTTACTACCATCCTCTTAAAAAGAAAAACTTGTAGAAAAGCACTCATAAATTCTGAACTCTAAATTATGCTCCATGCTCCTTTTTAATGATGATTGTTCATCCTACTTTGTCTGGACCACGATGGTTCATGCCATTGTCCCCACATCCTGCCTGGTGTGCCCCACATCTGCATCTCTAAAGAATTCCAAATTACATGGTTTACTTATGTATTAGCCATGTTAAAAAGAATTGTGCTGTACCTATATGTAAAGATGAAAATATGTCTTATCTCCTCACCTAAAGTTAAGCTTCTTAGTGGCATGAGAAAATTCTGTTCAAACTTTCAGAACTCTTTTCCTTATGTTTCCAATTTTTCTAATATTTTGAAAAACCTTAATCCAACATTTTTGATAAAGAAGATTAAACTTTAGATAATTGATAGAATGCTTTAAAACATCATGAAAACCATTATAGCTGGTTGTGCCCGGAAAGCCATGAAGAACTAGTATTCACAGTGATAAGTGATACTAATTAGTATTCAATTTAGAAATATTGAAACAATTATTTATTTATTCTACTTTAAGTTCAAGAAATGTAAAATGTGTTTTGCCTTAAAGTGAACATATTTGCCTCATTACCATTACAATTCTTCTCCAAAGCTCCTTTTTGCTTTAAGAGGCAACCAACTCACTTTTCATATTCCCAAGGAAATGGTGAACTAATTAACTTGTGGAAGTTTAGCAACACTCATTTCTCATTCAGTGAGAACTGGCTATGAAGTAATGATTCTGGTGTGTAGGACCAACAGAAATCACCAGAATGAAGGAAATGGTAGAAGCTTAGGTATGCTTTTCAGAGTATGCACAGTTTCATTCATCTCTACTTAATTTTCCAAGTGAAACCCATGATTTTCTTCATATAGCAAATTCAGTTCTGGATGCCACATATCCATTACTTGTCAATCACTGAGGCTTTGTTTTGACCAGATATATCTACATCCCAGTTTGCTCTTCCAAGACTTGGGTATCAGTCTCAGGGTGTGTATTTCCTCCAGTTCACCTCAGAGCTGAATCACATCAAGGAGTCTACCCATTACTGGAAAAGATTCTGTAGTTATGGTTAGGTCTTTCTCTTCAATTCACTAAATCCAAAAATACCCATGGCTTCTAGGCACATGCTAAGAATAATAAGAAATTCATTATTTTAACCATTATGTGTAGTCAAAGCCCTGATAGAAATATGGCATTTCAGGGGATCTTCAAAATCAGCAAACTAAAGTCCTCTTGAACCAAAATTAAAAATCAAAGTTTTCTCCAAAGAAAGTAACTTAATTTTTAAGACCTATGTATCTCATAGAACACAATTGTGTGTGTGTGTGTGTGTGTGTGTGTGTGTGGTGCTGGGGATTGAACACAGAGCCTTGTGCCTGAGAGATAAGCACTCATAGCTCACCAATTGAGCTATGTCCCCAGCCCAAGAACACACTTTTTAAAGAAGGGTATTTTACCTTTTTTAGACCTTTTTTAAAAGGCTATTTTCAGTCCTGATATACAATTTGTTTAAGGAAAGAAAGAAAAATTATTTATAAATTTATTCCTTTTAAAAATTAAAGTTGAGGCTGGAGTTCTGGCTCAGTGGTAGAGCGCTCACCTAGCATGCTTGAGGCACTGGATTCAATCCTCAGCATCATATAAATGTAAAATAAAGATATTATGAAAAAAAATTAAAGTTGTAATTTGATCTTTTTTGACTATAAATGCTTATACTTTGAGTTAGTATGAAATCATGGGAAATTTAGTAATCAAATAAAGCTATAAAAATATAGATGATTTTTGTCTTAGTTCATTCAGGATGCTGTAACAAAATACCACACACTGAGTAACTTACAAAGAACAGAGATTTACTCCTCATGGTTTGGTAGGCTGGAAAGTCCAAGACCAAGATGCCATCAGATTCAATGGCTGGTGAGGTCTTATTTCCTGGTTTATGGATGGCACCTGTATGAGGACTTAGTTCTCATATAATGGAAGGGATCTTTCTTGGGCCTTTTTTTGAAGGACATTAATCTTATTCATGAGGACTTTTCTTTCATAACCTAACCACTTCTCAAAATACCTTTCTCCTAATACTAACCCATTGAGGATTAGGTTTCAACATATGAAATTTGGAGAGGACACGTAGTTTCAAACATAGCAATCTCAAAGACCTTACTTATCAGTAAGTCAGGTTTAAAACTTTTCCCACACTTCATGTAGAAGAATGACATTTTATCATTGTTTATAAGATAGCCATGTCTGTTATGAACAGACAAAGCTATCTTATGGAAGAGTGTTGTTCTCCTCCCAGCTCTGAAAACATCTAGGACCTAGAGCAAGTCACCTGCCTTCTTAAGCTTGTCTCCAAGGAGGGTATTGTTAGGAAAGATTTATGGCCCTCTCAGCAGTTCACATCTCTCATTCCCATAGATTTGATAGCAAATTATGTTTGCTGTCTTAGTAATCAGAGTTTTTTATTTATCAGTGTTTACACTCAGGTCTAAGAATTTGTCCCACCACCACAAAAGTTGTCAGAACAACTGACATGTTATAACAGTTTCATTTAAAAAGGGATTCAAAACTTCTCTACTGAAAATGTGTCTTTCTATTTTTATATAGTTCATTCACTCATCAATCCCAAATGATTGGACATCTCTCTTGACTTTTCAGGTTAGCATGTTGTCTCTAGTCTGCACACTAATGGTCAAAATCAGAGTCTGGCTATAATTCCTTCATATTCGTCTCTTGAACCATAAACCTTTTTAAGCTAAGATAGATTTTTTTCCTTTTTTTTCTTATTTGTATAGTGACTAGTATTCAGGCCCTCAGTAAATATTTATTTGTTGATAGATTATCCGTGGTGCTGAATGAAATGTTTTCCCAAATCTAAAAGGAGGAGAGAAGGATGGAGGAAGGGAAGTAGAAAGAAAGAAAATAAATTTTTAAGGGTGATGTACTTACTTAACCCTCTTCTGCAATACACTCTTTAAAATCATTAGTGGTTATAACATGATTTAATCATTTAATAATCAATTTCTGTCTTTCTTATGAGTAAGGAATCCCTGCTACTGGAAGGAATGCTTGAATCACCCTAAGTTGGCAAATAGAATCGTTTGGTTTAAGGTGCTAGCATTCCCTGCCAAATGCAACTCAGGAGGGTTCTTCCCAATGAAGCATGACCCAGCAAAGCATTAAGGGGTTTCAGCTGTGTCCCAGAGGACCATTGCTAAAGATATCTGGGGACACAAGCCAAGTCTCACAGTGTGTAAAGAATTCTCAAAGATTTATGGTCATTTGTCCAAGATTTAATGAATTCCTAAGCAAAAATATGAGTCAATTTCATACTGTTTGGAGTAAGTTAGAGAAAACTAAACATTGGATGAAAATATAAATATTTCTGCAAAATTTCCGTCTTCTCACTGCCACGACTCCTTCCCCTCCCCCATGGAAATGAACAAACATTCCCTTCATTCAGCCGACATATGTGCGTGAACATACGTGTCACTCTGTAGTGAGAACAGCGCTAGTCTCTTCTTGAAGGCAACATCAGATTCTTAAGGTGCAGGATACCGCTCCTAGTCTCTCAATCCTTCCCTGGGAAAGTTAAAAATAAGTCCTGCTGAAAAAATAAGTTGGCACTTGTTATTTGAGAAAATTGCTTTATTCCAGGAACTGCCTCATGTAGCAGAAATTTATTTACCATCTGTGTGGACTCTAAAAATTTTCCATCTTAACTGATACACAGCTGAAATAGAAACCGACTTTCCGCGCGTAGGTTTTCCACAGGCCTCAATTTTTTTAAAGGGTGTTAGCTAAGAAACTTTTGGGATTTTTGTGGTCCTCGGAGTGAAAGAACTGTATGGCTGCCCCTCAGCCCTAAGATCTTCTGAGGCAGCGCCTCCTCTGCTGATGTCACCCAGTGAGGAGGTGGGGAGTGGTTTCACGGTGGAGTTAGAAGGGGATGGGGCAGGATCTGCCAGGGAGCATTCCAGGGACTCTGCTAAAAGCATTCTTTCTTCTTCTTCCCCTCCCCCACTTTTTTAAGCAAATATATATATATATTATATATATTTTATATATATATATATTCAAGGTATAGACAATATTTTTATATGCATAACTATTGTAAAATGACAGTCACAAACAAGCTAATGAACACATCCATCACCTCACATAGTTACCATTTTCTCTGTATGAGCTGAGAACACTTCAGTCCTACCTTCTCAGCACATTTCAAATATACAATGCAGAATGCTGTATTAACTATTTTCACCCTCTCTGTGGTACATTCTGTCTCCAGAATGGTATTCATCTTGACCTGGAAATGGTATTCGTCTTGACCTGGAAATGGTTTCGTCTTTGACATTGAAACTCTGTACCCCTTGACCAATGTCTCCTCATTTTCTCTCCTTCTCCCTTGCCCCTGGCAACCCTTATTCTACTATTTCTTAATAAATAATTAAGTTTGACTATTGACTCCATGTGTAAATGAGACCATACACAGCAGTGCCTGTCCCTTTGTGGAGACCTTGTTTTTCTTAGCATAATGCCCTCCTGCTTCACTCATATTGCAGCAAATATCAGGATTTCCTTCTGTTTTAGAGCTCAATAGTCTTCCATTATATACACCATCAGCCCTCTGTATCCATTGATTCAACCAACAGAGGATTAAAACTAAAGCTAACCTCACAATGATTACATCTGTACTGAACATATATAGACTTTATAAGAACTTTTACACAACATTTATATTTTATTAGGTATTATAAGTAGTCTACAAATGATTTAAAATATAAGAGGTTGTACATAGGTTATATTAAAATACTATGCCATTTTAAATATATATTTTTAGTTGTAGATGGACACAATACCTTTATTTTATTTATTTATTTTTATGTGGTGCTGAGGATCAAACCTACTGCCTCCCACAGGCTAGATAAGCACTGTACCACTGAGCTACAACCCCATCCCATATTATGCCATTTTTTTATAAGGGAATTGAGCATCTCTGGATTGGGGTATCCTTCAGGTGTCCTGGAACACATATCATGTTTTCTTTATCCATTCGTGCGTTGATGAGTATTTGCTTTGAAGTAACCATTGGGGTACAGATATCTCTTTGACTTGCTGATTTTATTTTTATTTTTTGGAATATATACCCAGTGGTGGGATTGCCAGATAGCTTATATGATAGCGCTGCTTTTAATTCTTTGAGGAACCTCCATACTGCTTTCCATGGTAGCTGTAGTAATTCCTATTAACAGGGTACATGTTCCCTTTTCTCCATATTATCATCAATGCCCATCATCTCTGGTCTTTTGCATAATAGCCACAGGTATGAAGTGATATCTCATGTGGTTTTAATGTGCATCTTCCCTTATGATTAGTGATGCTGGGCATCTTTTCATGTGCCTTTTGGCCATGTATATGTCTTCTTTGGAGAAATGTGTATTCAGTCTTTTGCCTACTTTTAATGAGCTTATTGTTTTGTTTTTGTTTTACTATTAAGTCGAGTAGGTTTTATACATTTGTGATATTAACCCTTTTTTAGATATATGGCATGCAAATATTGTATCCCAATCTATTATAGTTACCCAACACCTTATGCTTAAAAATCAAAATCAAAGACCCTCAGGAAATAAATTACTTTTATTCTGAAGTGCTTTGGACTTTTGTATGAGACACACGTGCTTTCTTCTTTCCTAGCTGAATCAAAGGATTATTTTATTCAAATGTTTTATTAAATTCTTCCACAAGAGGAAGTAACTTTATTCACTGAGGGGGGAAAATGAAGTTGAATGGGTGGCTGAGCACAAGTGAATTTATTGTTAGACAGTGTTTTATATAAACTACAAAAAAATCAAAGGAAATCCAATTGCCATTTTATACAAAATAAGCCATCCTGCCAAGATATGTTCCCACAATATTGAGCTATGATATCATTATTTGGTAGGTTCGAAATTAGACTTGCAATATATTAATTCTCTTCAAAATTTATGTTATTCCTTTGGGAAAACTCAAAAGCTTTGAGACATTTGGAAATCTGCAAAGACTTTTAGCAAAGCAATATCACAGCTCTCTGGACAGGCATTTTAAACAACTATTTGAAAGTAAATCAAGTTAAGTTATATAAGTTTTGTATCTTAATAATATTTTCCAATCATTTTGTATCACAAAGTTTTATACTAATATCAACATTCAAACAGATTTCAGTGCAACTTTTAGGAAATAGAAACTGATACAATCAGGTTTTTTTGATCTATATTTTACTTTTGCAAATACCTATAGTCACCTTTGCAAATACCTAAACTGATACAATCAGGTTTTTTTGATCTATATTTCACCTTTGCAAATACCTATAATTCCTGTTATTTGAGCATCACTATGTCAGCAGCAGTCCTGAACTCTTTATATTCATTCTCTCACTTAATGGCTACTGCATATAAATTTGGTAAAAATTGATCAATAAAAAAACTGAGACCTTCATAAATGTGAAATATACCTCAGGTTACAGAGGAATTAAGCGTTAGAGGTATTCTTCATTGCTCAGGAGTCAGGGTTCCAAAGCCCAATATTTTGGCTATAGTACAGCCGTCAGACCAGGCATTAATCTGAAAAACCTGCTGGGCGTGGTGGCACACGCCTGTAATCCCAGCAATTTGGGAGGCTGACGCAGGAGGATTGAGAGTTGAAAGCCCTAATGAGACCCTGTCTTTTAATATTTTTTAAAAGGGCTGGGATGTGGTTCAATGGTGAAGAGCCTCTAGGTCCAATGCCCAGTACCAAAGTAAATTTAAAAATAAATAAATAAAATAAAAAATTAGCAAAGCCAATCCTAATGAGATACACATTGGACATTTTTATCTAGGTCTGTGGATTGAACTTAGGCCCTTGTATATGCTAAGCATGTGCTACAACAGTGAGCTACACACCTAGTTCCTAGGATTCTTTTTTTAAATATGGGTATTTCAACACTGTTTTGAATTTATTTATTTATGTATTCATTTAATAGTATTGGGAATTGAATCTATGGCCTCATTCATGCTAGGCACAGGTACTCCACCACTGAGCTATATCCCCAGCCCCTAAGATTTTCTTTAAAGAAGTATTGACCTCAGCCTTGAAGTTTTTATTTATATCAAAAACTTTCAAAATCATAATAAAGAAGGATCTAAGTTAAAGAGTTAGAAAAAGAGTGATGTAAGCTCAATTAAAGTAAGGAAAGGAAATAATTAAGATACAAGTAAAAAATCAAGAAAATGAAAAGCAGACATAAAATGAAGAGAATCAATAACAAAGACATTGAGTCTTTGAAAACTTTAAAAGTAAATATATCAAGGTCTATCTAGTAGAGGAAATAAGAAAAAATAATATAAAATTAAGGCATAATTAGTATTTAGTGATTAAGAAGATAAGAGATTAATATAAATCTTTAAGTTAATTAGTTTGAAAACATATGAAATAGGTAGTTACTTAAATACTTAATAAACTGAATTTTAAAAAACATAGTCTTAAAGCACTGTTTTGAAAAAGTGTTTTAAATCATCCTGTAAAGAAGACCCAAGACCCAGATGATTTTATAAGCAAATTCTAATCAGTTTTGAAGAAACAGATCATTTCAGTCTCTTATAAACTATTCCAGAGATTAGGAAAGAATAATATCACTCATAAACATAGACCAAAAAAACTAAACAAAATATTGGCAAACAGATTCAGCAAAATAAATCAAGAGAAAATGCCTTAGTCAAATGGGTTTTATCTCAGGAAAAAAGGGTTAGTTTAATGTTGGAAAATTTATGTATGCTGTATTAAATCTACATAATATTTTAACAGATTAAAGAAGAAAATGATATGATTATTTTAAGAGATCCAAAAAGAGCCTTTGGAAAAATTCATCATCCATTATGAACATTAATACAATTACAAAGAACAATAATGCTTTACAAAATGAAGGACTAAAATAAGAAGAAACTAGAATTACCTTGGTCTAAGACAATCAGAGCTCTAGAAATCTGTAGCAAATTGCATTCCTAATGGGGATGTGCTATCGTGGTGTCTGTTCAACTTGAATTGGACCTCCACCCCAAAAGAAGCAGACAAAAATCACATTATATGCAGATTATTATCTACTTAGAAACCCTGCCTCCAAAATAGACAAATTATTAGAAAAAAAATGAAAAGCCTTAGTCAATCTGCAAAACTTGAGAAAATTTATATTTTTAAAATTGTCATTCACAAAAGCAATCCAAACTGTAAGTTATAAAGCAATCAATTCTTAAATATTATACATACATCAGCATGTTATGCTTCTGTGTAAGAAATTATAAAAATTTTTGAAAGATATTAAAGAATATCTAAATAAGTAGGAGGACATATCATGATCACACATATGCTCAAGATTGTGTAGATATCAATGCTTCTCAAGAAGTGGACCTTAAAGAATGGAATTCAAATCAAATTTCCAAGTTTTCAGGAAACTTGACAAACTGATTCTAAAATGTTCAGGGAAGCATGATGGTCAGAGTAGTTTGAAGAAGGAATTCAATGTGGGGGGAGTGACCCACCCAAATGTTTAAAAATCTCTTAAAAGATATTGTAATTAATATGGTTATTATAAAGCTATCGAAAACTGCTTAAAAATAAGACAGCATACCTAGAAATTTGGTATTTGAAAGCAGTACCCTTGAGGTCCAATGACAGATAAAAAATGTCATATTTTCCTCTATTGGACCTTGAGGTCTCTCAGGAAGTGACTATAAATGCTAATCTTGCCCTGGTGGGGCTCAAGACAAAATGGTCATGGATGTTTACAGTGTGACTTTATTTTTTTATTTTTGTTTTTCGAACATTTCTTTATCTCGATAGACAACTTAATGCCTCACAGTCTGGCCTGTGACCAGGCATCCTTGGCACAGGAATCTTATTAATACAGGAAGATACCTTTAATGGTTTGCGTCTGACTTGTGTTGGGTTTAATCCTACCAAGAGAGCCACTTTCTAGGAGGATCCTGACCAGGAGGCGAGTTAGGTTTGAGCATGTCAGTAAGATGGGACACAGAGCAGGCAGCTCAACAAAACACATGCAATAACAAAAACATTTATTACTCACAGATCCCAGAAAGAGCAGCACCCTCACAAGACCAACAAAGGGGGGCTGTAGAAGATACTCAAGGGCCTCATGTGTAGCTCAGTGGTAGAGCTCAACCAGCAGGTAGTGAGACAGAGAAAAAGCCAGGGACCTGTGGACCAAAGCCTTTAGTAGGGTTCAGAGTGTTACCCAGGCAGATTTCCCACAGGGAGTTCTAATTGGTGGGTTAGATTAAGCAGGCTTGGGCTCTGTGGAGTTGTCTTGTGATGGAGAGATGGTTACTGGTCTATCTGGGCAGTCCATGGAGGACATAAAGTCAGTGTGGGAAGTCAAGTAGTTTGTATCTAACATTATTCCTTAAGCCTTCACATACTCTAAAAATCAGAAAATCTTACTCCTAGCTTTATATCCTAGACTCATTCTTGAATTTGTCCTCCCAGAAAGGAGTACAAGAATACTAAGTGCATTAATGTTCAAAATGGTGTGAAATTAGAAATAATCAGAATGGTCATTGACAAGAGGATGAATGAGTACATTTAGCACATTGACACAATGTTACATCATGCAGATAGAAATTTAATTAGTCACTTCAACCCACAACACTAGATTTCTATGAATTAACATTGCAAAGAATAAAGGAAGTTTAAGAAGGTCACGTAGAGTAGTATACCTTAGTTAGAGCTCAAAAACAGAACTAAATAATACCTTACTTAAACATACATTATATGCAGCTTGAAAATATATATTTTTAAAAACCAAGGAATGAAAAACAAAACCAAACACATGGGGCAGTATTATACCTTCAGAGAAGCAGGGATGAGATAGGAGATGACCTTGCAGGTAGATGTAAGTCATTGGTCACATCCTAGTTCCAGGGAGGGATGGGGGAATTCACAGAGAATCTTTGTAATATTATGCTTTATCATTACATATTTGAGGCATATGTTTCATGTATCCACTGATATATTTAAATGCAATAAAGTGAAGCATTTAATGTGGTAACAAATGTGACCATAAAGATTTAGAAGGATTTTTATTGCTGTGCTTTCAGCTGATGTTTCTGAGATTTATTCTCCCTAATAAATAGTGAACTACTCAAGGGCAAGGATTTGGACTTTGAATTCCAGGTCATACTTGGTAAATATGATGCATGATGCATTGTCAGTAAAGAAAAAGAGAGTCTATTGTTGCTTTTTATTTGGTGAGGTTGGATCATATCTCACCCTGTGCCCTTGGCCTTTATAGAGCATCTAACACAAACATAAAGATCCCTTGGTCTGCGCACTCAGGGTTTTAGGAAGGTTTTTTCCCTCAACATCTTCCAAGAAATCCAACACTAGTTCCACCAATTCTCCCCAGGCCTCAGCCCACAACCAGGAGCCTTGCAGTTTTTACTCACTTTTAGCCTATATTTTAAGTCTTTCTGACTCTTAGAAAAAATTTTCACTGTGTTCAAACTTCATCTTGCATTCTCTTCTTTCTATCTTAGATTATCTCCTTTATTCATTTAATCCCTGAGACTGCAACAAGGAATTAGGCTAACTGTCATTTTCTCCTTCTAGCTCTTCTGAGCTCTTTCATGTCCCCACAAATAGAACTGCCACTCTAGCCCCAGATGGTCCTTTTTTCCTAATGGACAACTCTCTGGGGAAAGTTGATAATTCCAGCCTTTAAAGACATGGGTCCTGGGAATCCAGCAAAATGTCAGGTTCCTGTTTCCTCATCGGAGAATAATACGCCAAAAATAATAGCTATGAGTGGCTATTAGAACAATGTTGCTTCCTCATGACCAGAAATGACCGGTTCCAATTTGGAGACAATCGAGCACAGAAAGACTCCTGTGTCTTTATGTGAAATCTTTACCCAATTCACTGTTTTCAACAGACTTAATCCAAAGGTAAACAAAATTGAAGCTTTTCCATAAACAAACGTTAATAAGATATGGATAGAAAAACACCATAGTAAATATCCACTTACTCTTTTTCTTTTAGCACCAGGGAGTGAACTCAGGGACACTCAACCACTGAGCCATGTCCCCAACCCTATTTTTTGTATTTTATTTAGAGACAGGGTCTCACTGAGTTGCTTAGCACCTCGCTTTTGCTGAGGCTGGCTTTGAACTTGCAATCCTCCTGCCTCAGCCTCCCTAGCCGCTTACTGTTAATATGTATCAGATTACTGTCTTTTGTGTTTTGACTAGACCTGGAGAAACTAATCTATGTCCTATCAGGTGATATTTTAAAAGTATTCTCCTTCCCTTGTTACGTTTTGTTACCTGTTAGCAAAGATGTCAGAATTAACTCTTTGCAGCAAATGGTATCTGAAACTTTAAGTCTTAATCAAGGCCCAAATGCCAGAAATCATCTTCTCAAAAGAATGGCAAACCTGTGGCTTGCGGTAGTTCAGTGGTAGAGCTCATGCCTAGTAGAGACAAGGCCCTGGATTCCATCCCCAGCACAGCAAGTAAAAAAGAAACACCTGCTCCATATTCAGTTATGCCTCTAAATAACAGTCTTTTGAGAAACTCTTTGAATGATGACAACCTGATAAAGAACATCTTCTAAATTCCTTGGCCAATTTTGCTAAGAATATACATGAGGCTGTGAAGATATTTTGATGCAAAATTCCAGAGGTATGTTGTCTGTGATGACAAAGGAGAAACCAGTTAGTTCTAATTTGTTTTTATTCTTTGTGCTAATGATACCTATACATCCCAATGAGTTAGCCATAAAGTCAGAGGGTCATGAGGGTTGCAGAAGCTGCTGCAGCTGCCAACAAAGCATGTGTTCAATGCTCTTGTCTAAACACAGTGGATGGAATGAGCTCCAAATCCTTGTAAAATAACTTTGACCACAATCTTGCATATTTCTTCTACTTTCAAAAGGATGTTAGATTTCCAGGTACAGACACATTTGCAATAACACAAACGATCAAGACCCTAAAAAGCAAAGGCATTTTATTATTCTCATTAGAATGCCAACTAGGTTGTCAAAGTAAAGTTCACAGGAGGACTTAGTGATTTTCCAATATTGTTGACACATCATGGTATTGTACTTGTAGATTACAGGATGAAATGAAAGATGAAGAATGGGTATCTTTAAAAAAAAATTTAGTTGTTGATTGACCTTTATTATTTATTTATTTATTTATATGCAGTTTTGAGAATCGAGCCCAGTGCCTCACACATGTTAGGCAATCACTCTACCACGGAGCCACAACCCCAGCCCAAATTGGTATATTTTTAATAAAACTTTTTCTTGAATAGATTTGGGTAGGATTTGTATGGACTAAATTGAAATATATTTACTAAATAATGCAACTTATACACCCTATGGTCTTGCAACAGTAGTTCTACATTCTGCTAAGAAAGGGCTGGCATTGAAAACAGTAAGTCTCATTCTGCTCCATCTGTCCCCATAATGCAACTGTCCCCCTTGTCTTACAGATAAGGGCCAGAGTGAAAAAGAGGAAAGATTCTAGACTGTGCTTTCTCCCTGATATTGCTCAGGCAAAACAAGCTGGATAGGAGCAGAGACGAATGCCTCACTAACATTGCCACTAAGCATACAGAAGCATCTCATTGTGTGTCCCAGGCACCACCAGGTACATTGTCTCTGCCACTCAAGTTCTGTGATCTTGGTAAGTCATTGAAACTGCTCAAAAGGACACTGAATGTCACACTTCACAGCAGGAATGGGAAAGGGATAGAAGAAATGTTCCCTCTAAAGAGTCATGGCATAGTTTGAAATCAATAGTAAACATCATTATATTTCAGAAATGGACAAATATTGTATTATTATTATTATTATTATTATTATTAATCATGATGGGAGATAAACCACACAAAAATCTCATCTAATAGAGATTGATAACTTCATGATGCTATCTATGTCACCTATAAATAGAGTCATGCCCTTGGCAAGACAAGGTTGGAAGGGAAAAGACAGGAAGAGGCCAAAAATGTTCATGTTTGTTATAGAAATGAAGGAAAATTCCTGTATGTATATTAAATATTTAGAAATACTCTGGGGACTGATACGCTGAATTTTCACATAAAGAGATAGAGAATCATTCCAACACACATTGGTATGGGGTACTAAGTCACTGGCATGATAGCTTGCATTATTACCACATTATGTCTGTGCATAGGATGCTGCCCATTCCCACTTACACACACACACACACACACACACACACACACAGAAACACATACACACACTGTGAAACAAACCATCATGATTCCTTAAAGAAAAGGTATCTGTTTTCAGAATTAGCACTCATAGTACCAGTGTTTGCCGTTTGCACTGGGATTCCTAAGGATGCCTGATCTTGATATTACATGTCAATCCTGCACATGCAATTATTCCCTTTACCTTTGGAATATCAACAGTGCTCTGTAAGGGAAGAAGGGAGGAAAGTTTCTGTGACCCTTGAATTTGACCCACACCATCACCTCCTTGGGTGCCTCCCCATCGCCTCTCAAAAACCTGCACTCTCACAGATTTACTCACCAGACCATTTAGGGTGACACTCATTACCTTGGGATATACATGTTTATTTACTTTATCCATTTCTAGAAGATCCTCCAGGATAGAGACCATTTTTTATTTGCTTCTGCAACTCCAGTACAAAATCAGGCGAAAAACACTTCTATACAGACTAGATGAATGAATGTACAGAGCTTACAGTGACCCTAGAAGATAGTATGGAAGTCTTTTAAGTAGACAACCAATATTCGCTCAGATTTTATCATGAACAAGAAAGGCACTTTGCAAGGAAGAAGCTATGGAAAATCAAAGTTTCTAGAAGAAACATAGACCTTAAAACACGCTGAGGCAAGTAGACAGGCCTTTTTAGATATAAATGAGTACAAGGCAGTGCACTTTAACAACCTGCATGTGATACAGATGGCATGTATCAGGCAAGGCGACCTCCATAACTCTGGAATTCATTTGTTCACTTGTTGGATAGTTCTTAATCTATTGCTCAGACCATTCAAACACTGCCCTAGTGGTTTAGCCTAGGGCAGTGAGCATAATTGTCCATAGAAGGCTCAGAGGGGGCGGTATGAAGTAATTTCAATTGAATTGGAAAATGGGCAGTTTCAGGAATAGACAGAGGAGAATGAGAACCGAGCTTCCAGGCACCAGACACCCAAAGTAACTTTGAGGGAGTGGAGTGGGTGCTCCCCAGGCCATCTTCCTCCTCTTGGACTTATGAAAAGACTTGATTACAAAAAATCTTTTTATAGAGAATGTTGTGTGGCATTTGTATCCTACTTTTATTATGCTTATTCACAGGAAGCAGTTTTCCCATAACATTTCCCTTTTTTCTAAAAATCAAAGGGGTCACTCTTTAGGCCGGATGGGAAAGGGAAAATGATAAGCTGGCTGTGCTGGAGAAGTGGGCCAGTGTTGGCTCAGAGCATTATGATGTGCTGAGAGTCCTGAGGCCCAAGGCTCTCACTAGGCCCTCCCCGCCCCGCCCCCACCCTGTCAGGAAAACACAGTGCAGTTCCAAGGAACAGGGAGATAGGACCCGTTTCTCCAAGAGGGAAACTGAAAAGCCCCAGTAATTAGCCTCAAAGGAGTCACTTCGTCATTACACAGCTGTGAGGAGGGAGGGGAAAGAAAAATTTTTACAACTTATTTATTGACACAGTTATCTGAAAAATAAAATCAGGAAGCAATCCAGGGCTTGGAATCTCTGTGAAAAGACCACCTTCTGACATTGGGAAAGATCCAGAGGAGGTCAACACCCTCTACTTCCTGTCCCAGAGAAAGAGAAAAGGGAGACCAAATGAAAGAGGGGGGAGGGAAAGGAAGAGAGAAATCTGAAAAACATAGAACTTCACAGAGCTTAGAAATTCTCCAGAGATAGAGCAAGGGTGGGGGGGGAGGAACTTTCCAGAGAGCTGCTCTTTCAGAAGTGCTACTTTTAGAAAATCAAACTTACAGTTGGTTGGGTTGTTTGAAAACCATGTCTTATTAGGGAAGAATTATTATTCATTAGCTGGATAAAACAAATAGATTGATCTGTTGGGATGGAATTGAATAAGGCTGACATTTTTAGCTGCTTAGTAAGTTAGATTTTTATTCTACAAAAGAATATATTTTCAGATGAGAATTGGTCTTTAACATAGGATTGTACACATTAGTTCCCAAACTAACAAGAAGTAAGCTTTTTAGAGATTTTTCCCAAAAGTGATAAGCACACCTTTGTGTTCTAAACGAAGAAAAGGTAGAGGCTTGTTTTTGAGTATTTGTTATACATGAGAAGGATAAGGTAGTAGTAGACGTACCACCAAATCTGCGTTGAGGGGGGAAAAAATTGTGATTATAGATTCAGTCCATATTTCAAAAGGTCATTCAAAATGCTTTCAACTACTGACGTATGAATTGCCAGCAACATTGGTGATTTCAGAATTGTGGTACTGACTTCATATCAGATGACGGCTTTCAGATATTGTACAGTGTGATCTCTATGGTCATAGAGTATAAAGTATTATTTTGGAGTTTTCTCAAATGCCAGCTTAGCATTTCAAATAGCAAGGGAATTCCTTAATGGGCTCACGCTATAGTAGAATATTTTATTGACTATCTTATCAAGGCTCCAAGAAAATCAAAACTTCAGTTAGTAGAAATAGCAGTGGGCTGAGAGCAGGAGTTCTGTGTTTTAGTTCTTAACCCAGTTTGACCCTGGGAAAATCAATTTCTCTTTCGGAGCTTCACATCCCTTATCTACAAAGCAAGGGGCTGAGACTTAGATGATAGTTAAAGTTTTTTCCAACTGTAAAATTTGGAGCTTTTCAAAATTGCTTCATTGAAGTTACACAACAGCAACTTCAGTAACAGTGATAAACATATAATGTTCAAATTTTGAGTAGAATTTAAATTCTTAACTCTGAAAATATTTGATTGTAGAATTTCCATATATGAGTTCAACTTTGTTCTGTAGTTTCTAGAATCATTCCATTTTTTTTTTTTTGAATGGCTTTACAATAGCCCTCTCATGGTTCTTATCGAATCACTTCTATAGTTTAATAAAATACTTTGAAGAAGATAAAAAATAATAATTTGAAGAAATTACAAATAATTCCTCTCTTCAACTATTTCCACACTATACTGTAACACAAAGGCAATAATTAAAGGGTGAAAATTACTTTTTTTCCTTCTACATAAGCAAAAATTGATTATCTTATAATGGGGCAGGAGGAGTTAATTTGCATCCTTGAAATAAACTACCTGACTCCAAACAAGGGTCTATGTGACCTTTGTTTTTATTTGTTTAAACCATTAGTTTCCTTTAGAAACTGTGCACATTTTATTCTCTTTAGTTTATATCTCCTTAGCATTTTCTATAACACAGTTACGTAATTAAATTAACTAAACTTTCTTTTTAAAAAATAAATATTATAGTATCTTCCATTCTCTCATAACATACATTTATAAAATGTTTTTCTACTTTTTTTTTTTTTTTGGTAGCCGGTATTGAACCCAGGGGCATTTAACCACTGAGCCACATCATCAGCCCTTTTTATTTTTTATTTTGAGACAGGGTCTCTCTAAGTTGCTCAGGGCCTTCCTAAGTTGCCGAGGCTGGCTTTGAACTTGAGATCCTCCTGCCTCAGCCTCCTGAGCCACTGGGATTATAGGTGTTCCCTACTACACTGTGCTTGCACTTCATTTTATACCCTTTGGAAGGAACATCTTATTTCTTTTTCATTAGTGCATTATAGTTTTACATAATATTGGGGTTCATTTTAACATAATCATACCTGCATGGAATATGATTTATTTCATTTCAGTCCCTAATATTTCTTCTCCCTTCCCCTGCTCCCTTTCCTATAATCTACTGATCTTCCACTTTTTCGTTTTATTTTTTTAATTGGTGCTTTACAGAGATACATAAAGGTGGAATTCACTGTGGTATACTCATACATGGACATAGCATAATTTGGTCATTTTCATTCAGCAGTTCCTCCCTTTCTCTGGTCTCTTCTCTCTCTCCTTCCATCCTCTTCCTCTATTCCCTTGATATATCTTTTATTTTCATGGGATTCACACCTCCCCCTCTTTATTTTGTTCTAGATACTTCATACCTTGACTTCCTGAGTCTAGCTTATTTCAGTTAGCATGATGCTCTCCAGAGGGAGATTTTACTTCTAACTTCATCTCTCTTGGTTTAAACTTCTAAGAATTTTCTATTCATCATAACAATTTATAACAGAATAGGATAGGAGGGTATTTTATAACATATATGATATTTGTTTGACAGCAGCACATTTTAAGTAATTCAACCAAATAAACACAGGAAATGGTGGCTTTAAAAATAATTTTGTCTTCATTCTTTCATCCAGTAAACATTTATTAGATAGTGTGAACTGGGTATAATACTAGGTTCAGGGAGAGTTTACAATATTCTTAAAAAGAGAGAGAGATAAAAAAAAAAACAACAACAACAACAACTTAGTGCAACAAAAGAGCCATTCCCCAAAATGGAAATGTATCAAGAACATAGATTTTAAATCCAATTTTTGAATTGAATTCAGATTACCTAAGGTACAATTAGGCTCTTTAAAAAAAAAATAGCATTGTTTTCAACTATGACAAATACATTGTGCAGCCGCACAACCCACTGATAACATTGCAGGTTTAATTATGTTCCCTTGATCTTCAACTTCATGCACAGCTGGGTCAAGTGCTGTAGCAGAACTCGGTCAATGTCACAGTCAAGGTCAGCAGAACCAGTGTTTAGAGCTGACCCTAGCTTTAACACCAGAAGCACCACAAAGCCCACGTTAGTTGGGGGCTTCTACCTGTCAAGTTCCCTATGAAAAAAATGGAGCACATAATTCCTGCTTTCCAGGACGATATGGGCAAGGTAGAACACACCTGCCTGCCTGTGAAACTCTTGGCCAGTGCACTACACAGCAGCATGCTACACTTGAAATGAAAAATAAATGATAAGAAAAAGGGCAGCGTGGAAAGAAACAGCAGAGCTGTGCGACGTTCAGTAACCATGTAGCCGTGAAAAAGGCAAAAGTTTAAAGACTGCATTTGGGTGTAAGCCATGACTCTCAAATTTTACTTCACCTGGTTGTTTTTGTCTACACCATTGTACACAAATGGCTTGATGGCCCTGAAAAATTTAATAAGTGTCTCCAGTACCACAGGAAACATTGTGGCCACTGTATTAAGAAGATCCTTGCATCTTCCTTATGGAAGAAGTTCCACCTCAAAAGGTATAGATGCAAAGTCAAAAAAACCCTTAGATTTAACTCAAGAATTGTGTCAAATCATTCCTACCTCGTTATCAACTTCCTTGTCAGGGAAAAAGGAGAATTCACTTCCTTATAAACTTCCCTTATGTACTTCTGAGATCATATGTAAGTGATAGTATATAACCCTAAAAACATGTGAAAAGGCTATCATTACATTTGGGGGACCACAACCTACTGGAGACAATGAATTCCAAAATAAAAATTTAATGAAAAGCAACCAGAAAATCTGTTATAAAACATAATATCCTGGAACTGCCCTTCAGGAATTCTGATTCCAGTATCTTTGGAGAGGGCCCCAGGAATAGACAATGTTAATTATCATCTCCCACCCTGAATCTCCACATGCCCTGGTACTTGGAAGACTCCACCAGTATAGATTTTAGAGAGACCATGCTTTTGTGAAACATTATATTTTGAGTATCAAACAAAGGCTATAGTTCATCTTACCAGAAAAACAAGTATTATATGTAACACTAATTAGTTTAAAAATGTATAGGTTCAGAGACCCCCTTCTGAAGTTGTTAGGAATCTGTGGATATCAGAGTCAGAACCTACTAATCTAAATTTTACTATTACAGAAATTCTTTTGCATATCTGGGAAAAAAATGATGGTTTTTTTTTTCCTTTTTTTAGATACAAAACTGCCCCCAATCTGTTTTCCATCAGTTGTAATTTCACCTTATGTTTCTCACTTCAATCAACTTAAATCTTTTAAAATTTGGCAATAAAAGGAAATAGAAAATGAGGTTCAATCTAAAGGCCCTACGTTTGGGTTCATTTGGTTGGTTCATTTCTTCATTCATTAATTCACCAAAACTTGTCTTTAAAGAGTGTCCTAAAAACTTGGAAAAAAAAAAAACTAGATAAAAATCAACTACAAAGCAGAAATAAAAATAAGAAAGTAAAAGACAAAAAGTCTTTCTCTTATTACATATATATTGTAGTAAGGGAGATAGGTAATATATATTAAAAGGTACATATATTAAAAGTTATAAGCAAAAATGCAGCATCGCACATGGTGCTACATGAAAATAAAGCAGGAAATAGAGATAGAAAATGTAATTTTACATGGAGTGGCCAGAAGAAGACCCATTGTGAGGTCGACATTAAAGAAAGACTTATAAAAGAGAAGGCAGTGAGCCGTTTTCCAGGTGTGGGGAAGAGTCTTCCAGTTCAACCAGGGTGGAGGGCTCAAGATAGGAGCTGGGAAGGCAGAGTGGCTGAACCAGATAAGGGACGTGAAGCTTGAATGACATGAGGGCCTTGGCAATCCTGAGGTCATGGAGGATCTCTGACTCTTACCCTGTCTGTTGTAGGAGCCTTTGAAAGGTTTTGAGGAGAGGAGCACACAACCCAACACAGGTTTCCACAGGGCAGTCAAATACGTTTCTGTGTGGGCCGCCCATGTCCAATGTATACCATGCGTGCCTCTGAACATGTCCGACTGATACACAGTACTCTGCCTCCTCTTTTTTCTTTACCAACAGCAAATATTTTCATACTTGTATCCATTATATTTGCTTTTATAAGTAAAGGAACTGCAAAGGAGTCATTTATGAACAAAGGAGTCATTTCACCAATTTGGTGGTGAACTATCTGGAGATTCCAAAATCCAATCAATTCTCACATCTTTCGTAGAAATAATTTATTTGCTCATTCAGTTATTCAACAAATATTTATTGTGAGTCTTCCAAGTACCAGGCACTCTGCATGCGGAGATTCAGTGAAGAACAAAACAAACAGAGTTCCCACACTGTACAAAATCCTTTACATGCTTATATATCCTCCACAGTCTTTTCCACCTACATACTCCACAGACTGCAATCCTGGTGCTACACCTTCTACAAATATTAAGAAAGCCTTTCACACTCTTCTGTATTGTGTACCCAGTTTCATTCCCAGTCGAACTCCTCCTTCCTCTATAATTTTACTGAAATTTGATCATTATACTTTGACTTCTCAGGAAGTTGGTGGAAATGATCTTTTAAGAAAATAATGTACTTCGTGAATGTCTTTTGCACAGTATTTTAAGAAGACAGTAACTCTTTTTCCTTAATAGATATTTCAAACCAACCGAATCAAATTTTTTCCCCAACCACTTCTTTGCTTTCTCATATTACATGCTAGTTTGCTTTACAAGATTTTTTTTAATGCTTATAAAACTATGACCTTGTATAAGTTTCCCAGGAGACACGATTCTCAGCATTTTGTTGGACAAACATTTTTTTTTTCTTGCAACTACATGGACAAGCCAAACTGCACGTAGTCCAAAAAATAATCTTGCCTTTTTTCACTACACTATTTTTTTTAAAAAATTCCATATTCAAGGAATCCTCATGCAGTGGAAATGAAAATATTTTAATTTTACCATTTGACCATAAGGACATTAAGCTTTGGCATATGTAGTAAAATAATTTAACACTCTGGGAAAGAGTTTATTGTATGTTCTCATTTTAGTTGTTAACTGAATGGACATGAGTAAGGTCCATTTATATTTAAGAAAATAAATACACTTCAAAGTTGTATTTATTTGCTTAAATAGCACAAATCGGTAACTTTTATATCCTAATACATATTTTAGCACCTCTTAAAGAAGAAATCTTTATAACTAAATTAAGCTATAAAATCACAACACTTCTATAATTGTGACTAAGTACAGTACTGTTGGGTTTCAACTTAGAAGAAATTAAATAAAAAGAAAACCTTGCCAGATTAGTGGCATTTCTATAAATTCTTTTGAGAATAATCAGGAGATTTCAAATGAGATATTGTTTCCTTAAGCCAAACAAATGAATTGGCTGTTCAGTTTAGACTCAGTAAATGTTACTACTTGGGAAAAAAAAAAATCCCTGAATCCATCTACCCTTTTAGCATCCATCTAAGGAATTTCTCTGTTTGTATAATTATAACAAATTAAAAACGGAAATATTTATAAATGATTTGTTGCTTTACTGACATTTTTTGAGAAAATGAATCCAGTGTTCTTAATGCTGCTATATACCTACATTACATCTTTCTTCATTTTGAAAAATAACTATGTATGTCTAAAATAAAGTATCTTTTGATCTTGGTGAAAAGACTGAAGAGACTCATTGTGACTCATTGTGACTTACCTACTTTTCATTTCTCCTATCAAGGATTAACTTACTTGATAGGTTTATTGTGAGGATTAAGTGAGATAATGACTGTGAACTCATTCTGAGAGCACAAAAAGCAAGAAACTGCCAAGCTGCTATTGTTATTGCACTATGATCACTCACATCATGGACATTCTCCTACGGAAATCACAAATGGCACATATGTGGAGGTAGTTATGCAAATGCTGCCATGACAGAATATCTCAGTGAGGAGGTCATCTGCTCCCAGAGCCACCATGCATATCTGAGTAAGACCTTAGACTAACCCTAATAAACTAAAAATTTATCAGATGAGATCAGTACAGTTTGGATTGATCAGATATGTGGCAAAATCAGCATTTTCAGGTTTGAGTTATTAGTTTTGCTATGTGTGAAGTACCGGGGAAAACACATTTCATCCTAAAATCAGTGGTGATCATCTTAAGGTACTGAGCAGCGGAGTTGGTGGACAAAGGAACAATTTCACTTGTCTACTTCTACCTTTTCTAGTGACTGTAAGATTGACATGTGTACCTGAGGCCCCAGTAAATGATGGAATCATACTCAATGTGTCAAATTAGGCATGAGGATATCTGGATAGTTTTATATCAAGTAGAAATTGTTTCAGTCTCTCCTTTAGCCACCCATTGGCGAACAGGAATTGAGTTACCTTGCCCTCTCACCATGTGATATTAATTTACAGAACAGATACAGCTACTGAAGTCAAGGCAAATTATAGGCAGGTATAGATTTAATCATATTGAGGTACATTTTTAAAAAACGAACTAGCTTAATGTCTGGTTTATACTCATGTTCATATTTCAATTTGTAAAGAAACTATATTTATTTTAAATATTCGGTTCACTTAAGACTTTTCAAATGATAACTCTTCAAATGTCTCTGAAGTCTTTTTGCATCTTGTCTATAAGATCTTTGAAGACTTACCTTTCAAATAAAATGGAATGTTATGTGCAGTTTAAAGTAAGTCAGGCTTAATGACATTGATGGGTGCATGCTCTTTGCATGACACAAATATCAAACTGAACCTCATTACTATATATCATTAATATGAGTTAATGAAAAATTCTTTTTAAAAATTTAAATAAGTTAATTTAACATGGCAAAAAATAATTATACACCTTTGTTTTCTTAAATACATAGACCTTTTATTTTCCTTTAACTCATTGTTATCTTAAGAAAATTTGACCCATGTATATCCTTTATTTTTAATCATGATTAAAATTAAAAATCATTAATATGATTTTATTTGGAAAAATTTTATACATGGCTATTAATTTTTTAAAAGCCTGTCTTGTTCAATGTCTTATAAAAACTTTTAAGTCTTAAAATGTGAAGTCATCAAAATATCACTAAGTTATACACTAGAAACAGAAAAATTTCAGAAAATAAAGTGTACTGTTTCAGGTAAGATAAATTGCTTTTTAAAGTTTAAATTTCTTTTAAAACTAAGCCATCTAAGTTTTATTACCCACAACTTATAATAATGTGTTACTGTAAAATTTCTTCTTTCTTTAACTTATAGGAAAATGATATAGAAATTAGGAGTTATAAGATTTGGGGACTAAAAATTGACAATCTAATGGCACATACAATTCCTGACTGCCACAGTAATAGAGAGTTGGGGAAACCTGTAATCTAGTGTTGCAAAGTTAGAGCTATCTCCAAGTTGAAATGTTTTCCCCAATTAGATAAAAACCGGTTGTCTTCTTGAATTAGATTTGAATTTTCCTTCACATCATATCACAACCAACCACCACTAGCCTATAGAAGAAATCATTCCCCCGTGTCAGATTCTTAAAGCCTGTCTTGTGTTTGCCAATGTTTGCCAGATAGAAGTGTTAAAATTGCACTTCTTGGGCTAACTACAGCAAATATCAACACCGTTTCCTCTTTAAAAGAGATAGTTATCCCTCATTTAATCCTGAATGCATTGCTCCATGAGTTCCAAAATGACCTTTTTTTGTTCTTCTTGTTACAAAGGCAAAACTTCCCTTCATTTCTATCATATCAGCTCCACTGGGGCTGAGCTATATGCCAATCTCCACATCCCCAAAGACTATTATTTACTCAAGCCCAACAGTATATTTAGTTTTCTACATAAAAAGAGGCTTTGTCAAGCACAGTGATCTCTGATTCTAGGTCATTTCACAATACTAGGATGATTTTTCTTAATTGCTTTAGAAGGTTAACCTCTGGAATGATTGTGGCTTATAAGGTACAATGTGTTCATTAAATTGGCTTCTTCAGTAATTCATGAAATGCTTGCAAACTGGCATCAGTTGACTGAGTTTATTCCGGTCTTTAAACAAAATGGCCACAGCAACCCAGGAAAGTAAAGCAGGAAAAAGTATAGTTGCCTCAAAATCTCCTGCAACTGCCAGGAAATGATCAAAACAACAACCAGCCAGTCCTGTGAGTCTCCTTTGCTGCCATATCTGCTCTTGTACATTAAGGGCAGCATATCAGAGATGGCATCTTCTGCATGAGAAATGGTCTAAGCCAAGATAAATGTCTTCTGAAATTAAAAGGAAAAATTCAACATTGAGCAGTATGGGTAAGGAAGGGGATGGGATTCAACTTAAGAAGGATGATGTGGGCACTTCTGTTAAAGAACATTTTAGGAGATGCAGGAAAGAAGCTGTTCGTTTCGGCCCGGGAAATCCCATGACTCTTGCTTGAAAATACACTTCCATTCCAGGGTTTCATGATTCATGACCAACTTTTTTTCCATGTGAGTGTAAGTGGATACCACAGTGACACACCACAGGCTGAGCAGTCATGAAGGGAAGTGAGTCACCTGGGGAAGAGGCCTCCCCAGCCACCATCCCAAGGTTGACCCACTTTGCTGGAAGCACTTTCCAAGATGAGCTTTGTCTGAAAATCTCTGCTCTTCAGAAGAGTCGATCTATTAACATTTGGTCTTTCATGCTGCCAGATATAAGGCCTTGAGCCTCTCAGAGATTTTACTATTCTATGGAAAAACTTAGAAGGACTTCTACCCACAGCCTTCTAAAATCTTTCAGAGCCTCTTTAAAATGCACGTAGGTTTTCTGAAAACTTTGTGCCTATAGGAATGATATTTTCATATTTGAGATTAGTTTTCAAAGTACTCTCAAAGGGTCAAGAAAATCGATTTAGCTGATCTAACAGAACAAATAAACAAAAACAAAAAGTAAGAACAAAAATTAAACAAAAGTTACATCATCCAGCATTAAAACAAATGTTAGAAAAAGTTTTCTTGTATAATCTTATACTTTTATTCTTGACCTACTCTCTTATAAAGCAAAATTAATCAAATCTTAGGGAAGAGATTTTGTTCCAATATTTATCTCCTAGAAGAATTAAAGTCCTAATATCTAGTGAGAAACTTTTCTGTCTTTTCTAAAATATTATTGAGGCATGGTGGTGCACTCCTGTAATATCAGTGATTCCAGGCTGAGGCTGACGCAGGAGAATCATGACTTCATGGCCAACCTGAGCAACTTAGCAAGGTCCTATGCAACTTAGCAAGACCTTATCTCAAAAATTTTAAAGATAAATAAATAAAAAAACTGGGGACTTAGCTTAGTGGTAAAGAAACCCTGGATTCGATCTTTAGTATTAATTAATTAATACTGGAAAATAGGTAAGAGAAGAGGCTCTAGGGTCAACAAAACTAGACAGAAAAATTCCATTTTCACCATTTACTAGTTGATTGAATTTCATTGAGAGCAATAAAATACTGATACTATGTGGTGAACTGATTCCAGACAGAATTACATTTGCCTTAACCAAATCTAGTTCATACCAAGTAGACATTACTCAACATCACCTAAAGAGCCAGCATCAAAAAACCATGCTTTACAATAAAGCAGAATTACATAATATTAATAATGAATGCACAAAAATGTTTATTATACATACAGTATATATTTTAATCTCAATATTGGAAAGGAATAGCCTTTCAGGATGATAGCTTTATATCCATAGAAAGTGTATAATATTCTTTTTTTTTTTTGTACTGGGAATGGAATCCAGGAGTACTTTAATAATACATTGACAGAACTTTTCACTTTTTGTTTTTTTATTTTGAGAGAGGGTCTCACTAATAGGTGAGATTGGACTTACACTTAAAATCCCCCAGCCTCAGCCTCCCAAGTTGCCTCAAAGGCCACTTGAGCCTTTGAGGGTCACTGCACCTGGAAAAAATGTGCAATATTGGGATCCTAATATCAACTTTTGGAAAACAAATTTTTAATAAGTGGAGACTAGTTGCCTCCTCATTAGTTAATGTGTGAAGGCTGGGGACCCTTGGAAGGAGTAAAAGTTTAGAGAAGTGTTTTAAAAATCCAAGAGATGTCAGAACCAAATTCTAAACATTTTTTTTTCTTTTCGTTTCATTCTTTACTAAGTATACACTGAACCAAAAATTTCTGACTCGAGAGTGTGTTGATTTAAAATTTAGTCATGACTCAACAACATGCCCAGGCCATGTTCGCCAATAACAATTTTTCGCATTGAGAAAGGTTTGTGGAAATCAAAAGACAAACATAAGAAATGAGTGCTATTTTCACATTTCTCACAATTTAAAAATGGCAGAGAAAGAAAAAGAATAGATTTATTAAAATGCCCAAATATAGTATATTATGCATGAGAGTAAATTTTATTATAACATTGCTAAGATACATATCATATATTTTATTATATCATATATTCTACACCCATGAGAATGTTGATTGATACCCTGAGAGCAAAATGAGCAACTTAGAAATTTCAGTGATTTTGAGGGCAAATGTTATTTTTGGCCATTGTTTTCCACGCATCTGTGTTCTTGGTTATGTTATTATTTTTTTATTCTATTAATAAGGAATATTACCCCCATTCCCTGAACTTTGTAAAGCTAATCTTCCACTGGAGTTCTTCTTTCTTTCTTTTTTTGGGGGGATAGGGAGGTGCTAGGGATTGAACTCAAGGACACTCAATCATTCAGCCACATCCCCAGTCCTATTTTGTATTTTATTTAGAGACAGGGTCTCACTGAGTTGCTTAGAGCCTCACTTTTGCTGAGGCTGGCTTTGAACTCGAGATCATCCTGCCTCAGCCTCCCAAGCCACTGGGATTATAGGCGTGTGCCATGGCCACCGGCATTTTCCTTTTTTAATTAATTAATTAATGTTTTTAAATTTTTTTTAGCTGTAGATAGACACACTATCTTTATTTATTTTTTTTAATGTGGTGCTGAGGATCGAACCTAGTGCCTCACACGTGGAAGGCAAGCGCTCTGCCACTGAGCTATAGCCCCAGCCTCTCTTTTTTTAACTTAAAAAAAAAATCAAAACTTCATTGACGCAGTTGTTCTGTTCTGTTATGTAATTGATATGATAATAAATCTTTCCCATAGCCCTTCAAGTAACATATAAAGCTTTTAGTCAATGGGCTGATCAGTATTTCAGTCAATAATCTTATGATCAAGTAATAATGGAGAACATTCCCATCTCCTTTCTTAGGATTCTCTAAGGACACCTCTCTCCTTGGGGATGATGTGTCCTAAAAATGGGCACAAGAGCCTGAAATGTCTATTACTTGGTACTCTCAGCTGCACATAGATAGGCTTAACTAAGCTTGGCTCCTTGGAGAACTTACAGGTGCTGAGTATGCGAATTCCTGAGGTTTTAAAGCAACTATTTAACCTGGAAAAAGAGCTGTCTGGGTTATTTTTGTTTTGTTTTTCTTTCTTTTACAGCTGTTGTACCTCAGGGTAGGATGATATCACTCAGAAAAGAGGTCTCCCTATAATAAAGTCTTGTTAAGTCTGTAGTCACTGGTCTGTCATAGATGCCAATTCTGTACTCACTCATTACTGTGGCTTGAGTAGAATTAACCAGGTGCTCTGCCCTCATTTGGTTGTTCTGGGTGACAGTTTTAATCACTGCTGGTTCCTTACCTGGTACCTCTGTTTGTCCCCTGGAGGAGGCTGGTATTCCCTTCCCTGGCTTGCAGCCTGTGTGAAGATCTAACCTATGCGCACTAGTGCTTTTGTCTGAAGTACAGGCCTGTGTTTGTTGGTGCCTAGAGCTTCCTGCTTCCTTCTGATCACACATTTACCCTCCCTCCTCCAAAACAATTCTTCTTTCTGTTCCTGGTTAAAGATCTGATGAATACAGCAATCTGTTGCCAACTGCCCAGTGACTTTTAGATAAAAGTAGAAAGACACTAAAAGTATGCTGTAAGATCAAATCATGACACTGTTAATACTCTCTCTCTCTCTTTTCTTTCTTTTTTCTTTCTGTTATCTCTGTCCCTCCCTCATTCCCTCCAATCTTACCCCCTGCCTCCTTCCTTCATCCTCAGATATGGAATTTGAAGAATACAGGACTTCATACACAAATGATTCAGCCCTTTCACTGTTTTGTGGAAATTGTGGAGTTATTTTTTAGGATTTATGACCATGCCATACTTTGAAATATTCCTGTACTGAATGTTTTTCAAATTGCATTGAAAGTATTTCCATGAAGCATAATTGTCACTAAATACTTAATATAATCGTTCTAAATTCTTCTAACATTGAATGATATTTGCTAGTATTGTAATTTTAAAAGGCAATAAGCAGAGTGGAATGATATTTATAATAAAAATGACTGAAACAACAAATTTGTGAGAGGAGAAATACTATAGCTTGTATTAATAAAAATTTAATGTTATTTGAGTCTTGAAAATAATATACTAAATTGTTTTTAATCACATAGTGATGCATTTTATTCCTTTGATAGCAGATAATGCTCCCAAGCTTGCTACATCCATCACCGATAACTTCTCTCTGTCACTCATTTGACAGGATCTTTTAAAGATCTTTTTATCCCCTGTGCTTATAATTCTGAAATATTTTGCTTAGATTTATGAGAAGAAATTGTGAATTAGGGATATACTGTGGAGTTAAAAGTAATTTATTGCCTTGTTTACATCTTGGACATGATCTGCTTTGTATATAATGTTTTGCAAGTTTTGGATAGCCCCAGGATATTGTGGCTTAATGTGCACCTAAATAAGATTAGTAAATCCTGGATAAAGGGAACAGAGAGAAATGCCAAACATCTGACATCAGTTTAAGAAACACAGCCCCCCAGTAGCAAAGACTTGCTGTTAAAAGGGGGATACAGCAGTAGCCCCTTAGCTATTCATAACACTCATTCTACCAAGGCTAAGAGAAGTATTACAACAAAGACATTTGTTTGTCTGTGCTCAGCATACTATTTCCCTCATTCAACAGTGCCCAGAAATCTTTATTTCATGAAATTACTATTAACAGGCTTTGGAATTAACATTACATGGAAGAGTTTGATAAATACTACTCTAGAACCTCAGATTCCCTTGAAGCCCCTGAGTGGGGAGTTCATATCCAGTGAGCATGATTTAACAAATATGGAGCACCAGTATGTCTAATGAATAAATTCAAGGCATTGAAATTAGAGCATTTTAATATACTATTTCTCTAGTGTATTTTCAAAGCATATTTAGAAGACATTGAGAAATGAAATTTGAAAAGAAAGCAAAGTTGGCCTCTGTGCTCCTGGCAAACATTCTCCTTTGGTTGCAGCTTAAATTGGGCAACAGAACAGAATGGAGATGAAGAAAATGTGTACAGAGTACAATGTTTCTTCTGGCTTCTGAACCAGGCACCATTGTGCATTTGGACAGTTTTAAGTATCCTGAAGATGAATGAATTTCTTCATAACAGTAGTTTAGTAGAATTATTTCAGGATATAGTTCAAGTTGAACTGTTTGACTATTCATATCACATGTCATGATTAGAATTCACTTTCCAGGGAAGCATGAATAAACCAGTGTTCTTGCAGACTATTTCTAAGCATATATGCAGATAGTACATAGGAGTAAAAGTAGTTCAACACTAAAGTGCTAGGAAGTAGAGTGAAAAGATATTTACTGTTAAAAAAGAACTAGTTTTTGCTCTTTCTGTCTTTTTAAAATCCACTCAGTTCCTCCTACTAGTTGCAATATTTCTTTGATGCACTTTCTCATCCAAATGTCCCATGAATATTACTCTCTTATTGAGTTTTTACTTTTTAGGATTTATGACCAGGCCATACTTTGAAATACTCCTGTACTGAATGGAAAAAGAACTTTGGATGTTTTATCTCAGAAAAAAAAAAATCTGAGCAAGGTTTCTTTACCTGTTTACCAAAGTTTAAAATACTTCAAAGTAATATCACTCTTCTTCCTGTGCATTCCCTTGAGGTATGTAGCTAATCAACAAGAACTAAGACAAGAAATTTGAGATTTTTATCAGAAAATTTGATATAGTTTTTTATATTCATAAACATGTTGTCAAATAGAAATAATAATAAGCAAAGAAGTTTGTATCAATAAGGTTTGTGAAACTTGGTAATAAATTCCCAAGCAAGTCCCCAGAGATCATTGAGTAACACAGTGAACATAGAATTTAATTGTTTTTCTTGACATGGGTTCCATGTAACCCTGCTTCTGCAAGATACATTGCTATGATCAAAAAAGAATGAGAAACCTGTACATACTCCAGCTTCTTCTTTAAAATCCATGATAATAAAAGTATAAATTTTCCAAAATCCCTCAGGAAAAGTAATTACTATTTTCCAACTTTATTAGAAGAATGTTTTCCCTACTCATACCTATTCTCATTTCAGAGCACCACTGTTCCATGGCGCATACAATGAGGAGCACTGAGCTATGTGTCACTTATTTTGTCTTTCTGCTGGGAAGGATTTTCTTAGAATGAGTTGAAAAATTTGTCAGTCATGAAAAAAATCATTTCTACCAATCGTGATTGAGTTTAGACCTATCGAAATTTTCCTCATTAGAGATGAATCATGAAGGGAATATATTCTTCCTATTCAAGCAGGTTTAAGAAAGACAGGCATGGCAGGATGTCTGGCAGCTAGTCAGTAGGACTTAAGATTGCTCAATGCTTCTCTCTGAAGACACAAACAACCCGTGATAGTCTTCATATGTCAGAGCTGTTATCAATCCCCTATGTACTAGAGGACAAAGGCTGCTTTGGACTTTATCTCTCAAAGGGTTGTTGACTAAAACACATCATCCAAGTTGTAATTTCCTATTGGATATGACAGAAAACCAGGATGGGTCCAAATACTAATACTGTTGAAGTTTGCGAATATGCATGTACCTTATTAACTTGGAAGTTTAAAAGACAGAGAAAGTTGTATCAGTAACAGAAAATGCAGTATCCAAACTTTAATATGTGAAAGAACCTCACATACATATAGCAGAAATCAATAAACTATGAGCCAGGTATGACTCTTCGCCTGATTTTGTAAATTAACTTTTCCTGGAACACAGTCACAATTATTTGTTTACATATTGTCTGTAGAGACTTCTATATTATAACAATGGAGTTGAATAGTTGCAACAGAGATCAAATGGCTTGCAAAACCTAAAATATTTACTTTCTGGCCCTTTGTTGAAAAGATTTGCTGAAACCCACTTTGCAAGGGATGCCCGGTACCTTGATAAGTATAAAGAATTAGAGGAGATGGAGAATGATCATGAAAAGAGGTGATGGCTGTTTAAGACAGGGAGGGGCTCTGTCCAGAGATGGCATTTGAGCAGAGACCTGAAAACAATGAGGAAACCAACCTTGAAATCAGGGGACCAGTGAAAGAAACCCCTAATTGAGAGGAACTCAATGTGGCATGTTTAGAAAACATTTGGAAACCTAGTAGGAGGAAAGTGACAGGAAAGACACACTGGTGGGAGGAGACAAAGACTTAGGGACAGGCTAGATGCCAACAACTTCTTAGCCACAGGGAGTTGAGATTCCAAGTGATAGGGAGGCTTTGAATTGTTTTGGTTAGGGAAGTAACATGAAATGACTTGTTTCAAAACAATCATACTGGTTATTTTGTTGAAACCTGACCATAAAGAGACCAGACGAATAAAGTATGAGAATTTCACTTCTAAAAACAAAACCAATGTGAATGTCAGACTACAAACTATTATTAATTAAGTGTGTCTATCAACCAGCAAAGCCCACGTGTCAGAGCGATAATCTCAACTCTGATTGCACATTAAAATCTCCTGATCAACTTTTAGAAATACTAGTGCTTAGAGACTATGAAGATATTTTGATTTAATTCCATGGAGATGAAGTTTGAGCATTCATTTCGTTGTTCGTGTAAAACCCTCTAGATCTCTCTAATGGACAAGCACAGCTGAAAACCACTGCTTTAAAGAAAATTATCAAAAGAAGAAATAAATGTCAATTTTGTATGATAGTTAATAGTATAGCACGTAAAAGAAAACAGAACATAGGCAACATGAATTACACAGGATTTTACTCTTCCCAGGGATCTTCATAAGAATTTCAAAATTATTCAATGTCGCAGACAGTTTTTAAATCATATCAGGGACCCATTTGTCTGAAGCAGGCATAACTCTGCTTAGGAGTTGTGTCAGCCTGAAATGGCCTTTGGAGATCCCAGGCAGCCTCCTGATGCTGTTATTCAAATCAATTTGTACTACATTTATGACCTGATGGTGTTTGCTGGCAGGAAATTTCATTGAGGGGGGAGGGTTAAACACATCATCTGCACCCAGACTATGGCCTGAGAGATAACGTCACAGGCCCCTGCAGACCTGCCTACACAGTGGTCCCCGGGAGCCAGTTACCAGAGCAATACAACAATATTATTTGCTATACATAAGCATGTGGACAGACCTTCTGAGCCTCAGGCATAGCCATTACATGAGGTCATGTGTGCTGATGTGATTTGTTGAAAGAAATAAACATAGAATTAATCACGAGAAGGGAGACCTTATTACTTAATGTGAAAATGATTCACTTGGCATAGATCTTAAGATAGAATTCTGTGTTTTGACTGTAGCAAAATAAAAGACATATTTCAACTTTAAAAGATGCTCAGACTAATCAAAGTGTGGAATATGATATGTCAAGAAATGTGTAATGTTTTGAACAACCAACAATAAAAAATTTAAAAAAAAAAGAAAAGGAATGGTATATTTCAAAAAAAAAAAAAAAGATGCTCAGACTAAAATGTGCACTCGCATGTTCTGGAAATATAAGAAATCAATGTGGACCTAAAAGAAAGCCCGCAGCAGGTCTAATGAAAATCAAGCTCCAGGCCTTAAATGCATTATTTTTCATCTCCCCTGCCTGGTTGCACTTCACTTTGATTGGTGTTTCGTTCAAGGGAAAACTGAATCTGTTCAGTTCTCAATTTGTCAACTTGAGAAACAGTAGAAAAAGTCTAGGCAAGACAAAAAAGGCAAAAAGAAGTAGTAGCTGTTTAATTGTGGAGGACAAAGCAGAAGATCAGTGGGCCATTAGATTTCTGGAAAATCTTTGAGAGATGATTGAAAATTATTTTAACGTTTAGGGTGCATGACAATGTCAAAAACAAAGGTGTTCCTATAATCCCAGAGGCTCGGGAGGCTGAGGCAGGAGGATCTTGAGTTCAAAGCCAACCTCAGCAAAAGCGAGGCACTAAGCAACTCAGTGAGACCCTGTCTCTAAATAAAATACAAAATAAGGCTGGGGATGTGGCTCAGTGGTCCAGTGCCCCTGAGTTCAATTCCCAGTACAGAAATTTAAAAAGATGTTAAACAAGCAAAAATACTTACATTGCCAACTTTTCTATTTCCTCTTTCAAGAGAAAAACATGGTTAAATGTCAAGAGAGAAGAAAGATGCTGCTGCTACACATTAGAAAAAATGTCTCATTTAATCTCTAAAAATTGTTTACTGTGTTTTTCAGGATGGCCAACTCAAAAAACTATGCAGCTATAAATCAAAATATGTTGTCTCCAAGTTTCCATTTTAACATATATATTTTTACAAATACAGATTTTATGGAATTTTTTACACAAGAAACCCTCAATCTCTTTTAAGCATACAGTCTGAATTGCATAACCTTAGTTCCCCCCACCACAAAAATGTATGGAGAAATTTCTTTTTCAAGCCTCAAATCTGTACCTATCTAGTGACCAAACACTTGCATTTCTTAAAGTGATTTTTAAAGAATATTCTGTGCGTTTTGAAAGTAGGCAAATAAATGCATCATTGTAACATTAAGCATCTTACACATGGCATAAGATCTTAGAAGATCGTGTAATAGAGCAGAGCTCTGGGAAAACATAATTTCCTCTTCAGCTTGTCTGTTTTCTGCATTGTCTAGTTGTTGTGTGCTAAACTGCTGCTTTTAAAAAAAGGCTTTTTAGTTATTCCTAAAGGAATCTTTAAATTTATAAAGCCCAATTTCCCAGATGATGACATTACAAAAAAAAAAAGGAAAAAAAATCTAAGAACCCATTTTATGGGGAGTCTGGAAAAGTGAAAATAATGACAATCGAAAAAGAGTCAGTTCCTTTCAATGTACAGACACAGCTTCTCATTTCAGGGGTTAAATCTTGATTGGTAATTGAATACTGGATGGTAAAATTTGATATGATGTTATTGTCAAGAAAAGTGTAAAACCTGCTGAACTAACACTAATAGGGAAAAATCAAGGAGCAGAAATCATCTCTTTTTCCAATTTATTTCTAAAGAACAAGAATTTCCTACGTACATTTGGGAAATATGAAAAAAAAGTAGAAATGGGAAGGAATATTCCTAGATTCTGGTCCCTCTTCTCCATGAATTAGTTTAGTGAAGTTGGTAATTATTATCTCTGAAGTCCTCAATTTCCTCATTCATAGTTGGAAAAGTTGTATTGAAGTTTTAAAATTCTTTTTCTATATGCCTGTCATCTTTTAACTTGCACATTTAGAACCATTTGGTAAGCTTACCAGAAAATATGTGTATTAGTTCCCTAGGGCTGCTTTAACAAAGGATCACCAAGCATAGGATTTACAATAATAGAAATTGTTTCTCTCTCAGCTCTGGAGTCCATAAGTTGACATCAAGGTATCAGAAAGGTGTTGCTCCCTCTGAAGTCTCTAGAGCAAAAATATCCCTCTTTGCCTCTCTCCAGCCTCTGTTGGTGCCTGCAATCCCTGGAGTTCCTTGATTTGTAGATGCCTCGTTCTAATCTCCGCCTCAATCACCCATGGTCTTCCTGGTGTATCTGTGTCTACATCTAAATTTCTCTCCCTTTATAAAGACACCAGTAATTGGATTAAGTCCACCCTAACCCTTAAGAAAGGGTTACATCTGTAAAGACACTATCTTCCAGTAAGGTCACTTGTACATACTTTTTGGGAGATATTGCCCAACCCCGAACAAAGTATATAAACCTTCAAACTACCTAAATCTAGGTTTAAGTGTAAATTAATGAGGATACTTACTCTATGATCTACATTTCATGCCAGTTTGTTTATAGAACCAATTAAGCAGCCTGAAATTCAATTATTTAAATTCAACAGGTTGACATTTACTGAAGCATATTCTTTTGCAAATTCAAGAGTCTCCTCCTTGGGTCTCACATATGCGTTTTATCTCCCAATATTTGCTTATATCATCTCCAACTTACAATGCACATCCATTTCTCTTTATCTGAGGCAGAGAGGCAGTTCATCTCATTTTTCTTAAACCAAGCTCCATCCTCTCCTGCTCATGATTGCCCATTTTGGCAATTTATGAAGTATTACTTTATAATTTTATCATATGTTTAAGTAATAACATCTTCAGCTTCCAAATCTTTAAAGGTGTCATATATTTTTTATTTCTCTAGGTTTAGTATGGTTTCTTACATAGATACTCCATAAAGACTCAACTGACAGACTATCACAATGGTAAAAGAATTCACTTACATTCTGTTAATACCCACTCAGAATCCTCAGACACATCATCCTTCTGTCTCTCTCTTAGATTATAAAGAGTCATGTGATAAAAAGCAGTGGTTTAGAAATGACTATTCCATGTCAACAGTATTGCTAGTTCATTAGGGAAGCACCTTAGCTACCTGGAATATTATCCTCATCTGTAAAACTGTGGGATTAAGTGGAAGTTTACTCTATTGCCAATAAATTCATGAATCTATAGGAACGTCCATATTTCTTTCTCCCACCCATGAACATAGGGAAAATATTTTACCATTTTTTTAGGGTTTGTTCCCAGAAGAAAGATACTTGGGGGTTATCAGAGCATGTCTCATTAAATTTATAGGACAAAATTGCCCTGGCAGCATCCATAAATGAAGATAACAGCCAGAATATAATTACATAATCTCATTTTAGTCTGTCAATTTTAGAAATAAAAAATAAGTTACTCGTCATTTGGGGAAAGAAAGTCTGAGATTCATGGAACTTCAGATTGAATTCATCATTTATATAATTGACAATCAGAAAAGCAAAACTTGGTTGTTAACTTTTTGCAGATGGGACAGCCATTTGTGGTTGGTTTGTGTAAAAACTACTCTTAAGCTATGCTTTTTCTTGACCTAGAAGTATTTTAAAGAGGTTTCCTCGATGGAAATGTAACATTCCTCACCCCAAAATGACTGTTCCAAAGATGTCATTCATTATGTCCATCAAGCCCTACTGACTCCACAACACCCTCACACACTTTGAGTAGTGTGATTCTTGCCATTTTAACAGAAAATAGCCATAGGTCAAATATTCCTTCAAGTTCTGGTCTGCTCCCAACAGCTGTGTGTTCTTTTCCTGAATTTGTTTCAGACTTAATGAATAGGAGTCCCTCTTCCCTTCTATAGCTGCCATCCTCCCCTTTCCCTTTGCATTGATTCTCCCCTTTAATTGATAAGCTAGATTTAGAAAAAGGAATAGAAAACAAAAAAAAAGGATAGGAGAAGAGTGGAAAGGAAGGAGGTTGGAGAGGAGAGAAGAGACAGGTAGAGAGGAGGGGGACCTGTGCGACACTACACCCCCCAGTACACACTGAAGAGCATGCAGCTTCTTGTAAGGCCAGTCTAATGTCATTGCCTTCATTTACTCATGTCACATGACTCTGTCTTATAACTTCATCACTCTCTTGGAATTACTTTTACAAATGTCACTAATCTCCTAATTGTCAAAATTAAAGGATGCTTGAGCTTTTGTTACTTGCCTTTTCACTGATATCTCACACTCTTCAGTACCAGTACCTTGCCTACAGAGATTTTTCCAGCCCTTAAAGCAAAATTCAACTTTAAAAATGATTTAGCTCTTGCCTTTCTTAGTGGAAAGAATAGAGTACTTCTCCAATAATATTTACTAAAATGTAAGTACACCAATTTTGTGTATGTGAATTGTAATTTTGTGGCATTAAAATGAGAATTCTAACTTTCTATTATCATCAGGACATCCAGGGTGTATTACATAAGTTAATGATTGGTGATACATTATTTTATAATTGTTCACATTAATTACTCTTGGGTATATGCTTTTCTCCATAATAGATCACAGTTTCCATGTATACCACTTCTTTCTCATAAATCTCATTAGCATCTGCTTTTAGTTAAGGAAATGCAATAAATGTCTGTTACAAAGCTGCCTGTAGATAAGTCTCATTTCAACCTAACAGTATTGAGTTGATGTCAGTGACTTGAGTAAAAATAAATTTATTTTGATCAAATTTAGCAGCTGTTGAAATTACACGATTATAGATTTCAAGTATGATATGCTCCATTCAATGAGTATTTTGTTCTTTTTAACAAGAAGACTTGGTTGAAAGGCAGACAACCACCAGCTTAGATGTGGATGAATGCAAGAGGTATATTTATAAACACGTGTGTCATAAAATGCTACATATGAATTTCTAAGACATAGTGGAAATATTTTCCTCTCTTTGGACTTGTCTCTTATACCAGTGTGGGAAGGCATTACTCTTTATCTGTCACAAATCTTTTTAGCTCTATATCTGTTTTATTTGACTTCTTGACTTTAGGGGGCAATCACATGCCCCTGTTCATCCTCTCCCCCACTCTTTCAATCTGCAGTACCCTTCCCCATCTGGACAATCAGGTCCTACACCCCTAACCACAGTTATATTGTACTCTTTGTTCTGAAAGCATTTTTTCTAAGAAAGGAGTCCTAGGAATCCATGTTGGTCATCAAGAGGCAAGCAGAGACAGGAGAGAATGGCATGTGGCACAATTGCTTGAATCTTGAATGCAGATATGCCTGAATCCATCTCTTAAATTTCTCAGTTATATCACCACTACCTTTTCTTTTCTTTTCTTAAGCTACTTAAAAGAGTGTTTCTGTGACGGACATCAACAGAGGTCAAATCGATGCCATAAGTAATAAAACCTTTAGCTGACTGACATAGATGTCCATTATAGATTTTATAAGTTACCCTCACTTCATTTGCCATCTATTCATTCTTCTTTTTAAAAGGAATTCATTGTTCTTCATGCAACTAGATATGATAGAAATGAACTTCACACATCATGTTATGACACTTTTAAACTTCAAAAATACATTGCAAATATTTATTCACTTTAATAACTACTCATCCCTAACATGACTCCTTGTTGACAACTGAGTAGCAATAAAATACATTTTACGAATATACTGATTTATAAAATTCTGTTTCACCAATATTTAGGTTTGGGATTTATATAACAAGAAATATAATATAAATTCTTTTCAGCTTTTCCATTGTGTAGAAGTTAAAATCAATTATCAATTTTATAGACCAACATGTTTCAATTAATTCTCCCAATTTTTTTATTCAATGGAGAAAGTGTATTTCCAAGTCAAAAATATGTTTCCTTTTCATCCATCCAAAGAACAGTAGACAAAGAAGATAATGAGCACTACCTTGAAATATAGCAATCATTTTTTGGAAGATTGGTTTAAGTATCTCAGTAGTATTTTGCCTTCAAGTGAATCTCCTATATCCCAGCGAGTAATTGAAGAGTTTCTGGAATTCTAATAAGTGAAAGTGTCAGTTGGTATCTGTCATAGACTAAGGTCTTCAACAACTATATTTACTGGTAAGGGGTAATTATGCAACAATAAAAAAAAATCACATTTTTATTTCTAATGCCAGTATTTGCTTTTAGATGTTTTTTTTTTCTTTTAGGATCTAATTTTTTTATATCCTAAAAAATTAGGATCTGTCTGATTTTTTTCCATTGGTCTTTGTTTATCAGAGACCATCTATGGCACAATCACATGCAAATTTCATATACATCTATTGGAACAGAATCTCAGTTGTAGGGGAGAGGGGAGTTTATATCCTCAACAAAGTACCCAATGACTCATGCCTTCTCTAATTCAAGAACTATTAGTCTATGTAGGAACCTCAGTTTCATATCAGAATTACTTGGAGAGGCTTGTTCAATACTCGTGCCTCAGTTCCACTTCCAGAGATTCTGATACATTTGATCTGGGGTGAGACCTGGGTATTGGGACTCTTTAAAAGATTTCTAAAGCTTTAATCAAGGCTAAGTATTACACATATGCTCATGCAGGCATCAGGTAGCATTAATTATGATGTGTATTAGCTCAAATAGATGGGGATTTAACTTTTAAATTTTTGTTACCCAGTAATTAATGAAAATATGTGTAATTAATTATCAGCATATTTTCCAAATGAGTGTTTTGGCATCTTCATATTATACTTAGCTGACAACATTTTCATGTGCCTTTCTGAACTGGTAGAAGAATGTTTTGAATCTAGAGTTTCTACTGTCATAGGTACCAAAAGGAGATTCAAGAGTGCTCCCAACAAATAAAAATGTATTTATTGAGTATTACTTGGTGGTCTGCACTGTGACAACCATGGAAAAAGATATCAAAAATAAAACTTCCCCTTTTGGCTTTCACTGCTGGGAAAGTCAAAGCTAAACCTGCTGCAGAATCATAGTGTTTGTGTACAGCTAAGTCTGGGGTGTTTTGCTTCTCCCTGTGCTATGTCAGTGGTTCTCAACCAGTGTGCACAGCAAATCACTAAGGAAATGTGAATTTAAAGAAAGGAGGTGAGTAAAGACGAGTGATTCTCTCAAGTTGAGCCAGTTGTCCTTGAGGCAATCAGGAGGATAGAATAGAAGAATCCAGTGTCAGGCCAGAGCCTGAAGAGTCGGGGGTTGGACCAAGGGGAAAAAACTTGGAGGGAGTGGGTAAGACACTGGTAATAGATGAAAATTTTAAGAAGACAGCCAGCAACCTGGGACAACTGTGGAGGGCAGTGAGCAGGGTAGACAGGGAGAGGGCCCAGAACCATTCTACATTCATTCAGTTGTGCAAGAATGATGCCAGGAATGTGGAATCAGAGCCAGTATCAGGCACTCTCAAAGTACAGACTAAAGTCTGATCTACACCTGCATCAGACAAAAGCCAGGGGGATGAATACTTAGAAATGACAGCTATAGGCTACACATAGACAAAATTAAGAAATAATATAGTAGGCAATTTTTCCAACGGGGCCTCGTTGTAAGTAACCTGGAGGTAAGATCTAATGACAGCAGTTAAGAATTGGGAGAAATCCTAGAGAGGTAAATGCAGACAATTCTTTTTGAGACAAGAAGGAAAAAATATATACAGAAGTAGGCAATGGCCTCATATACCCCCAGAATACTCATAAGAGATGAAATACATAGGAAAATGGAAGGAACAAAGATCTGGGAGATAGAATGACGGGTTTTTAAATCCCTGTTGTTCCTGCTAATCCTCAGTTGTCCTGTCTTTATAAAGATGAGGACACTCTAAATGGTTTCAAGTTCCTCCTTAAGCTTTAAACTCTGTCATCCTCTGGGGGAAAAAATGGTGTGAGAAAATAAGGCAGAGACTGAGAGTTTCGCTTGAATATGCAGAGTGTGTGGGAAGAATAGCTATGAAAAGAACATATTTATTGCCTGGTGCGGTGGCGCCCACCTATAATCCCAGCAGCTCTGGAGGCTGAGGCAGGAGGATCGTGAGTTCAAAGACAGTCTCAGCAAAAAGTGAGGCACTAAGCAACTCAGTGAGATCCAGTCTTTAAATAAAATACAAAATCGGGTTGGTGACGTGGCTCAGTGATCGAGTGCCCCTGAGTTCAATCCCTGGTACCCCCTTGCCCCAAAAATATATTTATTAAAATACAGAGACAAGTATTTGGAAAAAAAATAGTGCTACACAGTTACTGTCTCAGTGGTAACTACCAATACTAATAAAAACCCTGTGAATTTATATAGCAACATGTAATCTAGAGAATGTTGTGAGGCTCAGAAAATAAGGGAGAAGAAAACTATCGAGTGGCTACTGCTTGCCAGCGTTGGTGTTAGATCTTGATATACACAACTTCTTTTATTTCTATTTGGTTAAAAAAAAAATGGACTGTTACTTAATAGGGAATCTGTTGAAATGTTAGGCATGGATAACTTTTCAATTTGTGTATAATTATATTGGACCAAGAAGAAGGTCAAGGAGAAGGAGAAGGAGATGTATGGGGAGGGGAAATGGAAGGGAGAGAAAGCAAAAAATAGTTTTCAGGGTTTGGGGACGTGGAGAGGAGTTAGATTGTTTTTACTTCACACGCATTTTAAAACAACAATCAGTTTGATTACGGTAATATGACATATTTTTCCTATGACACAGTATAATAATGATATTGACCAATTCTTCAAAAATTTCCGCAAAATACAATCGTCTCCTTTACAAGGCAGATTTTGTAAACCACCCCCCATTCCGCGCATCACTTTCTGCCTAACACAGTCCCTCTGCCTCCCAGGAATTCCTTAAATGAGACTGAGAAAGTGAAACACTCACTTACTATACATTGATCTAAAAACATCAGACGAGGGTTAGTAGTATCATTCCCACTGCCTTTTGCTTGTTTTCTGAGTTTTCCTTTCTGTCTAAATAAAAATACTCAGTCCTGTGAACTCTGAGAGTGAGATGCGCCATTCCCTTGACCCGCCACACGGCTCCATCAATATTGATTTGAAACAAACCCTCCAGGGCTGTCTGTGTTCCTGGCAACGTTTCAATACTAACATGTGGTTAATTTTTTTAGAGGATTTTTCTTTCCCTTCCTGTGCTCAAGAGGAGCCATGGGGTGTGTGGGAAACAGCCGCTCCACTTGCACATCTGTGGTGTTTGCATATTTCCCTAAGAGAGAGTGACCCGTCTTCTTCCACTGCACATTGTGTTCCAGGAACATGGAAAGAGGAGCATATCCTGAATACTTACAGGGCTTTTACAACAGGGTTGCCGGGGATCTGGTATATGAAAATGAAATCACAGGATTCTCAGCGCTCGTTCTCTAATAAAAGTTAGCAATGAATGAACATTCTCATATTTATAGCCACTTACATTCCATATGCATTAGTTCACTGTTACTAAATGCAAATTTTGTAATAAATGCACACTTTAATTGTATTTGTTAGAGTCTGTAAACAAGTCAAAAATAACACCTGGCATTTTGCCAGGGGAATGTTAGAGTTCGTAAACAAGTCTGGATGGTGCCTGGCAAAATGCCAGAGGGAGTGGTTTGAGAAGTAACAAAAGCGAGCCATTAAGTGTGGAGATTCCTTATTGGTTGACTGATGTATCTAGTTTATGCTAATAAGATAAGCTGTGTGGAATGTATAAATACTGCTCCTGTCCTGCAATAAACGGCTCCCACTCCTGCTGTATCAACGTTCACAAGTTGTTCGTCACCCCCTGGTTATTTTGCTGCAGCCAGACAGACTGCGGCAGATGGTGGCCTGTTACGGGGAGCCCCGGGACACTCGGGGGTAAGTGACGAAAAAAAGCTGCCCGTCCATAGATAGGACGGGAGCAATCTGCTCGTCCCTAGGCAGATAGGGCGAGAGGAAAAATGGCCATTTCGAGAAAATGGAGAAGATTGATACAGTATGTTTGTGTCTTGTTTTGTCTTGAAATGTTGTATTGTCTTTGTGACGAAAATATGGAAGGGGTGAGAAGTAAATTACTAAGGGAAGAAGGCACCCCAGTGGAACCAAGAATAGTTAGGGCATGTGTTGATAAGAGCCCAGGAACTCTAGTCAGAAAGAAAAAGAAAGTTCAGAAGAAGGATTATCAGAAAAAACGTTGCAGCAAAAGGCTATTACTGAATACTTTTCGTTACCGGAGGGTGCGTGAAGCGGAGCCGCGGCTGCCACATGCGTGAGCTGGTCATGGCGCAGCAAGGGCTTTCCAAACGGCGGCAGCCGGCTCTTCCACTGCTGAGAGCCCAAATCTAGACCTGACTTGGAGGCACAGTCTCGCAGGCTCTTGCTCCCTGTGCCCAGTAGCAGTTTGAGTCCGGGACTCTCCCCAGGGCCATCTGGGGCTACCCGGGACGCTACAGCCGCAGAAGACACTACTGGTGTCCCTGATGTTTGGTCATTTCCAAGACCAGTAACTACAATGGTTCTCCCACACCTGGAAGCTAATGAGTAATGAGCACTATTAATGCTTATTTCAAATGCAAAAAAACCTTGATATAATGTACTAAATTGTTCAGAAGGTTGTTTTCTTAGTAGAATGATACAGGATTTTCTTTAGCCATCCGGAGTTCCTGCCTTCGTCCCAGTGCCGGTAAAGACCAAGGTGGAAGAATTCCCAGTGTTGCTGAGAACCAGACTGAGATTTCAGCTGAGAACCGGACGAGACTTCGGATCAAGCTAGCTGCCTGCAGAACTTACCTGGACTGTGATTTAAGCTAGCTGCCTGCAGAACTTACCTGGACTGTGATTTAAGCTAGCTGCCTGCAGAACTTACCTGGACTGTGATTTACCTGGACTGTGAGTTAATCTATCTTTGCAAATGGTGTCATTGCTGGTAAAATTTTTCCAAGGGCTTCTTACATGGAGCCATGGAATGGCTTGGTATTGTGACATTTTGTATCCTTCCTTTCTGTTTGTAACAGGTTATTTATGGTGTTTTTGTAAAAACCACTATGGTCGTTATTTAAATTAAACAAAAGGGGGAAATGTTAGAGTCTGTAAACAAGTCAAAAATAACACCTGGCATTTTGCCAGGGGAATGTTAGAGTTCGTAAACAAGTCTGGATGGTGCCTGGCAAAATGCCAGAGGGAGTGGTTTGAGAAGTAACAAAAGCGAGCCATTAAGTGTGGAGATTCCTTATTGGTTGACTGATGTATCTAGTTTATGCTAATAAGATAAGCTGTGTGGAATGTATAAATACTGCTCCTGTCCTGCAATAAACGGCTCCCACTCCTGCTGTATCAACGTTCACAAGTTGTTCGTCACCCCCTGGTTATTTTGCTGCAGCCAGACAGACTGCGGCAGTATTGAGTAACTAATTTCTGACCAAGAGCATAAGGAATATCTGAAGGCAAATAAAGGAGTTCTGACTCTTTTTTTTTGCCATTATTATTATTTTTTCCAGGTAGGACAAAGAGTTATTTTGTTTTGTAATTTCCAAAATTCATGAGAATGGTCTTCCAGAACAGTATTGCCATGTTTCCATCTTCAATACATAAGGAAATATGCCCCAAAAGTTCTCTTAAATGGGCTAAAGACATTTCATAGGATTACTTAATTTACTTTCTATTTTTATAGCTGTAGTAAAATTCACATTTGGATTATATTTTGCTAAGCAAATAACAGAATCTTAAAATAATGAGATCGTAATTCTCATTTTCTCCTCGGATGGACTTCCTAAGTCTTTAGTGGATCAACGCTTTAGGTCCACAAGGAGACTTTTAGCATAAAAATATTGAGTGCTTCCTTTAACTTGCTCCCAGTAGAAGAATACATACTCTAAATTATTTTATTAGTAATGGTGACAGGTTCTGCTAAAAGATCTATATGATTTCTTGTGGATTGGACCTTTTAGTCATCAGCAGGCATCTGTGGTTGAATAAAATTTCAAGAGAATTTTGTCACATTAAATAACAGCACACCCCAATGCAGAAATTGTGGAGAAATGCCATTTTTGATTAAGCAGTCACAGAACATTCAGGATGTACCTACCAATTTTGATATATGTTGAAATGTATTAACATCAATGCTTTTTAAATATTAGAACTCAGTGATTATCCACAAAGAATAGTGAAGTGAGACTTTGCCAACCTGGTAAGGACCCCTTCTCACCAGCTTATAAAATGATCTATTTCTGCCAATCACGTAAATGGCAAATTTAATTTCTCCTTGAAACAAATAGAGGAAATATCATGCCATTAGGGATCTCACACAGGTGTCTATGGGAAGCAGTGGGGACTAGAGGAAGAGAAGTTCCTTTTATTTTCCCACTTTCAAAATAATTTTATCAAATGCTTATGTTTTCCTCAGAAAATATAATGAGACTTGGAAAATGAGAGTTGGTAAGTGAAAAGAAAAAATAAAAACACACCTAGCTAGCTTGGAGGGGGTCATGGCAGGGCAAACCTATAGGAGTCAAGTCAACTTAACAGCTCTTCATAGGTGTACTACAAATCCATGCCATTCAACTTATGATGGAGTTCACTCCAAATAAACACATTGTAAGTTGAAAATATCTTAAAAATTGAAAACAGTAGAAGCCAAAGGGGCATTCACATACTTCACCTACAGAACTTCGTAGCTCAGCTATGCAGTCCACTGTAGAGTATCAGTTGTTTGCTCTCATGTTTGTGTCTCTGGCTGGGAGTCAGGGCTCTCTGCTGCTGCCAGGCATCCCAAGAGAGGATCATACAGCAAAGTGACCAAAATTCAAAGTACAGTTCCTATTGAATGCATATCGCAAAAGTGATATGAACCATCCTTAAGTTGAAAAATTGGTGAGTCAAATCATACAAAGTGAGGGACTGTACATTTGTCATCTGTGCTTTGCACAAGAACTAAGCCAAAGCTAGGGTCCTGCACACCACCCACTAAACAACTCAGTCAGAATCCTAAAGCTATTCTGTTAATGTCCCTAGTTGTATCATATTCCCACCCCACCATGCATTTCCATGCCCTCTGTCCTTCCCAATCCTACTCAACTTTCAAGGATCAAGTTTAATTATTACCTTTTCTAAAAGCTGACCCCCTGGGCCATCTGGGTCATACCATGTTGTCAATCTTTTTTGTTGTTTTTTTTTTCTTTAATAATACTTTACTGTAACTCTGAACTCATTCCATTTGTTTTGACTAGTCATTTGCATGGCATGATACCATTTGTTTGGTCTATTCCATACAGTACAGTTTTATCAATCTAATAGTTACTCAGTAAAGAAGAAAAACAACTTACAAAAGACCCTCTTCATCAAACCAGGACTAAATAAAGAGGAGTTAATTTTTCTCTAAGATCAATTTAAACATTCATGAAGAGATTTACAGTGGCAAAATTCCCATTTGTCAATTAATGTACACAGTAATTATGTGTAGTTCCCAGGGTATCATTAAACCTCTTTTCAGCAGGAAAAATCTAGGAAGCCAATTGTGGCTTCATTTTACCAAACTTAGACCATTGCTTCATTGTTTAAAAAAAAAAATCTACACCATCTCTAAAATCCTTTCCCATTCTAAATTATTACTTTATGATCTGTTTTATACTTTCAACATTGAAAATAATGGAATTTTGTCACTAAGTACTATTGCATCTACCATGAGCTTCTAAGAAGAGCAATACTGTATAGTTTTAAACCCCATCTTTTGAAAACAAGGAAGTTACTATTATGTATTGTTCAATCCCTTTTAACATGCATTCTATGAATACTTTTCAAAACATGATACTTTAAGGAACTCTGAATTCCAAGATTCATATTAAAATTCTATCTAATATGTTTCTTACATTCTCTAACTCGCAAGATTTTTCAGTTATATTTTTATTTGTATTTATATAATTAATGGCCAAAGAAATAGTATCCATTATAAGAAATAAGTACAATCAACTCCACAGGAGACTTGTATTTTTAAGTATGACCATTTGAATTAAAAGTCATAGAAATTTGTGGGTTCCTCTCCTGGGCATGTAGTTTATGTGTAGAACAAACCAGATACATATTTAGATAAAGAAAATTCTCTCTTCCTTGTAGGAAAGAGACTCCCTCACCGGAATGGTGGGCAAACATTATTACCATATTGGGAAAGAAGAACCCATTGTGTGGTTCCCCTATGCACAAAAGGAAGGCAAACAAACAGGTCTTAATGATCTCAGGGAATTGGAGGATGAGTAACCTCAATATTTTGGAAGCAAAAGGCTATTATTCAAATGTCCTTTTTTCCTCAGAAATATTATACCACAAAGACGTTTTTGAGTTTTAACAAAGTCCTATGAGGACACAAACAATGAACCACTCTACTGCCAACACATTTTCTAATCAGTACATCTGAGAAGTTCTCTTCCATTAAAAAAAGAAAGTCTCTATGTAGTAGTTATTTATTCTTTCTCTCTGTAGGAACTTTCTCTCTGTAGGAACATATTTCTAGATGTTTATTACAGATTGGGATTTAGAACATTCATTGTAAAGTAATTAAAATTATTTGATCCTTCACTATACATTGAACTCTGCTGGGTATCTCAGAGGTTCAGAGATGTGTGAGGCCCCGTCCCTTCTCACCGTGGCCTTTAAAAACTGATTAGGATCCAAATTCCTCAATAGGACACCCATAGCACAAAAGTTAATAACTAGAATCAACAAATGGGACTTAAAGTTTTTTCTCAGCTAAAGAAACAATAAGAGAGGTAAATAGAGAGCCTACATCCTGGGAACAAATCTTTACTCCTCACACTTCAGATAGAGCCCTAATATCCAGAGTATACAAAGAACTCCAAAAATTAGACAATAAGATAACAAACAACCCAATCAACAAATGGGCCAAGGACCTGAACAGACACTTCTCAGAGGAGGACATACAATCAATCAACAAGTACATGAAAAAATGCTCACCATCTCTAGCAGTCAGAGAAATGCAAATCAAAACCACCCTAAGATACCATCTCACTCCAGTTAGATTGGCAGCCATTATGAAGTCAAACAACAACAAGTGCTGGCGAGGATGTGGGGAAAAGGGTACACTTGTACATTGCTGGTGGGACTGCAAATTGGTGCAGCCAATTTGGAAAGCAGTATGGAGATTTCTTGGAAAGCTGGGAATGGAGCCACCATTTGACCCAGCTATTCCCCTTCTTGGTCTATTCCCTAAAGACCTAAAAAGAGCATGCTACAGGGACACTGCTACTTCGATGTTCATAGCAGCTCAATTCACAATAGCAAGACTGTGGAACCAACCCAGATGCCCTTCAATAGACGAATGGATTAAAAAAATGTGGCATTTATACACAATGGAGTATTACTCTGCATTAAAAAATGACAAAATCATAGAATTTGCAGGGAAATGGATGGCACTAGAGCAGATTATGCTAAGTGAAGCTAGCCAATCCCTAAAAAACAAATGCCAAATGTCTTCTTTGATATAAGGAGAGTAACTAAGAACAGAGTAGGGACGAAGAGCATGAGAAGAAGATTAACATTAAACAGAGATGAGAGGTGGGAGGGAAAGGGAGAGAAAAGGGAAATTGCATGGAAATGGAAGGAGACCCTCAGGGTTATACAAAAGAACATACAAGAGGAAATGAGGGGAAAGGGAAAAATAATACAAGGGGGGAGAAATGAAGGTCAGTAGAGGGGGTAGAGAGAGAAGAGGGGTGGGGAGGGGAGGGGAGGGGGGATAGTAGAGGATAGGAAAGGTAGCAGAACATGACAGTCACTAGTATGGCAATATGTAAATCAATGGATGCGTAATTGATGTGATTCTGCAATCTGTATATGGGCTAAAAATGGGAGTTCATAACCCACTTGAAGCAAAGTGTGAAAGATGATATATCAAGAACTATGTAATGTTTTGAACAACCAACAATAAAAAAAAAAGAATTCTCAAAAAAAAAAAAAAACTGATTAGGAGACAATATGTGCATGAAAAACTTCATAAGTAAGGCCCCAATACTGACTAGTTATTTCTTTTTCTTTTTTAATTTTTTATTTGTTCTAATTATTTATACATGACAGTAGAATGCATTTTGACAGATCATACATATATGGAATACATGATGTAGAGTTCTATAGATCATATAATCATCTATGCACACAGGGTCATAATGTCCACTTCATTCTACCATCCTTCCTACCTCCATACCCCCTCCCCTCTTTTCACTCCCTTCTGTCTGATCCAAAAGTTTTTTCTTTCTAGATTTGTTATCATCAAAATAGATCAAGGAAAGAAATAATTATGTTAAAGGCAAATGATATATATCCTAACATTTTAATTGCCAGTGATTTTTAGAAGTTTTAAATGATGGGTTTTCATGGTCAGTAAGCAAAAGATTAGTTAATGATGATGCTAAATCACTGTACTTTTTAACCAGAAATATAATTATCAGTCTATACTAGAAAGACCCATTGGATAACTATAAAAATTTTACAGAATACATCCAAGAACTCGAATTGTTGTGAAAGACCTTCTTCCTATAAAAATAATATGGTGGTCTTTCCACCACATGGAGCTCCCTGTGTAGAAACTAGTTATTCGTGTGGCCTGAAATTGTGCATATTAATCTGTATTTTCCATTTCATTTATAAGATAGAACCACTTTGTAGGTCAAAAACAGTAAGAAATTGACAAATTATTATGGTTTAACCTAAAGATGGAGTCTGTTTCCTTCCTACTTTTCTTCTTTCCTATGTCTTAAAACAAAGTATCATCAAGTGTTTTGCACAGTTTAGGAATAAAATTTCAAATCCCTGTTTCGTGCTTTTACAATTGTAGTTTCACTGTTGTTTTTAATGAACATTCACTTTATGTAATAATAATAATAACAACAACAACTAATCTAGTTTCCCAACATACACTTGTTAGGAATTCCACATTATTAAGAAAAATGGGTAGATTTCCTTGTTCCTCTCCAAATTCCATGTTCTAGCTCCAAGGATAAGTGTTCTTCCAGATAATTTTTGTACCTATTTATATTTACACATAAAGAATTTTGCTTTGGGCAAATGTGTCTGTGTCTGTGCTCTCACATGTGTGCGTGTTTGGTACTATAGTACATGCAGTAGTGTGATCCTTCACCTCTTTCTCCCCTGAATAGACCCAGTTGGAGTGCTTTCCTTATAAATAGAAGATTCTCAACAGAATCCCAAGTTCTGTTGATTAGACTCTGCCCTGTACAAGGAAACCAGAGTGAAGCACTGAGTGGGGGCTGATGGGTGACCTGTACTTTGCTCTGTTAGCAGTGAACCTGGGCACAGGATGACATCCACCACAAGAGGCATTTTTCTGACTCACAATGAAGCTCTATATAAGTTACTCTTGGCTCTGTCAGTGCAAGTACACCTATTTCATTACATGCATCTACTATCTAGTAGTCAAGGAAAAATAGTACTACAGTTTATTAAGTTAAACAGTTTTCTATTGATAGCCGCTTGAGTTATTTCCTGTTCTTTGGTCACTGGAAGAAAAATGTTTCAGTGAATACTATTGGGCCTACTATTTCTGTTTGTGCATAAGTAATTTTTTAGGACAGGTATCTAAAATTAGAATTACTAGGTTGAAGAATATGCCTTACTTTAATTTTATAGATATTTTCAAAATAGCCTCCAAAGAGGAAAAAAAATATTTTCAAAATACTGTCAACTTTGAGTGTGGTCAAGATTTGGTTTTTGGTTTTTGTTTTGTTTTGTTTCTTTTTCATTTTTGACAATCTGTCAGATGAAAAATAATGATTCTCTTTCTTTATTTAATAGGCATTTTTTATATTACCAATGAGGTCCTAGGGCTTTAAATCATTAGGAATTCTTCTATGAAGAGCCTCTTTGTTTGTACTGACCATTTTGATTATTTATGTCTATTTATAATTTCTTTATTTGCTGTTACTTATGCTCTAAATATTTTCTTCCAGTCTATAATTGTCTTTGAACTTTTATCAATTTTCCCTTTATGAATATTTTATACAGTGTATTGTCTCAGAGAAAGTTCAGATTTTTTTTTTTTAATTGGGGAATGAGCCCAGGGGCACTTAACGATTGAGCCACATCTCCAGCACTTTTTATATTTTATTTAAAGACAGGGTCTTGCTTAATTTCTTAGGGCCTTACTAAGTTACTAAGGCTGGTTTTGAACTCACAATCCTCCTGCCTCAGCCTGCAGAGCCATTGGAATTACAGGTGTGTGCCACTATACATAGTGAAAGTTCATATATTTTAAAAAGATTTGATCATTTCCATTTGTAGACGGATTTTAAAACCAAGGCATACTTTATCATTTGTGGGTAAAATATTACAGTAGCTGGCATTTGCTTAAAATACTGTTTGAAAATTTAAAGAAAGTTAAATAAAGTTGACTAAATACTGGTAATTTTAGACTGATACACAAATTAGAGTTTATTATATTTCTCTATTATGTATGTATTTATACACACAGAGTTGTCCATAATAAAAAGATTTGGAGGTTGTTTGCCTTTATTATATTAATTTTGTTTTCAATAGACTTTTTAGAGAAATTTTAAGTTCCCATAAAAATTTATCGGAAGGTGCAAAGATTTCCTCTACCCCCTGCCTGGAACATGCATAGCCACCCCACTACCAGTATCCTGCTCCAGAGAGGTGCATTTGTTATAATCAGTGACACTGGGATCAGTATCACTCAAAGTACAGAGTTCACATGAGGATTCACTCCTGGTGTTTATTGTGTATGTTTTGACAAATATATGATGATATACATCTGTTACTATGGTATCAAACAGAATAGTTTCACTATCCTAAAAATCCTCTGCTCTGTACCTACCCATTCCTTCCTCACCCTTAACTCCTGATAACCACTATCTTTTTACTGTCTACATAGTTTGCCTTTCTAGAATTTGGTGTTGCTGGAATCTTATCATCTATGATATTATGAGATGGACTTTTTTCAATTAGTAATATACTGTAAGTTCCATTGATGTCTTCTTGTGGTTTGATAGTGCATTTCTTTTCTAGCAATGAATAATATTTCATTGTCTAGATGTGTTGCAGTTATCTGTTTGCTTATTGAGGGATGTGTTGGTTAGTCTGAGCTTTAGGAATTACGAATAAAACTGTTATAAACATGCATGTGCAAGTTTAGGGTTGTTGTTTTGTTTGGATTAAGTTCTCAACTCATTTGGATAAATACCATAGAGTGTTCTCGCTGGATTGCATGTTTTCCTGTCTTTCTTTTTGTTTTTTTAAGAATGAACTTTGCAAATTCAAATTTTAAAAAACACAAAAAAACCCATGGGGTTTGGGGTTTGGACTCCTTTGAAGAAATCATAAATTGATTCATAGAATTAATACTTTATTCACTCATTCAACAAACATTCTTGTGTGATGATTACTTCCCAACTATTTGCTCCGGATTCTCGGGTTATATCAGTGAACAAAACAGGTCATGATTGCAGTCCTGGTGGGGCTGACATCCTAGTGGGGAAACAGACGGAATACATAATAAATTAGTTATAAAGTATGTTGAAACTGTCCTCTACGAAAAGAAAAATTCTCTTTCCATTTTTTCTTTCTTCTTTTACATCCTTTGATGTCACTTTGGTTTTCATGTAACAATCTGGCTCATTTCTTGATCAGTTACTTTTACACATTCTTATAACCTTGGTTGCTATTGTGATTTAGTTTTTATTCTATTCCACATTTTAAATGATGAATAACAGTGGCCAACACTGTTCTTGGGTTTGTCTGTGTTGAGCCAAATTGTTTTATTTGTTCTAACAGATTATCAGATTGTCAGATTGTTCTCTGGAATTTTCAAGGTACAAATCCTCTTCCCTTGTGATATAATCATCTACATCTTGTTGTCACTATTGATTTTATTGCACTGACCAGGACCTGAAGTTAACTCGAATATGTGATAGCAGACTTTTTTACTTTTTCCTAATGTTATAGAAATATTTCCAGTGCTCCATTCACTATTATCCTCAATGTTTGCTCTAAGTGCTGGACACTTAATCAGGTTAAGAACATTGCCATCTAAGTCCTTGTTACTTAAAAGAGTTATTAATTATTATTTCTGTTTTTAACCACTAGTAGGTGATTTAAAGTAGATTTTGGATGTTATAAACACCCTGTTTAACATTTGCTTGTTGACTTGTATTTTTCCCTTTAATCTGTTACTATGGGTATTAACAGATTTCTTATTGTGGAATTCCTCTGGGTGAAAATCTGATTCCTGCTGTCTTAATTTTTGTCAGAAACTGTAAAAGGGTTTCCTCTGTAATCTTTTACAGAGCTTACCAACCCCAGCTATGCTATGAATAAATCCATGAATCTTTTAAAAATGGTAGCTTGACCTCACCCACCCCCACTATATCAGAAAGTTGTCAATGGAGGTTAGCATGTGGAAGTGTTCAAAGCTATACAAGGATGCCAATCATTCACCAGTATTGACTACTGCTGGTCTCATGTGTGGATTAGAGATTCTCACTATGAAGCCCCCAGTAACAGCAGCATTACCTGAGACCTTGTTAAAAATGCAGATGTTTCATTTCCATCTGCCACCTACTGAATCAGCAGCTGCCTGATGATTCTGATGCACACTAATATTTGAGGACTCCTGAGAGCACAATTTTTGACAGACTGGTAGAAAGAAAAGAGGAAGGGATAGATAGAAGGAAGGAAGAAGCAAGAAACATTAACCAGATTGGTTTGGCTGTTTAATACATAGATTAATGACAATAAGAAGGTGCCACCTATATATGACTAAGTATCTGTTTTTAATCTACATCTATTCATTTCAGATATCCAAATGTATTTTGGCGGGGGTGTACCAGGGATTGAATGCAGGGTGCTTAACCACTGAGACACATTCCTATCCCTCTTTATTTTTTTTAATTAGAGACAGGATCTTGTTAAATTGCTTACAGTTGCTGAGGCTGGTTTTGAACTTGCAATCCTCCTGACTCAGCCTCCTGAGCCTCTGGGATCATAAGAGGAAGATTGTGGGGTGTGCCATCGCACCCAGCTCCAAATGCAATTTGATTTGTATGAAAGATACATCATTTTGAGTCCACCTGTAGAGTTGAAGGATGCACCTTCTAGGACTAAAAGAGTTAATTAATTCTTGGGCAAAAAGAAGAAGAGGTTAATTGAATCTTCATACACTAATTTTCCCATTAACCGAGTCTGTATCTATGGGAAAGTCTTCAATGAAAAAACATATAATGGCAAAAAAAAAATTTACTCTTAAGATACTCATTCATGGAAGATCTAATACAAAGTATTAAAAATGAAAGTAAATTTAAAATTCTTAAAAGATCACAAGAATAGTCTCATGCATTTTTTTCATTTTTGTTTCTAAAGAAAACCCAAAAATGGTAACTTGAAGATTTTTCTAGAATTATAACACAAAATAAAGCACTGACAAAAAATAAAATTTCCATTCACTGGAGTTGTATGACTAAAAGGGCAATTACTGGGCATTCATTCAAGGAAACAACCATGTGAAAGAGCTGTCCATGGCAGTGACATGCACTTGAAGCTGTTTCCATCAGTCCCTCCAGGCAGGGAGAACTGCTTAAGTTTAAGCAGCACCACTATGTGGATCAAAAATAAAGATGCCAGATAAAATACAGGATGCCTAGTCACATTTTACCTTCAGACAATGAAATGTCTTTGTATCACTATGGCCAATGAAATATTGTCCCTTATAACATTAGGAAAAACTTATACAAATATTTATTTTTTACTTCCCTGAAGTTTAATTATAACTGGACATTCCCTAATTTCATTTGCTAAATCTGAAAATCTTTGTTGGAAAATAGAGAATGTGACATATTTGAGAAGCCAAAAGAAGCTATATACCTGTAGCACAGCATTTCCTAAAATACAGTATTGTTTACATGAGATTACATTAGTTAGCAGATAGTCTTTTTTATAATTTTATAGTTAAAGTATGTTAAAAACACGCCAAATTTCCACTTATATGTATTACATACACACAGTTGCTGAGGCTGGTTTTGAACTTTCAAAGTTTAAATGAAAATACATTTAAACTTTAAAAATATTAAGGAAGATATAGTGGTTAGATTCAGGATGATTGACATTTAAGAATCAAGGAGGGTGATGAGAGATACAACTAGAAAAGTCAACAACAGTCAGATCTCAGAGAACTTTTTAAAAATTAGGTGATGTTTTCAAAGGAAAAGAATAAAATTTTAGCTATGTCTGTCTTTATTGTTCACAGCAAAGATCATCATAATAATCCTGAAAACAGTAGAAATTTAATGCAAAACAGATATGTTCCTTAAGTTTTCAATTCAGGACAGAACCTGTTTTTTAAAAAACCTGTGGCCAAGCAACAAACCATTTGAGAATTATTTGAAAGAACAAAAACTGCCAGGATTTTAGATACCACATAAACATGACCGAATAGAACAATCAGCTCAGAAAAGGCATACCTTATGCTGTAGCTATGTTTAGTGACCCTGCATACCAATCTCCAACTTCAGCACATAAATTGAAGACCTACCTCAGAATACTTACCAAATTATTGACAGAAATTATATGCCAGTCTCAAAAATGGGACTCTGAAGTGCATAGAGAAAGTCATCTGCAGACTTCTCTTGGATACAGAGGAATCGCTGACCATCAGTTCTCCCCAGGTGACACCTGCCCTTCTGCACACTCCTAAGGACAAGCTGCATAATTGTCCTTTGAAACTGGGACAATTATTTAGAAAACTGGGGAGGCAATTTACTAAAGTTCCAGCTAAGAAACATGCCATTTGAAGCCTAATTGGAATTTTTAAAAAGCCAAAAAATAATAATTTTCATCAGGCCTTGTAAATGGAAGCAGATTAATATAGGGTAAATATAAACCCTTGCTCTGAAGCCATGATCATTAGTTAATAATTACATGTCAGTTAAAAGATTCCTTGTAGCAACTTTAAATAACAATATCATTCATCCATCTCTACCATCTAATATTATAACGATATTGGCACATTATTATTAATTTAAAATACTACATAAAGAATTTGGGGTCAAACAGACTATATCTGGCAAATAGAAGATAGTTGTTGGTTTGTTTTATTTTCTCCTAGTCTACAGAAATTCATATTGAAACACAGCAGAATAAAAATTTAGGCGGTCATGTTTAACTTCCCCAAAAATTCTAACATAGGATAATTATATTATCTTTAGCTTCTGACAGTTAATTCAGATGAATATCTCCATTGCTCCTGAAAGAAAAAAATAACTTTTTAGTTCTTTAAGCAGGATATTATTTTAAGAAAGGAAAGTGTAGAAAGAGGAATTTATTTTCAAATGAAATATATAACACTAATAGGAGATTTCATACTTGTCCAGCTGGCTGCAGATCAAATAATTCAGGATGAAACTGATCCAAGTCTTTTGCTAAAAGGGTCCCTTTCTTTTATGGGTGAGGAAGGAGTATTAGCAGCCCAGAATAGCCAGGAAGATGCATATGGAATTGAAGACAGTGCTGGGGCCAGAACCTTGAATTAAGAATCAGGAAGTCTAAGTTCTATTCCTGGCCCAGCCTTTAATTTATTATGGCTATCTATGTGATGCCACAGCTCACTGACAAGCAGGGCATTCAGGCAACACTGTTATTTGCTCAGCTAACACTGTTGGAAGCACTGGGTATTTTACTGAATTTTTTGTTCTCTTCCACATGCTTGGCATTAGGAGAACAGAGCCTGTGTATGTGTCCAGTGGACACGCTCTTTTCTCTAGACTTCACATTTCTCCAGTCTGTAAAATGTCTGGTAACCTGTACCTCCTGCCCACCACCTTGTGTGTGTGCTGTGATTTCTTCTGTTCAATTAAGAGCACTGGAGAACAGTGTTGGGATTGTCTTCCCCAAAGGGAAACAAAGAAGGAGAGTGGAGGCTCCTGTCTAAGTCTTACAAGTTCAGAGATACTTAGAAAGAATGACCCTTAAAAACCCTATTTATCTCCCCCAGATAGCATGACAGTTAAAGTAACGGCACTGCCCAGTGCTAAATAGCTCTTCAAAGTAAATTAGGAGCATCATTTAGATTTCCAGATGCTCACCACATGGCTTAGCCAGACTAAGTTTTGGACAAGGAATCAAATTGAATAGAAGTTTCTTTTCAAAAATTCTTTTTAATTTGTTCTTTTTAGTCATACATGACAGTAGAATGTATTTTGACATATCATATAACCGCCCATTTCTGTGGCTGTGAATGGAAGTTTCTATCCTGACTTGCCTGGTCTCTACTGACCTGTGTCTAAAAGAGGTATAACTGGCTATTTCTTCCCCTGCAGTTACATATATTATCTACACTTTGACAACAGCTGGTTGCAGTCTCAAGGCAACAGGAAGTTTCTGTCTTAGCACTACACAGGCACGTACTAGGAAAAGAAGACATATATCACACCGTTGACTTAAGTTCAGCTCACAGTTAACTAAATGTTTTTTCCTCATTAAAAAAGCAGACTCTGGTTGTCCCATTAAGAATAGCCTGTTTGTGTTCTAAACAGGCACTAGATCCTTAGGCTGAGTGAAAGAGGGTACACAGAACATGGGGCAGCACTTCTCTCTTCCACCCTGGCCAGAGAACACACAAAGTCATGTATTTCATTCCAGGCACCAACCATTAATTAGATAATTGACAGAATTCTGTCATGTTCAGAGAAGAATAAACAGAACTAATAAAGATTTGAAAACGTGTCATGTGAGAAATGATGAAATGAACTATGGCCTGAGCATGTAGCTCAGTGGTAAAGTGTGTGCCTACCATGTGAAGGTCCAGGGTTCCATCCTCAGCACCACCCACCCCACAAACAAGGAACTGAGGATGTTTCCCCTAAAAAGGAAAAAGATGAGCACAATGTAGTTCTTCATATATTTGAAATGCTGTTTTGGGAACAGACACCACTTATTCTGTCTAGTTCTGGAGGGAAAAAAAACTGGGAACTCAGAGTAAGACAAAATTTTACTTTTTACAGTTTTAAAAATTATAGCTGCACTTATATAAAATAGGTTGCTTCCTAGTCAACAGTAAATACAACACGTAGTACAAACATACAACAGATCTTTGAAAATTGTTAAATAAAAATTTAAAGAACTGGACAAGAGAGCTTCAAAGGTTTTGTTTGTTTGTTTGTTTGTTTGTTTTTTCCAATTGATTGTTTCAGTCATTGGAGCTCTTCAAAAACAATGTTCCTGCAAAAACAAAAACCAGACTGCAAGAGTTGAGAAGAGTACACATGATACCCATGAGGGCATTAATTTAAAATGTTATGTATGGAACGAAAACAAAATGGAATGTTGGAGAGACCAGGGCAGAGTGTGAGACAGCCAGGTTCTGGGCTCAGATTTACCAACGCAGGATTGACTTGGACTTAGAATATCCCTAGAGTTCAGTTTCCTCATTGGCAAAATCAGGACACTGGAGCTGGTAACTGCAATTCTGAACTCCTGTATTTCTTAGCTGTTGGGTGGGGTATCTAAGAAAGATACTGGAAAGCTTAAAGATGTTTTGACTTATTCAAAATTATAAATATAATGTAAATCATAATGAATTTTTTAAAACATTACAAAAATATCTTTCATTGCCAGTGTGTAATGAGAAATCTAAAAGTTTATGAGACAATAACTCAGTAATTTTCTCACATGCTGCTAGTGGTCTCCATTGCACAAAGAGTGACGTTTACCACTTGACCATGAACTCCAAAGCAGATGATGCTCTGGCTCCCATTTGGCTCCAGCCTCACTTTGCAGGAGCCTTCACTCCCTCTTCCTCCCACGTGTCCTCCTTCACATACCTAGCCTTTTTTCTGATCTCCTTATTGACCAAATTCATTCATTTCCATCTTGTTATCATTGTATCACTCCTTACTCCACCTGAAATACCAATTTCCCAGTTCTCTTTCTCCTCATCCCCTCTTTCCTCCTCTTCTCCTCCTCCTCTCCTTCTCTCCCTCCCTCCCTCCCTATCTCCATATACCTCCATCATCTCTTCCATCTCATCCCCCACCTCGACTCTCTCTTCTGCAGAAAGCTCTTTTCTGACTATCCTGTATAAAGTAGGGCACTCCTCCTACAGTTACTTATATATCATTACCCTATTTTTTTATACACTTGTTCCCATTTGAGGGTATTTATATGTGAATTTTTTAATGTTCATTGTCTATATTCCCATAGTTGGTGATATTATTCAGGAAAACAGGGGTCTTATCTGTCTTGTTCAGTGATGGATATTTAGTCCCATTAGTAATATTTTGCCTATAAGCAAATGAGACAGACTATGTCTCAAAATAAAAAATTTTAAAAGGGCTGGAGATATAACTCAGTGAGAGGGTGCTCCTTCGTTCAAAACCAATGATGATGATGATGATAATAATAATGCTGATTTACCCAGAACAGCTGTAATGAAAGTAAAGAAGAAAGGAAATATGGGAGGGAAGAGAATTAACACCTTGGCCTTGATTTGAAATCAATACTGATTTCATGGATAGGTGATTTCACTTATTAAGCTTTCTCTTCATGGATTGTTGTAACAGAATGAAATTAAATCTCCATTGAAGAAGTCAACATAGCCAAAATCTGCAAACACACTCTCTGTTTTCAGGTGTGAGCTAATTTCCAGAGTTTAGACGTGGATATATGAACTGTTAGAACTTTAGAAATAGTAATACCTATGATTTCAAAATAAGGCCTAATGATTTTTAGCTGAAGTATCAGATCTATAGCTGGTCCATCTTGCAAGGTTTTATAAATGTGCAACACAAGAAATACTTGACACGCCAGGCTGAATATAAATGGTGAACCCTGAGGTATCCCTGAAAGAAAGGGAAAAGAAACAGGGCTATTTCTCTAAAACTGTATCATAGAGGGGCTGGGGATATAGCTCAGTTGGTAGAGTGCTTGTCTTGCATGCACCAGGCTCTGGGTTCAATCCCCAGCCCTAAAAAAGAAGAAAAAACCACAATTCTGTATCATAGAGCAAGACTGTTTGGTTTTAGCCTTTTGGCAAATCATTGAAAGCATTTAATGCTCATCCAATGGATTTGAAAATGTTTTTAAAGCATAAACTCAGTATCCAGTTAATTCAAAGACAAATTCGTTTTGAGACTACTGCTGATAAGCCCAAGATAGCTTCAGGGTGTATTGCTGTGTCCAACATTAACTTAGTAGCTGGAAAAATATGAAGATATATTTTCTAAGGCTTGGGAGGCATTATTTCACAGGCTTCTATTGATTTCATTGGTATTTGTCCTGAAAATGTATTACATGTGCAGTGTATAACTTAATTCTAAATTGTTTGCCAGGTAGAAAAACTTAATCTTTGTCCTTGAGGATATAACTGACAAATAAAAGACAATTACACAAAAACCATATGTGGATAAGAAGATGCAAAGAAAATCATCTTGTCAAGGACAACTATAGTTTAATAGAGAAGGAAATTATATAAGCAAAAACACTGGAAGAGTCATTAAGGGGACTTAATTACTATCCAGCCAGACTTCCATTTGGGGGACACTTACAAGGGTATTAAATGGAATAATCTCTAATTTTTCTGGGACTTTCTTTTAGGTTATAAGCACTATAAATAACCCTCCTTTGATATAATAATGTTCTATCATGTTGAGAGATATTACATAAAGTTTCAGATTTGTTCGCAAATACCATATATACTTTTAAGCACAGTAAAACTTTATGATAACCAAAGTTCATGATTCTCTGTCAGAGCTTAATCAGCAGGGACAATGGGAAGAAACTGAAACCATAATAATTGTTAGTATTCTGAAGGAATTGGGTCATGGCATAAAGTTCTTAATTTATTCTCTAAAGCAATGTCTTTGTGGAAACAGGAGTAATTCGTACAATATGTGTTAATCCGTTAAACCAAGTTCAAGTTCTTTTTTTTAAAAAAAGAAAATTTACCTAATATTAGCTTAAGTAATTAATTCTCTGACCAACTTAATCTTGTAAACTAATTATTTTACCTCTGAAAAATAATGCCTCTGTAAGATTAGCAATCTGCTCTGGTTGTTTAAGGCATAGAGATTCCTGTAGAATTAGATTAATCCGTGAAATTACCCTGTTATTTGGGAGTGCCTCCCAATGGGAAATTTGAAAGGATTAGAAGAAATGCCAAAAGCACAATAGAAGGTCTGATTCAGGCAGTCATCACATTCCTCCCATGACTAATGTCATCAGGGAAACAAAGCCCCAACCTGCTACCCTTGTGTAGACATGCCCTAAGGATCACATCATGATTATTTCCCCTTTGAAGTTGGCCACTTGTGGTCCTTTCAAAGCTGGTATCACCAAATAAATATCTTGGACAGATGGGAGGTTGGCAACTCCAAATGATGATTTATCTCAAATGGGCTTGCCCTCAGTCCACAAGTCTCTCAATAGATTTTGCTTCTAAAGAACCTACCTTTGTTTTCCATGGTCTTTTTCCTTCTTACTACCCAAGCCTGATCCCAAGAACACTGCAAAGAATTTGGAAGACTCCTGATACTAACTAACTTGATTTGAAGGAGTAATAAAGAACCATTTCCAAGTAAACCTACAAGGACTGTGAGAAGCTTTAGCTGCTCCAATAGACCAGCACATTTCCAGAATTATAAGTCTGTATTCCAGAGTACTCAGAATAAGAAATCAATGATATATATACATATATATATGTATATATGTATATATATCACACATCATGTATATGACTTTCTTTTAAGTTATAAGCACTATAAATACCACTCCTTTGACATAACAATGTTCTGTAATATTGAGATTTTATATATATATATAGTCAGTGACATATGACTTAGTTTGAAGTAGTAGTAAGTAAATGCTCCATTCAAGAAAAATTGCCTGCTGAACAAACCAAACACTTTCCTTGCTTCCATCTAGTTTTTTGTAAATTCAGAAATATTCTGTCAAAAATATTCTCTCACATACATTCTTAACTGTCTAGCCACACACACAAAAAAAAAATGATTAGTAGCTTGTAAATAATCAATTTGTACTGTGCAAAAAAAGAAAACTAATATATCTTTTCTGAAGGCTAATTAACTGGCAATGGGGAAACATGTATCAGCATCATTGTTATTACACTTTTTTCATATCTTTAATATTCATGTAAAATGCTTTCTTGGCACTAGATCAGTATCCTCCCCATGAAGAGCCCATTGATGATGCAGAATAGAACTTCCCTTCCTCCTTAAGTAGAACACTGCCTATTATCCAGTGTCCTTTTTGTCACATTGAAGAACAGGGAACTTTTTATTCTTTCCAAGAAATGGCCTTTCAAGTTCAGTAACAACATGTTCTGTTCCTCAGGAAATGAGAGAAGATCGAGATAAGGCGCGACTGGACTCCATGGTGCTGCTAATTATGAAACTGGACCAACTTGACCAGGACATCGAGAATGCTCTCAGCACCAGCTCCTCTCCATCCAGCACACCAACAAACCTGCGGCGGCATGTTCCTGTAAGCTTCCCCCTTCCCACTTCTCTTCTGCAAATGGTGTGTCTCTTTACTACACACAGTTCCTGTTACCAGTGAAACATCTTTGTTAATAGCATCTTCTCGTGTATATAGAATAGAGTCCCATAAAAACAACTCAAGTATTTCCATGCTTAATGCAGAGAATTCATAGAGAAATGAATGATACAAAAGAAAATATTTAACATTGAACAGGAAGAAAGGTCACTGGGATATTATGTTTCCTAATGATTAAATCCTCTTTGCTATAGCTGTTACCTTAACTGACAAGTCATCTCTGATGTGATATAAACTCCATTATCAAATACTGTTTGGTAAATTATTTCCAGTGACCTGCAAATGTAAATTGGATGAATAAAATATTTAATAACTATTTTGCTGCATGGATGGGTAGATGGTGGTTGAATTAACCCAGTATACTGTAAGAAAGAATTTAAATGAGATTAACTTGAGAGCACTCTAAAATTCATTCAGTGAAATATAACAAAGAGAACAGAGGTTAGAATTATATTGTACTGTGCATTAATATTATATGACAAATGCTCCTCCGAGATTCTGACATTCTGAACAAATTTTGAAAGAGATAGATTTCAGGATTAACTATACATTTTACATACTTAATGTTAGCTTTATATTAAATGACTTTGCGTATTAAATGCAAAACTACTAAATATGATGGTGGAATTTATAATTAAGCCATGAATCCATTTTCAATTTCTAACTTGTATTATGCAAAAATAAGCACATCAAGTCGAGAATGAACTGAGATCAAAGCGGCGGAAAATCACGTAGAAAATTTGAGCACCTATTTCTAAAATACAAATATTCTGTCCTCAATTCCTTTGTATAGTTCTACCATTGCTTTGTATAGTTCTATCATTGATTTTGAAGTAAAAAAAAAACAGATTAAAATAAAAGCTAACTCTAATATATCAGTGCATATTACTCTAAGGTTAACACATTCATTCTTTGTAAAATTTTCAGATGAGTAAAAGGCATAGAGAATGGAGTAACTGCATGTTCCAGAGCTGGCGTACAGATGCTGCCAGTCTCTATCCAGAGCTGTGTTAATGAACCACTACACCATGCTGCTTTCTCTAACTGATCATGAAAATCTGATATCTTAATCCAAAATGATAAAAGTAGTAGTAATAACAATAAAATTTAATTAAAATTCAGTAAATACGAAACTAAATACTTATAAAATCCAGTAGAAACGAAATACCTTCCTAGTCAGAATCAATTACTTTCTCCCCTGTGCCACCCTAGTGTGGTGCACATAATATAGTTTTACCAAGTAGAATTGGCTCCAAATGGAATAAATACAAAGTTTTTCTTGAATGTCAACAAGGAGGGACTATTTAATTTTATTTGCATATGAAGAATGTATAGAAACTTCATGCTCATTTGCATCAACAACTTCAAAGACAAGAATAATCTAATGTCTTTAATAGGAGGTAATACTTAATAACTTTTTACCATTAATTTAGCTGTGAGCTATGTTTTCTCCAAAAATGTTCTAGTGTGACTTGTTAATCTCACCTATATTTCAAATCTCTCTTTCCCTTTATATTCAACTTTCCTCAATCTCCATGTACTTAGGAGAAAGATTCAGCCCCAGATTTCTGCTGAATACAACTCCATACTGTTGTTACTATCTCAAAAAGCAACCGAACCTTTATTAGCTACATAAGGACAAACAAAAATAGGAGTTAATATGTTATGATCTTAGAATTGGTCTACACCTATATTTTCTGCTTCCATTCAAATTTGTAAATTGGGTTTTATATTACACAATTTAGCTTGTGGAAAATTACCACAACAATTGCTTCTGCAACTAGAGATTCATTTCTTAGCTCTCTTTTTATCGTCAGAATCTACCATAGTAGAAACATTGTGAACTTTTGTGGCTACAGATCTGGTTCAAATTCCAGTTTTATAACTGACTATTTGGGAACATAAAAGAATTATTTAATTTCTCAAATTATTTAATTTCATATAAAAATGAAAGTTGTTGTTTCTTAATGGATGTCTCATTGGGAGAAGCAAATGAAAGAATGTATGTGATATGTTTTGCATAGTTATGGCACAGAATACATATTTGGTAATGGTGAATTCTTGTCCCTTTGCCCTGTACCCACATCAGGCAGTGGGCTAAAGATGAACAAGACAAGTTCCTCATGCCTCAAAACTCTTTTTTGGTCTTTATGATTTTCTAGGTCACCCCAGGGTCTATATTTATGTTCCTTGGTATTTAAAGTTAATTTTAACATTCTCTCATCATCAAATTTTTTCCACAAGCACTTTCCATTCCTTTTGATAATTGTGCCATGGAATAAGAGGATTATAATGGCATGATTATGACCTTAATCATTAACCAAGGAACACTGTCCCAGATTCAGAGGAGACACTGCCTCTACCCCACCCACCCACTCCACCATGAATCTATAGTTTAGCAAGAAGAATAAGACATACAGTGAAACCATGATTGTTCCCTAGCCCCAGTTTGAGAATATTTATGAAAAAAATGCCAAAGTTAATTCTACATATAATAAAGAATATGAAGAATAATATAGGCTAGAATCAAATGATTTTAACATGAAACAAATGTTAAAAATGAAACAAATATTAAAATAAAGATTGAGATAAAGATTTAAAGAGTCTGCCTAACTAGATCCACACAATTTGGTGATACCTTGATAGATACTCTTTTGCAGTCCCAAGCCCAACTTAATCCAAGCATTTACTAATGTCAGTATCTCAAGATGGCTAAAGATAGCTAATCTCATGGGATAAGTGACAGATAGTAGTGTCTAGTAAGCATTAATCTTTGTATATGTTAATTCATTGATCCTCTTGACAATCCTAAAATGCAAAACCTGAGTTTCAGAAAGGATAAGTAACTTACCCAAGGCCACACAGTTGGGAAGTGGTAATTAATTTACCTGGAGTCACCCAACTGGTGAGATTACTTGCACATCAGAAAAGCCATGTTCATCCTGCTATATTATAAACCTTTCCAAGATGCAAATTTTTCATTGACAATGGGATAAACATCATTTCCTGAACCATAATCCTCTTGTCTGATAGGGTCCTTTTTTCTTAATAATAAAATATTCTGAGTTTTGAGTTACTAATAGGGGGACAATGTGTAATCAAAGGGATATACAATCTCTTGAGATATTTCATCCATACCATGGGGGTAGTTTAGGAAATATGTAAGCTGTAGCCATTTCTCCACCTTTAAAGTACCTCTGACATTGCTCTGCAGTATTTTTCGGTATCCCCGGATCATCCAAGGTAGCTATTCAAACATTTAACAATCCCCAAACCCCTACCCAATCCTTGCATTTATTTATCTTGTCACATAAATGGAAGCCAATGACAGAATTTCCAGCATCATAACTGCTTATGGCTGTAGGTGATTCTACTTTCTTTCTTCCTTTGTCAATCAAAGATATGTTGTTCCCATCATATAATTCTGATCTTACAGTTGGGTCCTTACTTCCATTCCTTACTGTCTTCTAGCTTAGCTCCACCAATTCTTTGTTATAGGTTCAAATGCCAGTGCCCTCTTCCTATCAGTTCTTATCCTTTTCTTAAGCATATAGACATGCTGTATTTTCTCTGTCATGTATGTACTAATTAAATAAATCCTTTCTTTGTTTAAGACTGCCATGTTATAATAAGTGTTGGCAAGGATGTGGGGGAAAAGGTACACTCATACACTGCTGGTGGCACTGCAAATTAGTACAACCACTCTGAAAAGCAGTATGAAGATTCCTTGCAAAACTTGGAATGGAACACTATTTGACCCAGCTATCCCATTCCTCCATCTTTACCCAAAGGTCTTAAAATCAGCATACTATATAGTGACACAGCCACATCAGTGTCTATAGCAGCTCAATTCACAATAGCTAAACTATGGAAGCAACCTAGATGCCCTTCAATAGATGAATGGATAAAGAAACTGTGGTACATATACACAATGGAATATTACTTAGCATCAAAAGGGAATAAAATTACGGCATTTGCAGGTAAATAAATGGAATTGGAAAATATGATGCTAAGCAAAATAAGCCAATCCCAAAATACCAAAGGTAGCATGAGGGCAGGAAAGATGGTGGAATGAAATGGACATCATTACCCTAAGTACATGTATGACTGCGCATATGGTGTGATGCTATATCATGTACAACTAGAGAAATGAAAAGTTGTGTTCCATCTGTGTATAATGAATCAAAATGCATTCTGCTGTCATGTACACCTGATTAGAACAAATAAAAAACAAAAAGACTTCCCTGTTAGTACACCAGGAAAATAGACATGGGTGGTAAGTGAGATCATTGCTGTTTTTCAATGTAGAAATTTAAAAACAAAAGCAAAAAGTCTTCCCTTGATCTTTACTCAAGCATTGCCCTATCTCACTCTTTTTGGGTGTGAGCCAAGCTTTCATCTGAGTATCTCCTCCTTGATTTAATTCCTGGCTATGGCTCCATCACTTCTCCACCCTTCATCTCCTAACTGACAAATTCAGTAGGAACAGCACAGTCTTTAGCTATTACAGTGACACTATCCAGCACTCTCTTCCCTTTAATTATCACTACTCCTTTGGCTTCTGGCTCCTCCCTGTTTTTGCTTCTCTACCTCTGTGACACTTACTTTCTATATATGCCATTGGCTCCTCTTTCCCCATTTGTCCCTTAAATCTTATATCCAGGTTCTAGACTCAATTCTCCTGACTGTGTGACTTTGAATGTTCTCCCTGGGAATTAGCATGGCTTATGTCACCTTCTTCATGATGAGGGTCACCAATGAGACAGCTTTTTATGATCTCCATATCTATATATCCAGTGGACCACTAGATTCTCAGTCTTTTGCACCAAAATTGAACTGCGTAAGCATCTCTAGCACATATCACACTGGATTACCTAGCACAACAAGAACTCCTGAGATTTTTATACTTCTATAGCCAGGTATAGTTGAAGGAATAGAGTAAGAGTCATTACTAGAGCCTTGTAGGAGGATGGTATAAAAGAGGAATTACACAAAGCAAAGGTGAATTGCAGGTAAATTATTAGGTGATAGTATAATGATAATTTGGATCTTATTCACCACTGGGTTTGGGTACAGAAGCAGACAAAGGAGAGAAGGAATGTGAGAGATCAGGAGAGAACTTGTATGATATTTTTCATAGTGAACAGAGGAAAGAAGAGAAAATGATAAAGATTTCTGCCAAACTGCACATTATTACATCAGTTACTTAGTTGTTTAGGACCTCAATAGAACAGATGGAGTTAGTTTACCAGGTTGAACCCTGAGGTCAGAAAGGCCTGAGTTTCAATGCCAGCTCTGTGAGAAAGCGTGACTTGAGTGGAGTGACTCACCCCAGGTCATGGCTTCATCATCTCTCAAGTGATGATAATAGAACCTCCCACACAGGGGTGATGACCACAGAGGAAGATATGGGCGGTGAGGTAAGGTCTGTAAAAGGCAAAAACACAAAAAGAGGGTAGTCTTTGATTTAAATATATTATTTCACCTCAGAACCCTTGCATGGTTAGAAAGTTGCAGGATTACCCAGTTAATTACCTATCAAATCATCAACAGGAGGGCAAAATTAATTGCAACCAATTTTTGATCTACAAAAGGTCAAACATAAATGGATTATAAATTACCTGCTACTTATGAGTATGCATTAGATAATATTCAAAAATTACCTGCTATTACCGACTACTTATTTGATGCTTGAAATTTAAATGAATCATATTTTATCTAGAATAAAATGTTTCTTGCTTTCTCTATGCAGAAAAATAAATATGCAAATAAAATAGATGGCCTGATCTGAAGTCACTCCAAACATCAGAAATTTGGTTACAGACTTGTACTTTATACACAAACACATTATTAAAGAATGCAGTATACTCTTCATCATTTATTACTCTTCGTCTTTATTAGTATATATCTTTTATACCATTACAACTGAAGAAAACTGAGTTTCAATTCTATTTATGATTTATAATTTTATAGCAAAAAAAATACTTACATTGTGAAGACGAAGAAAGGAAAGGTTTGTATTATCTATGCAGTTGTTCTTTTACAAAACAATATTACATGACCATGTTCTATGTGTCAGGCACTGTTCTAAGACCTGAAGATATATCAGTGTGCACGTCAGGCAAAGCTCCTGATTTTGTGATGCATGCCTTCTAATTGTCAAAGATTAAAAGATGGAGGAATGGATCTGTAGATAGGTAGGTAGGTAGCACAAAAAACCAACAGATTTATTGATAGATGGTAAATATAAATAAGGTATGGTGAACAACAAGATGTTAACAAAAAGATATTGCAGATGTTAAAGGAAGGAAACTATTTTGGCTTTAAATAGTTAACAGCTGCTTCAAAGAAAGAGCATAGTCCCTGTCGTAGACACCAGCTTGATCTACTAGAAGAACTGAAAACAGGCAGTACTACCAGAGCATCCTAAGAAACCAAAGAATGGTAAAACATATAGTCAGAAAGTTGGGGTTCAGGGAAGATATTTGACCACTAGATCGTGGTGAGGCTGAGATGTAAAAAGAGTAGATGCAGAGATATTTAACTCATTTTTTCTCAGGTTGAAAGCATGGGGTGACGTGTGCCTTTGCCCTCCTCTCCACTTTCTTCTACTCTCACCTTTCCTCTTTGCAGTCAGTTCACCTGTAAGAGAACATTTGATAAATTAAATGCACAGCCTTTGCAGAGGTTACCAAATGATTGCATCATTCAACGGGTGTCTTAGAAGTAGTTATTAAGAAGATATAGGATATAAATAATGTTTCTAGTAATGGTTAACATTTAATGAAAATGACCACACACAGTTACATGCACTTTTTTATATATCTTGCTTAATCCTCATAAAATTCTCTGAGTGCATATCATTATCATACCCATTTTCAAACAGGATCATTGAATCACACATGACAAAACATAATTCATGCCCTCCTGTAGTGTGTGGAGTGTTAATTGAATTACTCAAGGTCACATAGTGAGAAAGGGTATCTATGGTCTTCTACCTCCTAACTCTTACTGCTATGCCCTAGCTAGCTCTCCCACCTACCCCTTCCAATTGGCATTATGTTGTTAAATTACTCAAGTTGCATGATACCTCTCTCTCAAGTAGTTTCAGACCCTCAGAAGAGTATGATTGTTATTATGAAATCATATGATTTTGAGTGACATGTCAGTGTTAGCAACCCTTAAATGTGTGTTGACAGAAGGAAGTGGAAAGGGGCTGGTGGCAGGGAAATGAGCACAGAGGGATTAGTCACACGTCATTCATATGAATGCATTTGTTTTTAATAGGATCTGGAATCGGGATCTGAAAGTGGAGCAGATACTACTTTAGTAAATCAGACACAAGTAAATTTGCCTTCTAACACTGAGTCCACTGATCTACCATCTTCCACCCCACTGACCATTTCTGGAACCAAACCCAAGGCAATGGTAAGTTGTAAATAAGAAGTCAGTCTCAACATGTAAGTGTTGTGACTATCAGATGAGAGTTGATATTGTATCCATTCAATATAGAAGAAACACTCTTGGAGTCTTTGCCATGTCGATTTGGAGTATTCACCACCCTGAACACACATGTTTGTTTAATCGATGACAATACAGTAAGTTTGCTAAAACAGGCCATGAATGCAGAATTATGCAAAATATGTAATTAAATTTTGTTACTAAACACTCATAACTTTAAAGAACCAAGAACACAAAACTGCAGAAGGCTTTTCTCCTGCATTAGTATCCTAAGAATGCCACTTGCTACTTAAAAACTTCCTTGACATATAGATGATAGATACTGATGGACAGAGGGATGAATAGATAAGTAGATAGATACAGGGAGATGACAGAGATGGAGATAGAGGTATCCAAAATCATTCACTTTATAGATTATCTGTGGGCATTGATGATAATACACATGTGAGGGGCTTAGCTAAGTGTTTGGTACAGAATAAGGGCTGAATAAAGGTAAGCTACTGTCATTATAATGATGCTTCATGGACTTCATAATGCCATCAAAACAAGTAAAAATATAGTTACTGCATGGAATAATACAGCATGGTGAATTGTGAATAAAAGAGATTTTCCTTTAAGCAAAAAGTGAACTGCACCAGGAAAATAGTATTTGACTCTAAAAGGTAACATTTATGGAGGAAGTAATTACTACTTCAAATATCTACAATCCAAGCAGTTCCAAAATAACCTTTCCTAGTTTGGTGAAAATCATAGTGTTGTATTATTTTTTTTAAAGCCCATGTTAGCTTAACACAGAGAAACAAGTTTGGATTGCTTCTTTGCCTGCCTTTAAAATAAAATAGTGCTGGGAAATAGGACTCAACAGAGAACACTCTGAATTTGAAACATGGAAAATGTACTGCTATTGCAATATGAATGAAAATACATCGTTGAAAATGCAGATGTGTCTGATTTTAATATTTACCTAGAAATTACATTTCCTGTTATTATATATATCCAGAGTACTTTGGTTGATAAACATCTATTGAACACCTCTTACATGCCATATACTATGTTAGATGAAAAAAAATGGAGAGGAATAAAACATATTCTCTGTCTTTAAATAATTTTCATTCTAGCACAAGAAGATATGAAATGCAAGTGCTATGTGCACCATGGTAGTGCTCTATGTATTGGGAATAGGAGGAATCAAAAAGTTACTGCACAATGCTATTTTGGGGTACACTGAAAATACGGGGTCAACCCTGTTGAAATGCAAAATTAGACTGTGGAATCCAAGTATTTCATTTAACCTCATTCTGATTAAGGAAGGATTTTTTTTAAATACATGTTCTCTCAATGTTTTTTTTTTAATATTTTTTAAGCTGTCGATGGATTTTATTTTACTTGTTTTTATGTGGTGCTGAGAATGGAACCCAATGCCTCACATGAGCTAGGCAAGTGTTCTACCACTGAGCTACAACCCCAGCCGTCTCAGCAGTTTAACTTGAAGATTTTGAGAATCATTGGCTTTTTAACATTGGGGATGTGGGTAAAGGCCCTTCTTAACGGTATTTTTTGCTTTAATTTGCTTTTGGAAGCACCTGCTAGTACCCTGCAGAACAGTTCTTTTCACCCTGATGTTTACTTTCACATTGGTCTTTCAATTTAGAATAATTGCCAGTGGTATCCACTTTTGTCCCCCTGGAAAGTGCAGTATCTGTGTAAGAGTGCCTCATAATCCCCTATCATGTATACAACTGTGTGTGCAGTTCCTTTATCTTTCTTCATTACCCTCATGTTTTCAAGTGTAGTAAAGAAAGTTACACAGAGGCGTATACAATGAGAAAAACAAACCATCAGCTGTCCCAGGACTAATCCTTTGGATACCTTGTGATGGGTTCTTTGTTCAAATTTTTCATCCTTTGCTTCATCAGTTGACCAAACTATTTATTCAACTGTCACAATTAAGATATACTTAAGTCACTGGGCTCAGTGGTACCTGTAATCCCAGCTGCTCAGGAGGCTGAGACAGAAGGATAACGAGTTCAAAGCCAGCCTCAGCAAAAGCAAGGTGTTAAGCAACTCAGCGAGACCCTGTCTCTAAATAAAATACAAAATAGGACTGGGGATGTGGCTCAGCAGTCGAGTGCCCCTGAGTTCAATCCCCAGTACCCCCTCAAAATTTTAAATATATATACTTAAATCAATTATTAAACAGAAAAAAATATTTTTGATATATCCCAAATTAAGCACTCACTTATAAATTTGTTAACTTTGAAGAAAACAGAATGTGACTAGAGCCCAGATGCCCAAGGTGCTTCATAATCAGGACACATGAATCATTCTGCAACTGACCCCGCCTCCAAAGACAATATTCCAATTTAAGAAAATTAAAAACTGACCAATCTACCAATACCTTGGTATTAGACAAATGGACATATATCTGTTTCCTTCTTCTGAACTATAATTTGGTAACATTCCCCAACAGGTCATGAAAAGTATCTAGAAAGAAACATTCCACTGTTGAAGACAACTGATTTTGAGGAAATTTCTTAAATAAAATGGACAATTAATAAGAATAGCTTTAAAAATAGGCTTTTGCTTTGTGTGGGGGCATATGATTTTTTTGTTGTTATTAACAATACTATTCTTTCGGGTATTCCCTTTTTACTACAGTTTGAAACTGATTCTTGGGCTGTGAATAAATTTTATGTTGGCATATTACAACGAAGAATTTTATTAGAAATTAAACAGATACCTTGACCCATAATTTGGAGCTTAGGTAATATATGTTATGTAAAAGTAGTCTGGATACTTGGTGAAAAGGAAAAACTCTTATTATCCTACAGATGTCTTCTTTTCACTATGGACTAAATTTTCAATTTTAATGTGAAGTAGAAACATGAATTCTAAGAACAACTTCTTAACACACCCACCTATATAATAACTAACCTTCTGTTCTATCATGTCACATTTTTGCAGAATGCTTTCATTCATTTCAGAAGTTTAGCATTACATTTGATTTGCCACTGCAAAACCTATTAATAATGGTGACTAACTTCCAAAAATATTTGGCTTTCCTTTTATGCCTAAGGTCCCTGGATTTCTAAGTACTATTTTTCAATAGGAATTATTTTATATTTATTATTCGAATCAGATCAATGAATAATCTTCAAATTTTTTGCTAATTCTATGTATATATCATGCTGAAAAGTAAGCATTAAAATAATTATGCAATATATTTCACACAAAAATGAAAGTGTTTAAAAGTAGATTATCCTTTGTCAAAAGAAAACCCACACCTAGAAAAAAGAGAACCCTTGCACTTCATGCTAAGATGTTGATCAATTTCTCTACTAAATCTGCTTTTGTGCCTTTGAAACAGACTCAAAATGTCTTCCATACTAGAATGTTCTACAAACAACTCCAGAACAGTTGTGCCTTTTATATAAAGTGTTTTGAAGCACTGTAGAGCAAGATACTGATGTCATTCTCCATCTTCAGTGTCTTCCATGGACAGAGTTGTTCCAGTGTTAGGTAATATAAGGCAACTACATTAATATAAGGCAGCTACATGAAAGATTTTAAGGCATGACACTATAAATTTAGAGATTATTTTGGTTTTTTTTTTTACCCTTGATGTTTTTTATTAAAGTATGCCATTTATATATCATATATATGCATATATATACATATATATATTCCTAATTTTAATTATTCAGCTTAATGGACTTGTGTGTCTAGATAAACCTAAAGTCTTGCACATCTATATACTCTTGAACTTCCCCCCAGGTCAAGATGGACTATGAGCAACAGAGTGAAGCCTGCTGGAATTATATATATCCCTATCTGTTTTTTAATTAGACCTAAAATCAATATGGTTAAAAGTAAATGATACTTACAGCCAATTCTAGTTTCAAATTTTACTCTTTTTTGATTGACATATTTGTATTTATGTATGGGGTACAGCATTATAATTTGGTACATAAATATAATATGTAATGATGAAATCAGAATAATTGACATTTCTGTCTCCTCATATATTATTATTTCTATGTTTTTGGAACCTTCAAGCTCTTCTCTAGTCACTTTGAAATGTATAATAATTTGTTATAGACTATGGCTACTCCATTGTGCTCTAGAACATCAGAGCTGATTCCACCTTCCAACTCTGTTTTCCAACTCTATTATCCAACCTCTCTCTGTCTCCAACCCCTTCCCTTCCTAATCTTTAGTGACCTCTATCGTACTCTACTTCTATGTGATGGACTTTTTTAGCTTTCACAAATGAGTGAAAAAACACGGTATTTATTTTTCAGTGCCTGGTTGTTCCACTTAACATAATGTCCTCCAGTTTCATCTATGTTGACACAAATGACAGATTCTCATCTTTTTGTGACTGAATAATACTTCATGATATATATATATATCACATGTTTATACATTCATCTATCACTGAACATCTCAGTTGATTCCATTTCTTGGCTCTTGTGAATAGTGTGCTACAATAAACAACTGTGTGCAGGTATCTTTTTGATATGATTTTATTTCATTTGGATATTATGTCCAGTAGAAGTGGGAATGCCAGATCACATGGTAGCTCTTTTTTTCAGTTTTTCAGGAATCTCCATACTGGAGTAAGATGACTTTTTAACAATATTAATTCTCTCTCTGATGTATACTCTTGTCCTTTTGTCAAAAATTGGTTGGCTGTAAATACGTAGATTCATTTGTAGATCTTCTATTTTGTTCCATTGGTTTGTGTCTGTTTTTATGTCAGTTCTATGCTGTTTCAATGACTATAGTTTATACTAGGTTTTGCAATTATGTGTTGTGATGCCTTTAACTTTGTTCCTTTTTTTAATGGTACAGTTTTATATCTATATATCTATATACAAATATATAGATATAGAGATATATTTATTTATTTGTTTGTTTGTTTATTTATTTATTTTATTATGTGGTGCTGAGGATCGAACCCAGAGCCTCACGTGTGCTAGGCGAGCGCTCTTCCCCTGAGCCACAACCCCACCCCTTAACTTTTGTTCTTTTGTTTCAGAATTGTTTGACTCTTTGGGGTCTTTTGAGGTGACATAAGAATTATGTGATTTTATTTTTCCATTTCTGTGTAGAAGGCCATTGGTTATTTGATGTGGATTGCATACAAAATCGCTGGGGGTAAGATGGACTTTTTAACAATATTAATTCTTCCAATTCATGAGCATAGGATGTCTTTCTGCTTTTGTGTTATGTCCTCTCTAATTTCTTTCATTGTTTTATAATTTTCATTGAAGGGATCTTTTACTTCCTTGGTTAAATTTTTCATACATATTTTACTTGTGTGTGTGTGTGTGTGTGTGTGTGTGTGGCTGTTGGGAAAGGGATCTCTTTTTTATTTTTATTTCTTTTTCATCCAGTTTGTTATTGACATATAAAAGTCAGTAGGACTTTTATATGTCAAACTGGTTTTGAATTCCACAACTTCACTGAATCATTTTTGGTGGGGGTTTGCAATGTTTTCTACGTAAAAGGTCATGTCATCTGCAAACAGGGGCAATTGCTCCTTTTTTCAATCTGAATGCCCTTTATTTTTTTCTCTTGCCTATTTGCTCTGGCTTAGACTTCTAGTACAATGTTGAACAAGAGTGCTGAAAGTGAACACCCTTGTTTTGTTCCTGATCTTAGAGGAAATGCTTTCATTTTTTCCCCTGTCTCAGAGGTTTTCTTGTGGTTGTTTTTCTTAAGGACAACTTTAAGAGCAGATGTTCATTAAATCACCATTAATTGTATATTTATGAAGAAAAGAGCTCAAGCCCCAGAGAATAAGGAAAAGAACATATTTTATTTGTAAACTAAGTAACTAGAGAAACAAGAAGAGTCCAGCATTCTGCTGAAAAGGACTGAGAACATCAACAAGCATGTAAAGGATGTGATTTTAATTGAGTCTAATCTCCAGCCCTGCCCCCCACCTAAGAAACTCCTTTAGTTACCAGGTGACACAGAGGATTCTAGTAACAGCAATGAGAACCAGAATCATTTGAGCAAGTTGGGACAGAGCAGCTTTGAGTGTATACTAAATAACCTAAAGGAACGTTGGAACACATTGGCATGCACATCAGAATGTGCTGCATACTGGAGTTACAAAACAACCCTAGTATTGAAGACTTTGAAAACAGCATAAATTATTAACACTCAATATCTATAATTGCTACAGGGTTAAAAAAAAAGAGGGGAGATATACAGCCCCGTCCAGGTCAAAGAAGTAACACTAGCTCTAATTCCACAGGTTGAAGGCACCTCTAGTCTTTTGATCATTATTACTAAGGAGCCATGGATGAGAGGAAGAACATCAATCAGCTCATGGAGAGCCAGGAGTCCAGGGCAGGTAGAATGGCTCCCAGCCAGATGCAGCTGATTCCTTACAAGAGTGGTTCAAACAAACCCTGCCTAAACACCTCTAGAAGATGGCTAAAATAGAGCTTCGGCAGTATGTCCAACTCTGGGAGTCCATGATCATTTTTGGGTGACTTTAAAAAAGATCCCAATGCCATATCCAAACTGATACGTTAGTTGCTTTTACTGACAATTCTCAAAATTCCATGCTCAGCCCAAGCTATTGTTGGAGGGGGAAAAGTAATCCTCTCAACATGACCACAAAACACAGTGGTTGGTACTGAAGTGAAATTAGTGAGGCACCTCCATGCCCTTTATTCATTTCCCCTTCCGGCATGATAGAAGCAAACTGCAATTTTTTGGCCTGACATTTGCTGTCATTAGTATTGTCCTCCCTAAAATATACAGACATTTTGAGGTAGAGGAAAATGGAAGATGGTGACACTGTAATAATTTTGACATTGTTAAAAGTGATTTAAAAGTCGTATCTTATTTTCCTTTTTCTCACTCATTGAGAATATAGTCTACTATGTTACTTTTGAAATTATCAGTTCATGTTTTGGTCATTTTGTAGAGAAGAACCCATAAATTGTCATTCATATATTCTGAAACTATAGGAATATAAACTTTAAGAAAGTTCTGGAAGTTTCTATCTATTAATAATCATGGAAAAAATTGGGTTTTGCTCATGTAATAATATTAATAATTGAAAACCTGGGCATTTGTGGAATTCACACCATGTGGCAAATGCTGTTGCATGGACTTGGCTGTCACCATTCATTGGAGCTTCATAAAAAAAAAAAGAGGGGAGATACAGCCCTTTCCAGGTCAAAGTAGTAGATGCTATTGTTGTCTGCAGCTCATCAATAAGGAAATTGGGACCTGAAGTGGCTAACCAAGGTGCCTATAGTCTCGCTACTTCTAGGAGATGGCGCCAGGACTGCACCCAGTGCCCCTCAGCACTGCTTTATACAGAGATTCATATGCTCTCCTTCTGGCTTCAGAACTAATATAAATTGGTGTGAGATGTTATTACATCAGAAACTAAATATCACTCATGTCTGAACTCAAAAAGCATAACAACAGTTTTTTGTTGTTGCTGTTCAGTTTTGTTTTTCCTTTTGTTCTTTCTTTTCTTTTTCTTGTCTTTTTTCTTGTTTATGTTTTGTTTATTTGTTGTTTGTTTGGTAGGTACTGGGGACTGAACCCAGGGGCACTTTGCCACTGAACCACACCCCCAGCCCATTTCATTTTTTTTGTTGAGACATGGTCTCACTAAGTTGTTGAGGGTCTCACCTAATTGCTAAGGCTAACCTCAAACTTGTGATCCTCCTGCCTCAGCCTTCCAAGTTGCTGGGATTACAGGCAAGTGCCATCATGCTTAGCCAATAAGCACAGTTTTACAAACAACAACAACAAGACTTGTTCATCGTAGCATGGTGTAGGTTATCACTTCTAACACCACTTTCTAAATTTCCTACTTACCACAGATTTTATATATGCCTTTATGTGGATGTGTAAGATATATATGTGTATGTATACATGTCAGATTACATATACAGACAGACAAGTGTGTTTGTGCATATGTGTGTACATTCATTTTGAGTATGTCTATGAATATTTTTTCCTATCAAGGAATTAAGGAAAAAAATTTAAGCTGGAGTTCATAGATGGATTTAGAAGGATCCCTGATATTTCTGAAATTGCACTTTAAATTGTGTATACATGTCAGCATTTACACATTTCTGAGAAAACTGTTAATAGCTTCATCAGAGTCTCAAAAGATTCTAAAAACACCCACAAAGAAATGCTGTGTGAATTTTGATGATTCGGTCATTTATTCAGTAAAGAGAGCCGATGTTGGACACAGGAATGTCTTTGCTACAAATAACAAATACACGTCAGGTACATGGACAGAAATTATTTTGAGCTTACTTTCTAATGGGGCAACCCACTATATTCCCTCTGTGATCATGTAGACTATTTTTCATATGAAAACTATGCTATGAAATCATAAAATTTGTATTTGTTATAATTATTTGCATACAAATAAAAATTAAACTGATCCCAAAAAATAAAGAATAACTCCCAGGTGTTCCTCTATTATAATAGTTTCAGTGTAAACCAGGTTTTAAGTCTAAATGCCATCATAGATCTGATAGATAGATAGATAGATAGATATAAAATAATATATTATATTCCTTAGGCTAGTCCTTCTGCTTCTGCTTTTTAATGGTAGGCATTAAAACTGAAAAACACCATGTGGTTTCTAGAGTCTAAATTATATTATTTTAAAGTATCATTTTAAACCTAATTCATTTGGGTGATAGTTGTATTTTATTTTACCAGGTTATATAAAATATATTTTGCATAAATTATTTACAGATGAATTTTTCTAACAAGACTGGTGATTTTTCCTAATGCTGGCTGCTGTTTAAAATAATGTACAAGACTGAGTTATGGAGCTCAGAGAAAGAGCACTTGCCTGGCATGCATGAGACCCTGGTTTTGTAGAAGTGCTGGGGAGCACTTAATTTCCACAAATAAATAAATAAAAATGAACATAAATAAGTTAGAAGGATAAAGCACTGTCTCTTTTATAAATAGTAACTACAAATATTCCTTTTTAACTGAAGTCTTGGGGAAAAAATTCATGGTGATATATAAAATTGGCTAGAATTTAAATAGTATTTCATAATGTCACATATTATATTACTAGCTTTCATATTCTAAAAAAGAAAACAACATATTAAAGAAAAAATGGCATACAGAAGTTTTAAATAAATTTTTGAGGCAAAGTTATCTGAAATGACAAAAAATTTGAATTAATGTAGTTTGTAATTAATACATTCAGACAAATTTAATAGTCTTAGAAAAATGCCTTTGATTACCACTTTTTAATGTGGTAATTTTGTTTTGACTTAGCTAAGCAATAACATTAAAGTATGTGGATTTTTAAGGAAATATTTGCCTCTGTCCACTAAGATATTCATTATTTATAAGAAAGAAAAATAAGGCAAATTTCATAGGCTTTCTTTTTTTTTACTTTTAAAGAAAAACTAAGCCACCAGAGAGCTGGGAGAAAAATTGTTTCTGAAAGTGAAATTGTTCAACGATTATTATAATAAGATATTTCTTAGAATTTCATGATTTAAGAACATAGAGGATCCCATTTACATATTTTGGATTTTGAAATAACAAATATGCAATACGTTACTTTGGGTTTGAAAAATAGAAATATTTTCCACTGCCATTTACTTTTATATTTAAAATAAATTAGAAATTCCCCACTTTGTGTATGTGTGTATTTTAAGGTAACTGACATCTGTTTCTGATCAATTTACCTGTTAACTCAGGACAGTGATCCTGTCTGAGATCTCCACAATGACCTCCTCACATACATCTTTTCAATATGAATCTTGGAGTTTTGTTTTGCAAAGGATAAGTATAATTTGTCCAAAGATATGCAGATCATCAATATAAAACTCTAGGGGGCTAGGGTTGTAACTCAGTGGGAGAGCACCTGCTTATAGGTGAGGCACTGAGCTTGATCCTCAGCACCACATACAACTAAAATTTTTTTTAAAATATTAAACTCTAAGCACAGGGTACTTTCTAAGCACAGGGTACTTAAATAACTTGGGGATGGTAAACCTGTCTTTCTCCCTTCTTGTGCTTAGTTTGTAGTAACTGGGCTAATTCGGTATCTGGAGCCATATTCGTAAAGCTAAAAGAAAGATGAGGAAAATTGAATACATACCAATATTGGAACAGTTAGGATTGAATATTCCATTAGGGACAAGAAGCAATATTAAAAATTCATCTCTACAACTTAAGACTTGGTCTTGTGAATAGTATTTTGCATGTTATCACCATTACATGCAATGAGCAAATTTTAGTTTTTCCTGTGCTGATGTGACTTCTTGAATCCAGTTCATGTTTCCATCCAAGAGAAATAATAAGTTGCAGTTATTTCTGTGTAATATAAAATGGCAAGCCAACAGCATGCCACATCACAGCAACCAAGAATATAATTCATAGCACTGAGTGGTAATAATAACCAGTAAGCCATTTTCACAAAGTCCTCGCCTTGTTCATTTCTAACCTAGTTGTCCCGAAGCTCTAATTACATATGCAATATGTTCCTGTATTTTTCTACTTTCATGCTAACAGATTGGTAATTAATTCTACCCTTTGCCTTTGTGGCCTCTGTGCTCTATTCTTAAAGACAGTGGGTGAGTCAGTTGAAATGTTTAAGGAGGGATTCCATGTGAATATTCAATAGCAGGTAGTAGAAGTTTAAACAGAGGGCCTTCTTGACTATAGTTTTGAGCTGGGTCTACCACATACCAAATGTCTAAGTGAAAAATAAATAAATAAATAAAAATATCAACCAGCTATTTGAGTATTCTGAAAATCACACATCTAAACATTTGGTGTTCATACAGCAAACATATGAAAGCCAGGGAATTGTTTACTCTTTATCCCCATAATGTCTTCAAATACCATCACTTGGAAAACAGCTACATTTTGGACTGTTCTTGGTATTTGGTGAACATTTTATGTGCTAATTTTATGTACTGTTTCTTTGTAAATCAATTGGTTTTGTGGTTGCAGTTCTTGTTTTTGTTTTATATTTTTATGTTTTATTTTGTTTTGGAGTACTGGGGAATGAACTCAGGGGTGCTATACCACTGAGCTACTTTCCCAGTCCTTTTTATTTTTTATTTTGAGACAAGTTCTCACCATGTTGCTGACTTTGGCCTTCATCCTGGGATCCTCCTGCCTCAGCCTCCCCAGTAACTGGATTACCAGGCAGCACCACTGCCCCAATTTCCAAAGTCTTTAGATTATTGCTGTGCTGCAGCTTTCAAGTGACTCCCTAGTCTTTCTGCTGCAGCAATGTGGTGTGACCCAGATGACCTCCTGGGTTAGTACCCTCCTTCAAAGGAAATCAACTGTTATCCTCTCTGCTGCAGATTGCCAATAAATCAGGGCTGTTCACGGTATGCCCTCTGGGGCACCTCAGAACAGCCTTACCTGCCTTAGCCAAACTTACCTGTATCTCTTTTATAAATGGGCCTTTGAGCAATCCCCAGCCTAAACTTTGTTTTAAGCCCATACTAAACAAATTATAAGAGAAAAAAAAATGTTAGGAATGCTGTGTGCGCCCAAGCACTGGAATACATATGCCTATCTTGTTTTCCAGAGTATCCACAGGCACTTGCCTCCAGAACTTCCTGCTGCTGGGGCATTGCATTACTTCCTGAAGCTTCCTCATTCTTCCCATTGCATTCATCTACTAAAGCAGCTGAGGGGCATTACCTTCATTCCTCAAGAGTCTTGAACCCTGGGGGAAAATAAGAAACAAAATAGTGAGAAAGGGTAAACACCAGATCAGAGCAGCTAGATGTAGCCAGGGTTGAGGGTGCTGCTGAGCTGGATATTTACGGTTTTAATGTGGTGTAAACACAATACTTCATAACATTGGGTTTCAGATGATCATTTGGCATTTTTTGTTGTCTTGTGTTTTTTGTTGTTGTTGTTGTTGTTGTTGTTTTGAAGCCAAAGTTTCAAAGAACTTTTAATGGTGAACATTTAGACCTCAGAACTAGCAGAATCTCAATTTAAAAATATTTTCTAAGAAAATATTAACCGAATGCCTCATTTAACATTTGACATTTTGTGGATACATCAAAATTGTGTGATCATTCTCCCACTTGTTATGCATTCGTAATTTTTCTTTCTGTATTAAAACCAACATACTCATATCAAATACTACAATGGGCATATCTATATATATTTTCATCTGCAATTCTAATATTTCCTATGTAATATGAGACCAAAAATTTACATATTTTTGAAAGAATGCTTTTTTATTGCTAGTAATGTCAAGCTTTTCTTATAAGACAGTTCAACACCTTACCTTAACCAAAAAGTAAAGATCGTAATTATCTGCCATGTACATGCCTATTATAAAATTATCCTGTCTATTTTAATTAAATAAAGCCTTTTTAACTTGTAAACTAGTTGAACTCTAATACTATTAATACTAGTCACAAGACCCAATTAATTTTTGTCCAAATGCCATCAATAGTTTAATATATCTATGTGTGGACCACTGTGCTAGGCATTAGGATAGAACTTAAGATAAAAATAGGGGACGTGACATTATTGGAATCAGACTTCATGTTATGGTTTGGATGTGAGGCAACACCTAAAACTTCTATGTTAATGCAGGAAGTTGCAGAGGTAAAGTGATTAGATCATGAGAGCTCTAACCTCATCTATCTGTCCTAGTTTGAATGGACTGAATGGTAACTCTTGGCAGGTAGGGCCTGGCTGGAGGAGGTAGGTCACTTCGGGTGTGCCCTGGCCCCTTCCCCTTGCTCTTTCTGCTGCCTCACCTTCCTGAGTTGAGCAGCTTTCCTTCACTGCACCGTTCCACTGTAATATTCTTCCTCATCTTGGGCCCAGAGTAATGGAATTGACTGACCATGGACTGAACTTCTGGGGAACCCCAAATAAAACTTCCCTTCTAAGTTGTTCTTGTAGGATAATTTGATCACACACTCCAAGATCAAAAATTGACTGGAGATGGTTTATCAATGAAGTACGGACATGAGAAAGGCAGAATCGAGCAGAGAGCAGGGTTGTGCTGAGCTGCAAAGCAATGACAACTATAGCCTCAGCTGATTCTGCAGAGAGCTCTGGAGTTTGGGTGACCTTCAGAGTGGTCCCACATGGAGGCAGTGAGACTCTTTCTCTTCATCCCCATAACACCCAATTGTTGGCTGTTAGATGTCCCTAGAAAGAGATTTAACCTTGTCTGAGGCAGTTTATTAAGGTTGAGGACATTTCCCAAAAGGGCAAACAGCTATAGTTGCTGGAAGCCACTGTTTTCCAACAGCAGGGGAAATTAGTTCTTTGTTCCCAAGGAGGGAATCTGGTAGCAGATTTGCAGTTTGCACCGTACATGACATGGCCTTCACCTTCATGGGCTGTGCACTGTGACACACATAGCACATCCTGAACTTGTGGTTATGAAACATTGTAAGGAATATCAGCTTAAAGTTATTACCAAAATTAAGATTAAATGGTAAGGAAATATGTAAATTCTGTTACAAAAGGTAGAAACCCTCAGGTAAGACTTCCCAGGAGAAATGACAATGGAATGCGACCTCTAACAATAACCAAGAAGTTTCCCTGGTGACCAAATAGGGAGAGGAATTGAATGGAAAACATCAAAGAACCCTGGGTGATCTGACTTGATTGAAATACGGTACATATAGTTCCAATTGGAAGAAAATATGGCTCGAATAGCCTTTTGGTCAAGCGGATGGAGAACTTTGGATATTCTGACGAAAAAGTTTGCTTTAAGGGAAATACAAGGATGATTTTTAAACAAGAATATAAAATGATCTGATTTATATTTTAAAGAACCATAATTTTACAAATAGTGCAGAAAAATGAATTCAGAGTATAGGGGATATACAAGACATGAAGAGGAGATCAGAAGAAGAGATAAAATTGTGTGCAGTAATGCAGGCCAGGGAAAATGAAGCCTTGAAGACAATAATTATGGGGACAACAGAAAATGTAGATTCATATACCCTGTCAGAGGAAAAACTGATAAAATTTGAAATTTAAAACCTTTTGCAAAGGCTGAGAAAAAGAGAAGAATTAAAGGCAGGTTAGAGATTTACAGCTTGGGAAACTTAAGAGAACTGACCAAGATGGGATACAAGATTAAAAGCAAGTACAATGTGATGAAATGATGAGTTTTTAAATCAACTTTGTGAAACTAATTTACATAAAATGCAATGTACCCATTTTAAGTGGGCATTTTTCCAGGAGTTTTGGTAATGATGGAAAGAGAGGCAAAGGCTAGCAGAAGAAACTCATGGAAGGAAATTTAATTATTTTTATATGATTTTATTATATCCCCAGGAAGGTATTGCTACTTAACATAATGTGATCTCAAAGAAAATTTATTTTTTTCTTATACCTTTTGCTGCAAATATGCCATTCATCTCCTTGTAAGGTCCTTCCCTGCTTCCACAAAAGCTCAGGAATCTTTGTGATTCTTACCAGAGACTCTTCAGTCACATAAGTATTTAAAATTCCAAAATACGGCAGTATTTTGATTCACTGTTTACCATCTTGAGTCATGTCAAAGCTTTAATGGACTCATTAAACATTCATTTCTAAATTGACTTATTTATGGGACTGAAAAAAATGGTACTAAAATATCGCTTCTTCTCTGTGTGGTTTTCCCCAACAAGGCTACTTGAGTGTCCCCATAGCAAGTTATCTGGCTTCTCCCAAAATGAGTGAAAGAAATTCAGAGGTCAAACTGTCTTGTCTGCCTTACTGTATTTGTGACACAGACCAGCCTTGTTCTGTATTGGAAAGAACTAAACAAGGGTATGTTTACCAAAAATGATATTTATTGTATGTCATCTTGGAGACTGGTTGCCATAACATATCATGCCTCTCCCACTTGCAAAAACACTGACCAGCTCTAAATGGCTCCAAAAGATTCATCTATGACAGCATCTCTTTGAAATCCAAGATCTTGTTACATTAATCAGGTCCAGGTGCTGATGAGACCCTCCAGATAGAGTTTCTCACATATAGCCCTTAGACATAGTTCCTCTTGATCTGAAGACCTTGGAGTCACCCAGCATACAATGGGATTAAGACATCAGATAGCCACTATCCACCCTCCCATTCAAAACAGAAGGCACACAGGCATCACTGGTTTACAGAATTCTCAAGAAACAACAGGGCACATACTTGAATGCTCTTGGCTAAGATCATTTCTACTATTTTCTGAAAATGATTGGCCATGGTTTCTGACTCCTGCCCTCTGAGATCTCTGTTCTTCCTTTTAAGTCATTCTTCTTCTTTTTTATGAAATGCCTAGTGTTTAAAAACAAGTTGTTTTCTTTTTTTTGCTTTCTGCCTATCAGGGGCTGGCAATGTGGCTTAGTGATAGAACCTTTGCCTAGCACAAATGAGGCTTTGGATTTGAACCCCTAGCACCACCACCAAAAAAAAAAAAAAAAAAATCTTTCTTCTTTTCTGCTTATCATAGTTTGAGAGTCCAAAAACCACTTTTAGTTTTCTACCATCTCTGAATCTTTTGAGCCAAATCAGGGGTGTTTCTGTTAATACAATTTCTACAAAACTTTTAGTATCTCCCATATATCTTATTAGGACTCACTTCATCTCAAATACCAGAGTTAAAACTCTCAGATAAATGTTTTCCTATCTCAGCCTCCTATAGAGGCTTCTGGGAAAAAAATGTGTTCATAATTCTTAGAAACCTATTGTTTAATGTTCAAAGCCTACGGAGATGGACTCTAAAAATCCTTAGAGAACCTTTTTCCCAAACATTTCTCTTGTGCATCACCTTAGGTACTTCTGAGGTCTTAATAAAGGATTTCATCTTGAGACGGCATTCTCCAACAACTACATTTGCTCTCAACGATGTCTTCATTTTAGAGTCAGTCATTTGCTGTCTGAAGAAGCTATAAAGGAGCGAAACTTTCATTTCTCAATTTTAAAAAATCCTGACACCTTTATATTTTAACACTCCTCTAGCTTATCTCTCTCCCCTTTGATTTTAGTACAAGTAACAAGAAGTCAGGAAGTCTCTCTAACCCAGCCTAAAAAAATCCCCTTAGCAAGATTCCTAAGTTCTTTAGGTACATTTTCTACTTTTTACATTACCACTCATAACAGTTTTTCTAAACTTTCTTCCACAATACACTAGGGATTTGCTTTGTTTAATAACATTTTCTTCACTTTTCTTTAAGCTCTCAATGAAAACCTCCTCAAAAGCCATCCAGCTTAAACTAACAGCATCTTTGACATTGTTTAGTCTTTCCCTAGTTTATCATCCTCCAGTTTTAACATCCACCTATACCTTGGTCCCAAAGCCTCTCCCATAGATTGTCAGTTTTTAGGTTTTTTTGGTTACAAGGCATGTCATTCTTGCTAACAAATTTTGTTTTAATTATCTATTGCAACATTACAAGTTACCCCCAATGGCTTAAAACAACAGTAAAGTCTGTCATATTGCATGGTTTGCTCATATCAGAAATTCAAGATTAGCTTGTTCATGCAGTTCTAGGACAGGATCTCTTAGAAGGTTGCAGTCAGATATTGGTTGAGGTTGGAGGCTCTTTTCCGAAATGGTTATTCATTTGATTGAAAAATTGCCACCTTTCCACGTATGTGTCTCTGTGAAGCAACTATTCTCAATCATCAGCTGGCTTCCCTCAGAGTGGGCAACTTAGGAGACCGAGACAGAAGCTGCCATATGTTTAATGCACTAGCTTCAAAATTCACATGTCACATGTCCATTGTATTCTACTGGTCATACAAACCAGTCCTGGTTGATGTGGAAAGGGACTATCCAAGACACAAAAACTAGTGGGGCTGTCCATATTGGAGATTAGCTACCACATCTGTAATGCTCTTAATGTGGCCTTTGCACTTCTACATCTGCAGGTTATGTGCTTCCTAGGTGGCCACAAGGAGTATATGGACACTTTTTAGCTTCTCCTAGCTGAAGCTTGTTAACGCCTCTACTCAGCCCTGAGCACAGATCTTAAATGATGTCATGATACATCTGTGTTCCATGAGAAATGCTCAACACTGCTTTTTCCTGCCAGATCTGGAAATCCAGCTGATATTAATACAGCCACAACTCTCTAGGCTTGTCATCAGCTGGGTAACCCAATCAGCCCAGCCTTCTGTTTTCCTCATACTCTAGAGACAAACATCAAGGTCTTAGTGTCTAAAAATCCCCTTCAAAGTCCCTATCACCATCGAGGACAGGCACCATACTAACCCCTCCCTACAGGGCAAGGTGTGGTGGAGAACTCATAAGTACAAAACACTCTCTAAAATCACGTTTTTCCCCACATCTTCTGATTCTTGATTCTATTACATCTTTTAAGAATTCTCAAATGCATCCTCCTTCAAATACTTTTTTTACTAGTTCCACAGTTTGGTCTATTTCACAAGTCACTTTGATATCAACTCTGTCATCTTAAAGATTAGGTCAAAACTTTTAATTTTAACATCCTTCTAATAAGAAAGGAGTGATTTGTGCCCTAAGCTCCGATTATGAGTGCCAGGAGCACATTTCCTCTCTACTGCCATCTAAAAGATAAAATACTTTGCAGAATATAAAACCACAGATTCAAGATCAGGGCAATATTTTTTTTCTTTTTTCTTCTTTTTTTTTTTGTCATTCATAAAAACTGCATTCAAACAGGACTAAAGATAGTCCATACATCCCCGAGTTAGATGACTACCACCTTTCGGTTCCTTGATTGGCCCTGCCTTAGCAGTGAAGTTTATAACTGCAAACTGGAATAGGGGTG